>NC_135327.1:57126141-57427964 GCF_023851605.1 Tamandua tetradactyla | reverse complement strand
GATTGGAGGTGAGAGGGGAGGAGTGATCACAGAAGGCTTCATGGAAGAAGGAACTTCCAACCATTCGTGGAGAAGCCATTCTAGAGGTGGAAGCAACACATGCAAGGATGTGGCCGTGGAGCAGGGTGAAAAAAAGAAATCCTCTGGAAATCACTGTGCAGATGCCAGCAGGAGCTCCAGGGAGCCTGGAGGCCTTGAAAATCAGGCCAAGTGATACAGCCTTTACCTTGTGGGTGGTGGAAAGCCATGGAAAGTTCCTGAGCAGGGGCTGCCATGACCAGCTCTGCAATGTCTTGAGGTCTGTGCCCATCCAGCTCAGGAAAGCAGGTCTCCCAACCTCCCCATGACAGGTGCAGGGGTCCAGAAAGATGGTGTGGCAGAGTGGTGAGAGGGTAGGCTTTGCAATGGGAAAGACCAATGTTTGAGGTCTGAGTTTGACACTTATCATTTCTGAGCTTTGGGCCATTAGGCAGATCACTTAACTTCTCTGTGCCTGGTCTTTCTCATCTAAAATAAGGACTTAAAATAGATTTTCTTCCTGGAGTTACAAGAATTAAATGAGATAATGCACAAAAACAAGTATAATGATGCGTGCTCGGAATGCAGTCATTTCTCAAGGGATCTTAGCTAACAGCATCATTGTCTCGTCTCAAGGATGACTTGGAGCAAAGAACATTGGGCCTGTAGTTTTCAAAAGTTTTTCTGGATTTCACGCTTCTCACCTTCAACTCACTTTTTTCTCTGATAGCTACAGACACAAACTCTTTCTTCACGAAGCGATCCCAGAGGGACGCTGTTCTCTGGGTGGGCCAGTCGCTCCTTCCTTCCCAGTCTCCCCTTGAAGCCTGGAACTTCCTCCTGTAGCTGCACCCCATCCTCCAGGCCAGGGACCCCGTGCAGCATCACCCTGGACCAGCTGGCTCGGCTCACCCCCGGTGACAGGTGAAGGACAGACCACCACGCGCCCCCTCGCCCGCCTCACAGGCAGCCTCTGGCCCACTGTCCTCTGCACCAGTGGCCACACACGCAGCAGCAGGGACACCACCTGGCACCTAGCAGGGCTCTTCCCGGAATTTCAGGGCTCAGGTGCAGGATGGGTTCTCATCCCATTTCCAGCACTCACTGACCTTGTGGCTTTGGGCAAACCGCAACCTAGCAGGTAAATGGGGGGCAGGAGCCCCTGCTGCCCAGGTGTGCTGGATGTAAGTGAGACAACACACGGAAGACAAGAGCTGGGGGCTGCACTACTGCCAATGCCACGGTATCGCTTCTGTCATGGTTACAATCATCATCGTTATCGGGTTTTCAGCAAACAGTGTGGAGTTATAGGGAAGCTTTAAAAACACCCCAGGGTGTACACACCATTCCCTCCGGAGAGGGAACAGAAACCTTGGGCTGGGAACCCTGGACTGAATCCCCAAGGCCTTCAGAACCACGGTCAGGACCAGCTCCTTAATGCACCTGAGCTCCCCGAAGTGAGAAGAGCCAGAGCACGGGCAGCTCACAGGCTGGGGACAGCATGGGAGGTGACGGGCAGGTGGTCCTGGGCGGCGCTCAGGACACAGAAGGTCTAGAGAGCGAGGCTGGGTTGACCAGTGCTCTGAGCAGCTGTCAAACCTCAAGCAGCGCACAAGCCCAGGCAGGTGCCCCGCAATTTCTTTACCTACAACGGGTGCTATTCCTGTGCATATCTGCTGCTGGAGTGAGGGACACAAGGAGGAGGCCAGTGAGGGGACCACGGGGCCGGAGGCGCCTGCACATGCGCAGTGTCTCCACTGCCCCTCCTCCCAGCTGTGGGAAGAGCATGGGACAGGTATGGTGGGGAGGTGGAGGGCGGCAGAGAGGGGCGGAGAGAGGCAGTGGGGGTCAGAGGGGGCAGTGGGTTCGGGGGGGCAGAGGAGCTGGAGGGTGACAGCCAGGGGTGGAGGGGAGGGAACAGGAGGCACAGGGGGCAGCTAGGGCTATCTCAGGGACATCCTTGCATCCGAACCTGCCTTCCCCTGTTCCCAAGGCCTGGATGTTCTTTTGCCGCCACCAGCCCTCTTAACTTTAGGTCTCAGGGACGCCATTCTTTATTCAGATTAAGCTAAACTAAACTAAATCCTTTCCTCAGGGCACCGGTTGTTCCCAGTCTCACCAAACTTGCAGTCTTTTGCCCTCTGACTTCCTCGTCACCCCAGCTGCTGCCTGGCACACCTGGGTCCTCAGGGCCGGGCCCGGGTGCTGGTGTCCATGGGCTCTGCCCTCCAAAGAGGCCTCTTTGTGCTGGAACCTTTGAGTTCCCAGCTGTCACGGACTAAGTCCCCAGAAAAGCATTTCATCGAATTCCTATATCCCAGGAGAATGAGATGTCATGCCAGAGTGAGTGCAACCGGCCAAGAAGTGGCGCAGGCCCCCCCTGGGGCTGAGGCTGGCGACAGGCCCCCAGGAGCTGTGGGGTGGACAGCACAGCTGGCCCCAGGGCACCTTGGAATGGACTAGAATAGGCAGCCCCCCAGGTGGGTGTGGTACCTCGGGGCCCTAGCCGGCGAGGGGGATACTGTGCACCCTGCCACACCCCTGCTGGGTGGGCAACAACCTGGCCCTCTCCTCGGGGGCAGCCCGAGAGCCCCCGAGTGTCACTGGCAGCCCCACGGCCCTCCCTGGAGGCTCTTATCAAAAGGGGGTCACTGAGCTGAGCAAGAGGCCCCCAATCACCAGGTGGGGGTGGGGGAGCAGGGGGGACAGGCTCCGGGGTGGGGGGTCAACCCAGCAGGGCTTTTGTTGCCAGGACAGAGTGGCCTCCCTGGTGTGCCCCAACCAGGAGGAGGTTTGTGTCAAGGGGCACCCTCCGCGGGCTGTCAGCCTCCGCCCCTGGCTGGCCCCAGCTCCGCTTCCAGTGTCTGGAAAGCCCCAGTAACATGCCCGGCTCAGAGCCAACCTGCGAAGCCAGACCCAGCCCCTCCTTCATGGCACGTGGAGGCTGGTGGGGGACAGCCACCGATTCTTTAATCACCCCAACAGCTGTGTGTTGTCACAGTGACCAGCACCAGGCAGGAGAGAAGGGCCCAGCCTGGAGCGCAACCGTGAGCCCGGCGTGGCCTGGACCAGGCAGCATCCTGAGAAGTGCTGGAGTTGAGACTGAAGAATGAGGGGAAATCAACTAAGCAAGGAAGGCAGGGAACAGCATTGGAGGCAGAAGGAAGGGCATGTGCCAAGGGTGTGCACACAGAGGCTGGGAAACTGGGCAGGGGCTGGACCCACTCAACCTGGTATTGGACTTGAGGAGATTAGATTTATTCCTAGAGTCACAAAAGGCACTCGAGGGCCTGAAGTACACAGGGGCGGGGTTTGCATTGGGAAACATTCTCTGGACTCTTTCCAGATTGTTGTCCAAAGGGACAAATGTGCTCAGGGCCCCTATGAGATACCAAGAACAGGGGTTCCAGGTCCATGAGTGATCGGGAGCCCCAGAAATGGCTCAAGATGTGACAAAAATACTGGCTCTAAATTAAGAACAATGCAACACAGGTTTAACTAAATAGAGAATGTGATATTCTGTCTATTTGCTACCTGAAGCTCAGCCCATGGGGTGGGATGGGGCTCCCACAAGCAAAGGGCTGAACAGTGGAGGCCACCAAGGCTCAGCACAGTAGAAGTGACCTGCCAGGCACCCAGGAGTTGCTGGGGCTGGAACAAGAACCCCAGCCGAGGGGCCCAAGGAGGGTCCTGCCATCCCTGAGGACAGGGTGCGGCCCTGGGTACAGGAGCACTTCCATGTGGAGCCAATGCCCCCTGCACCACTGCACCCTGGTGGGCAAGGAAGGCAGCTCAGGCGGGCTGGAGCCTGGGTCCCAGGGGCAGCACCAACGCCGAGGGACAGGGAAGCCATGCTGCACAAGGGCCTCACAGTCAGGAAGTTGGTGGGGGGCAGACCCGGGGCTGCCTCCCCCATGGAGACCCCAGCACTCAGTGTGGGCATCATGGGCAGCAGGAATGGAGGAAGACATGGATGGGCGTGGCCTCCTGCCCTCCTGAAGTGCATCCAGGGTGGCAGGGGTCAGGGCTGTCCAGCATCCTTCATGTCAACAGGAGCAAGGTTTTTTGGAGGGTGCACCCAGGAGCCTTGAAAGGGTGGGGAGGGGGTGCCCCTGAGCCCCCACGGGACTCCCCAGCCTCCTGGTTCATCAAGGGTGCTGCTACCAGGGACGCAAACCCAGGGAGCTGGGGAAGCCGCTGTCCATTTCCACTAAGGACCGACTGTGGTGGCATATGACAGTGCAGCGTGGGGACAAGGTGTTCTCAGGGGCCACGTGAAGGAAAGAAATGCCAAGGACAGAGAGTGGCATCTGCCCGCTCCCCCCTCCCCTACAGCCGCCCCTGCTGCCCACACCCACAGGAAGGGCAGTGGAAGTGGGGGCTGGGAAGAGGCTGCACGGGCCTTAAATGAGAGCATGACATCCCACGAGCAGGCCCCTGGAGACAGTGAGGGCCCCAGGGCTCAAGGCAACCACTGGGACCAGCCGAGCTGCACCCCCAGGGGCTCCCAGGCCTCCATCCTGGCCCCACAGTGCTCGGTGCCATGTGCCTGACCCTGTGCCATGAGAACTAGGAATTGGCTGGGGCTGAGGGAGGGGCATTGGTGGTGGGGGGACGCTCACTTACACCTCCCCCATCACACATCACACTTCCTCCATCAGACACTGACTTGTGCCAGGCACAAGCATAGGTCATCTGCTGATGTGGAGCCGATGTCCCCTGCACCACTGCACCAGCCCCGGCCCCATCTGCACTGCCCAGTGACGTGTGCTTGGGAAGCTGAGCCAATCGCTGTACAGAAATAGCCACTGCGCTTCCCAGCACCCCTGCAGCTGTGCAGGTCTGTGCGAGCCTCTCTGCCCAATGGGCTGGACCAGCAAAAAGCAGGAGTGGATTTTCCATGTATCCCCTACTCCTCCACAGACCTCATGTCAGATGGCAGAGCAGGGAGACAGAAGCTGCTCATGATGGGTTTTGCATGGACCAGAGTTCAACCCCAATACTGGGGGCAGGTGCTTATTGCTGCAGCCCAGCCTTGCCTAACCGGACACATGTGGGCACGGCTCAAGTGTGAGGGAGTGGTGGGTCTGAAGGCCTGGCTGGCCCTGCGGCTGGCCCTGCCCTGGGCTCTGTGCCCCCCAGCTCTGTGCCCCCACCCCAGCTCCCTGTCCCCATGTCTGCCTCCAGCAAGGCTCAGGGACAAGCTGGGACGCCTTTCCAGTGTGCAATCAGGGATAGGAATCCTCAGAGGGAGCTCCCCGGTCTGCACACTCCCCCGCTGTGAGTGGGCTCTGCCCAGCAGAGGCTACGCCCGTGGGTGCCAGGAGGCAGCGGGCAGAGGACAGGGCACAGCTGGGCCACCGGACCCCCACTCTCTCCCTCTTTAGGGGAAGTTCACAGCACCTCAGTGCCAGTCCAACAAATGGTCAACCTGTGGCCTGTGGGATCATTTTTAAATTAGAAAATGAGGCCAATATTGGCCAGAACTGGGAATTTTCATTAAAAAAAAATTTTTTTTTCAGCTTCTCTTGAAGAAATGGCAGAAGGGACAGCCTCTGTGTCCCTTCACCCCCTCAGACACAGCCAGCTAGAGCTGGAAGGGAGGGCATCCCACCCCACACCCTCACAGGCCCCCGCTCGGCTCCCTGCACCTCGGCCCAGTCTTGGTCCCCGGCCCGCTGCTCCAGGTTCCCGCATGAGCTGGACCCTCAGGTCCTCCCCACCGTCCTCAGACGGGCCCAGGCAGGCAACGGGTGAAATGGTCCAAGCTCCCAGGGGCGCCTGGCGTGGGCGGACGGTGGCTTCACTGCCCAGAACCCGCGGGCAGCAGCTCCAAAGCTAAGCTCCGAGGCCAGGGGTGAGCAGGTGGCCGCTGGGCGACCAGCCTCGGGAGGGGAAAGCACACAGAGAGACCCCTCGTCCCGGGAACCTGCCTCCACCCATCGTCCTGGCCCTCTGCTTGGACTCTAGCTGGCTGCAGTTGTGCAGCTGCTGGGGACACGGCCTCCACCCAGGGCTCACTGGGCTGCCCAACAAACCCCACAGCAGGGGACCGTGGGAATTGCAAAGCAATCAGGCTGCCAGGAGATCCTGGGCAAAATGATTCCAGGGGCCAGAAGGAAAGACAGGGGCAGGGGCTCTGGCCGATGGTTTCCCTGCTGTTTTCTGAGAAGTCCCTCAGATGTCATTATGACAGGCAGTCCTGACAACAGAAAGGTCAGGTGATGCCTCGTCCCCTGCTCCTGGGCTCTTTCAAGCACCCACAGGTTAAGCTGGTCAAAGATCAAAGACTGGGTCACCGCAGGGCCAGTCATTTCCAGAACGTGCCCAGGTCCCCTTCACAGCCTAGGAATGAGGGCCTCGGGCAGAGCAGGGCTGCCCTTGTCTGAGTCAAGTTCATGCAGAATGGGAACATCCACACCTGTGCCCACAGGTGGGTGAAGACGAAGATGGCACGTGCACAGCTTAGCGGACAGAGAGCACAGCGTCTGGGCTGGACGACATAACGACTGTGACGCCAGCCTGTTTCCCTGGATGAGTCCAGAAGTTCCCATCATCTCACAGGTAAACCCAGAGAGAGTGGCTGTCCCAGAGGCCTCTCCTCCTTTAGAAGGCTCAGCCCACAGACAGACCCCAGGGCTTAGTGAGACCCCGAGACCAGGACTCAAGGGGAAGGGCCCCCTACTTGGTGGTGGGGAGGGGCAAAGACAACCTCAAAGGGAGGTGCAGGCCCAGGGCATGGGGACACACCTGTGTGTGGACCCTGCTGGGAGGTGGGGTGCAAAACTAGCCACAGCACCTAGGCCAATGGCACCTGCTCCCCAGCCCCAGCTTTGCACATCTGCGCCACTACGGCCTGCTGTGCTGGGGGAGTCCACAAGGCAAGGAGCACTGGGTCAGCATGCCTCTCCCCAGGCAACACGTACCACGAAGCTCTGATGAGGCCTCTGAGCCCTGATTCCATAATCTGTCATGTCCTTGCTGACCACTATGCCGCCCCTCAACCACCAGGTGGGACATTGAGTCACGGTACTCACAGTCTTCATCATCACCTCACACCTACAGGGAACACATCTCCACTCCTCTCACCATGTCTGGGCTCATGGTTAAGTGCTTTCCTCTTGATCCTCCTAATGACTATGAGATGGGTGCCCGCAATGCATCCACTCTATAGATGAAGAGACTGAGGGTCAGAGAGGTCGTCTTTGGGACCTCATTGATGGGTGCCATCAGCTTACTCATTCAATAGACAAGGAGACTGAGGGTCAGAGAGATCATCTTTGGGTTCACCCAGCTCATCGATGGGCACTGTCAACACCTGTTCTATAGATCAGGAGACAGATGGTCAGAGAAGCTGTCCTTGGGGTTGCCTTGTTCCTTGATGGTAGTGAGAAAAGCCATGCCCAGATCTTACCCACTAGGGGCTCTGCAGCCCCTAACTTAGTGCCTCCAACATCCAATTTGGGTGATGAGTGCTCCTCGCCTAGGAAAACAAAATCCCCAAAGGGCCCTAAAAGGACAGTTACTAACACCAGGACAACTTGTGGCGTCACGTGCTGGGGTGCAGAGTCACGCTGTGGGCCCACTGGAGCACAGCACAGTGCAGAGAGTGCTGGGGTTGCTAAGATTTGGATCCCAGCCCAGTCATGTCTGCCTGGGTGATGCTGGAGGAGCCCCTTACTGTCCCCTAGCCTCAGTTTCCTCGTCTGCCAAGTAGGGATACAACCAGGCGCACCCCTTGGAGAGTGGGAACAGCTCCCGGGCCCGAAGCACTGCGAGCGCCCAGCACATCCATACTGGGGACTGGCCCCACCACAAACGCACTGGGGCACCTTTCCACTGCCCCGCCTTAGCCAGAGGCTCCCATGGCCCTTTCACCCTGGACCAGGCTCGGTCACCTACCACGGCCTCCAGGAGCCACCCTGCTCTGCGCCTCCCAGCTCACCCCATCCCACCCCGTCCCTGGGGAGCTCCCTTCTCCTGCCAGGCCACCTGCTTCCTGCAGGGAGGCTCCAGGCATCTTCACCAACCCCACAGGGCGAGCGCATTGCCAGCAAGGCAGAGGCAGCAGAGAGAGGAGCACATGCCACCCAAGGATGAGTGCCTGCCCCTTCTGGCTGCAGGACCGCCGAACTCTCCCCTCCCTGCGTCCTCAGTTTCCTCTCTTGGGAAATGGGCTCCTGGGACTTTGAGGGGCTTCAACGAAATGGCACAGCAGTCCCTGGCCTAGGACCACGGTGGCCCTCAAGATCGTGGTCTGCACACGCTGCTGCCTCTTGGGACTCCCCATCGGCAGCCACGTCTTCCAAGGCTGCAGGTACTTCTGAGGAGCCGACGGGGCAGGTGACTCAGCTCGTGGAAGGGCCTGGGCTCAGGAGCAGTGCGGCCCCAGCGCCCCGCGCCAGACCGCAGGTGGATCGCCAGCCGGCCAACCACTCCCACTGTGCACATCCCCGGTCTCAACGCCCTCCACCCTCTCCAGCACAGCTGCCTTGGCCGAGCTTTAAACATGTGCTGAAATCACTGAGTTGAGTGAGAATGGTAAAGCAATTCTTCCTAAACCAGGAGAGAAGCTGCCATGGGAAACAGACAGTTCCACACCCACGGGGACGCCGAGGCTATTTTTGGGAAGGCTGCTGGCTGCTGGCTCCACCGCCAGCCTTGAGTCACCAGGAAACACGCAGCCCCCGCCTGGAGATGGGGTTCCCCCGTGCGTGGCTGCCTCTAGGTGCCCGTTCAGAGGAGAGTCTGCTCCAGGCAGGGCCAGCCCTCGGCTCCCACTGCACACCCGCTCTGTTCAGGACGGGTTGCAGGCCATGATCACGGGTCCCAGGAGGTCAGGGAGATGAGGAAGGGCCTGGGGGAGAAGGGCTGGGGGAGAAGGGTCGGGAAAGGCCAGGGGAGGGTCAGGGGGAGGGCTGGGGGGGACCAGGAGGAGGGCCAGGGGGAGGGCCAGGGGCCAGGGGGAGGGCCGGGGGGGCCAGGGGGGAGGGCCGGGGAAGGGCCAGGAGGGAGGGCCGGGGGAGGGCCAGGGGGGAGGGCCAGGGGAGGGCCAGGGAAGGGCCAGAGGAGGGCCAGGGGGGAGGGCCAGGGAGGAGGGCCAGGGGAGAGGGCCGGGGGGGAGGGCCGGGGGGGAGGGCCGGGGGAGGGCCAGGGAAGGGCCAGAGGAGGGCCAGGGGGGAGGGCCAGGGGGGAGGGCCAGGGGGGAGGGCCAGGGGGGAGGGCCAGGGGAGGGTAGCAGAGGAAGGCAGAGGATGGTCAGGACGTGGGCCGGGAGAGGAATGGGAGGAGGGTGGGGATGAGGGTCAGGAGAGGATGGAGAAAGGGTGGGAAGGGGTGTGGGGAGGAGGGCCAGACATCGGATGGGGCCTGGGTGGGGACAGGAATGAGGCCAAAGGATGAGCACCAGGCAGAAGCCAGCACACTTAAGGCTCTGAGCTTGTCTACAGCGAGGCAGCAACATCCTGCCCCCCTTGCCACCTTCTGAACCCACAGTGGCCCTGCTAGCTGACTTTATCAGCCTATTGTGGGCTCTGTGGGGGCCCTGGGTGCCCCCACACCTCGGCATGAGCGGCCCCAGCTGACTGGATACCATAAGACTACAACCCTAGTACTTCAAAGCCCACGTGTCCAAGCTGGCCTCACTGCAGCCCGTCCCTGCCACCTTGTGGCCTATCCAGCATCCTCACGTCGAGGCCCAGTCACCATCCAGTCACCCAGGACCCTGGGCAGTGCTCTGGACCCTGTGGCCCTCGTACCCAGTGCTGTGTGTCCCACATGCTGGGGCCTCATCTGTCCACTTGCTTAGAGCCCATCCCAGGGGCCGGCTGCACAGCCTCCACGGGGAATCCATGGTGCTGTCCTTGCAGCCGCCCCCACAGCCAAGGGGCTGACCCTTCTGAAACAACACTCCTGGGACCACCCCACTCCATGGCCTGTCTCGCCCCAGCCCCCCTCAGAGCACAGGGCTGCCCCATGGTTGGCCCTCAGGCAGACAACCTCGTCCTCATGCAAGGCTCCTGACCCCCCGAGATGGGGCCCCCCTTTCCTGCAGCCCCTCCACACATACCCTTAAACTCACCCGCATAAACCCCTCTCTGTAAGGCAGAGGAGGGAAAAAGAAGATTTTAAATCAGGTAAAGCATACATCGGTGTGTTCCTTTCAGACTCGCCCCCCGAGGTGACGCCTGCAGCCATTGAGTGCCGGCCCAGCTGCAACAGCACAGCTCAGCCCCTGCCCAGCCATGCTGAGCCTGTGGCCGCGGGGCCATCCCTGAAGCCCCCCGATTCCTGGTAAAGTGCAAGTGAGGCCAAGAACCTCCACCACAGCGCTGTGGGAGCCGCATCTCGCCAGGTACTTGGGGGCACCCGAGTTTGGGCAAGTGGGAGTGGGGGCATGTTTGCTGGGGGGCACACTCGCTGGGTGGACAACATGCTCGCTGGGTGGACAACACGCTCGCTAGTGGGGCTGGCTTGCTGGGTGGCGGGAAGGTCACGCTCACTGGGTGGAGGGTAGGCTCACTGGGTGGGGGGGCAGGGTTACATGGGGGGCATGCCCCCCAGGGCAAATGCCTACCCCTCAGGAGACCCACAAGATGCAGGGGCAGCCCTGGCTGCTGTGGCAATCCAAAAGCTTCCCCAAGTCTTCACCGGCCCTCGAGGTGCAACTGGTCTAAGTCCTCTGACCTTGCCGGCTGTTGCCCCTGTCTGGGAAGCCCCTGGCATGGCTAGGGGCCCTTCCTTTGTCACCAAACCAGGGACTCCCCAAAGTCTGGGACCCCTGCCCCACGTCTCCCCCACCCAGCTATGGCATGGGGCACAAGAGTTGCCCGTGAGTCACTCTCAGGGCAAAGCTTCCTGCACCTGGGACCCTGTAGGTGGGCAGGTCACGAGGCCAGCTCAAAGGGACTCTGCAGATGCTCCATTACTCCCCCACCACTGTCCTTGGGCTGGCCCACACCAAAGGGAGACGGTGGCGACCCACGGGCACAGTGCTTGGTACATACTGGGCGCCACATAACTGCTCACTGGGGTTGCTTCTATTCACCAGCCTCACACTGTGGAACACCTGCAGGCAGGAGAGGGTGGCCCCAGGTGGCGCCCAGCACAGAGGAGCTCCCAGGCTGCAGGGGAACGCTTCTGCCCTGCAGGGCCATGAGTCAGACCCCCACCCCAGCCCACCCTACCGCCCTGGAGGAGGGAGGGAGGAAAGAGGAGGGAAGGGGGCACCCAGCAGAAGGAAGGCACCTGGGCTGCAGTTTTGCGGGCCCCCACAGATGTCCCCCTATGGACAGGTGCTTTCTTGTTCATGGTGAAGAAAAGCAGGGAGAACTACTCAAGATGATCCTGGCCCTGTCAAATGTTGCCTTGCAAAGGGAGAATGTGGACTGTGGAAGAGAGACCAAGAGTGTGTGCATGTATGAGTGTGTGTGTGGGCATGTGTGAGACAGAGAGAGGAGCAAGTGTGCCCCAGAGCAGGGCAGCAGGTGCGAGGACAGCAGAGCAGCTGCGTGCAGCAGAGAAGAGCTGGCCCAGCAGAACAGGCACAGCAGAGCAGAGGAGAGGAGCACAGGAGTGTGCCCGAGGCTCTGGGGAGGGTGCAGTGTGCAGGAGGTGGTGTGAGCTGGGCTCTGGGGCCACATGGGAGCGGAGTCTTTGTATGAAGGTGTGGGGCCCTGCAGGAGCTCCCCATGTCTGCCCTGCTGGGCTGCCTCCAAGTCCAGCCAAGGCCAAGCCTGCCTGAGCTCAGGTCCGAGTGAGAAGACCTTAAATGGCTGGCCCACGAGAACCCACTAGGGATCCCCACTGAGCATGTTGTTCACTCATAGGGACCTTGCTCCCTCCACCCCACAGCATGGACTCCCCCATAGGACACTCACGCAGTACTGATGGGTCATCCAAATGTCTCCAAACATCCCCGCAACTTTGCCCTCACCTTTTGCCTCCACTTCACCTTTTTCTTGTCCCAGCGAAGGCCAAGTATGCTCCCACCTCAGGGCTTCCATCTGTGCTGGACCCTCTGTGTAGAAGCCTCTGCCAGCAGCTCTTCCCATGGATTGGCTTAAATATTTCCTCTTCCAGGAAGCCCACCCTGACTGCTCTAGCTGAATTAACCAAACTCCCTGTGCCAGTTGCTCTCCATCATGCTCGTTTGCTCTGTGGACTCCATAGCCTCAATTTATTTATTATGTCTCTGTTCTGTGCCCTTCTTCCCCCTTCTCCTGGGCCCCACCTGAACTCCTGAACGGTAACAGCCACATTAGTTCTAGTCAACGCTGTTCATCAGAGCCCAGAACCAGGCCTGGTCCAGGGTAGGTGCTCAGTGAATGAGTGAAGAAGTCAACGCAGGAGATAAGGCGAGGACACCAGGGTGGGGTCAACGGGCCTGGGCTGGAAGCCAGGCTTTAACCACCAAAAGGAGGCCTCGTGCACGCCAGCAGGACGCACACCTGCACCTGCCACCTGGGGGGTTCCCCCGGAGCCAGGAGCCAGCCCACAGGTGTACAAACACCAGGGTAAGGCACAGAGCCTGGCACCCAGGGCCCCACGAGGGCTCAGTGCAGCCTGAGCACCTGGGACTCCCCCAGCCTCCCTCCTGGAACTGGCCAGCAGTCGTGGTCAGTTTTGTAGACTCCAGAGCCTGTCATCGCTCACAGACATCGTTGAAGTAACAGCCACAGAACGGGGCCTTGCCATACACCTGCCAGGCCAGCGCAAGCAACCAAAGAGCCGGGAGCGCACCCACTGCCAGGGGAGCACAGCAGCACACCTCCCTGAGGGTGGACTCGGAGATAACACTGCGATATGCATCAACACAATCAAGTCATGTGTCCTTTGACCCAGTCACGATTCTAGGAAATCTGACGCACAGACATAAGTCCAGACTCATGGGCATGCTGGGGGCTGCAGACAAAGCAACAAAAGGGCATCAGTGGTGGCATCCAGGCCAGGCAACAGCCAAGGGCCCACCCAGCCCCGCTGTGTCACCACCAAAGGGGACACGAGTGAGTGTCACAAATACTCAAGGCTGTGGTGCTTAGGGTCCTGGGCACCAGGTTCCCCCTGGAACCCCGGCTCCCCTGGTGAGTCTCCTGTGGATCACGGGCCTGACCCTGACTTCCCAGTGCCTCAGTCCCGGGGAGCGGCCGGTTTGCTGCTCGCTTGGCCTGCTCCAGCCCAGCTCGATCAAACCCTCCTCTGGGTGAGCCAAGAAGGTGTCTGGCACCTGTGCGGGCTGGGTGCAGGCCCTTGAAAGGACCCAAGAACAGAACTGAGGTTTCCCTGAGGAAGGAATCCACCTGTGGATGGCAGGCTCAGAGGTCCCACCTGCCCTGTGGGGTTCAGACTTGCCCAACCAGCCCAGCCACAGCAGCCGATTCCTTGCAGTTACCTCTTTATATATATATATATATCCTACTGGTTCTGCTCTTTTCCAATTGATGCAATCTCCTTATCTATAAACGAAGATAACTCTACCGGAGACACTCTTGTAAGTGACACCCTTCCCTGAGACTCCCAGAGCAGGCGCCCCTCCCCGGTTCTAGAAATCCCCAGCCAGGAGTGCCCCCCTTCCCAACCCTATTAGTTCAGGTGTACTTTGAACTGTAATTGGGTCACGCAGGCAAACCTTACGCGCATCCATTAAATGATTACGTATGAACACAAACAGAAAATGTTATTCCTATGAAAAGTAAGTTTCATGCCTTGGAAAGATTCAATAAAAGCAAGTTACTAAAAATACTGCACAGAATGGGAGACATAAATGTAAAAGATGGGGGTGGGTGGGTGTTTCAAAATCTGGAAGGATTCTACACTCAGATTGCTTCCGACGGCTTTTAAATTCTCACTCCTCTCCAGAGAAACCGACACTAGAAACTGCAGAAGATGCATCAAGTATTTGCTTCACTCAAGAAACAAGTCCAGGCGACAGCTCCTTCCTCAAAGAATGTCCTTGACCCCACGTCAGACGATGGGCATGTTAAGTGCCCGCTGCATGTTTTTGGTTACAGTAAAATGCTGAAAGCACGCATCGTTTTTAGGCGCCTGCTTTTAGCTGGCTCCCTGAAGGAGCCGCCTGGGTCGTGAAGGACAGGGCTTCAGCCGCCTCCCCTCAGACGGTGACATAAGGGACTAGCCCGGGCACTGGGCCCGGCGGGGAAGGCGGAGGCCGCGCAAACAGCACCCATGTGCACCCGTCACCACAGGGGTATCACTAGCTGAGGAAAAGCAGGCTTCGGAATGGCTACAAATCAAACTGGGGCGGCTGCTGCCGCTGGGCTGAGGGATTCGGGTGGGAGAGAGAGAAGAGAGGTTTTAATTTGGACCTTGTAGACAATTCCCTCTTTAAGAATGTTAAAATGTATTTATTATGTCTAAATTTTCTGTAGTACATATCTAACTCAACCTGTCTGGATAGGTCATTTAAACAATCCAAACACAGGTTGCTGAGAATAAGAATGAGGGCCTTTAATCCTGTATAGCTTAATGTAATGCCGGATACATCCCAGGGTATATTAAACAAATAGTCAAAAAGTATTGGGGGGAAAAAAGTATTGGCAAAGTCCCTTGAGGGACAGGAGAAAAAATATGGAACTATTGTAACTTTACCACTGGGGAAACCCAGAATACTGTCTCAAACACTAAGGACACCCAAATCAATAAGCCAAGCCCTTAATCTTGAGTCTTGCCCTTGTGAAGCTTATGTAGGTAGCAGAGAAGCTTAGCCTACCTATAGGTGTGCCTAAGAGTCACCTCCAGAGGACCTCTTTTGTTCCTCAGTTGTGGCCTCTCTCTCTAAGCCCAACTCTGCAAGTGAAATCACTGCCCTCCTCCCTGGCAGCGTAGGAGATGACACCCAGGTATAAGCCTGGCCCTGGTATGTGGGATCAACAATGACATCCTGACCAAAAGGGAGAAAAGAAGTCTATCAAATAAGGTATCAGTAGCTGAGAGAGTTCAAATAGAGTCAAGAGGCTACTCTGGAGGTTGCTCTTACAAGAGCTTCAGTCAGACATTGCTACCTACCATAACTTACCAAATCCCAACCAAAACCATTCCTGCCAATTCTAAAGAACACCTAGGGCAATATATAAGATTCTACAAAGGTTCCACGCACTAGGGTAACTTTCCAGAAACCTATAATCTCCAGATGGGTTCCTAGACCAGATAAGTCCTAAAATCCAGAGGGCCCAGCCTCTCCAGAACATCAGCTAGTTCCATCTCCCTACCCCATATTAGTGACAGCCCCTTCCAACATGAAAAAGTTAGAATAGGCATAGCCCGAATACCTCTAAAAAGTGGGAGAAAGATCAAAGACGATGATGGAGTTATACAGAGAAGGTCAAGTTTAACAAATGAGTATGACTGCTGAATCATTATGTTGATACTTCTTCTAGCCTCCAGTATCTTAGAGCAAGTAGAAATAATAACCTAAAATTGTGGAATTGTAGCCCATACCAAACTTTGAAATCTGTTCTACAACTAATTGTTGCAGTGTGCTTTGAAATTCATAGCTTTTATGTAAACATGTTATTTAAAGAGAAGGAGTATAACAGTGAAGATAGGATTTAACACATGAGTATGATCACTGAATCATTATGTTGCTATTCCTGTTGATCTCCAGTGTCTTGGAACAGCTAGAAGAAAAAATGAAAACTTGTGGAACTGTAACCCATATCAGACTTTAAAATCTGTTCTATAACTACTTGTTAAAATGTACTTGGAAATGTATTGCTTTTTTGTATATATGTTGCATTTCACAATTTTTTAAAATGTTAAAACTTAAAACCATGCCGAGGTGCCCACTGCCCACTCCCTATCTGACCATCCTCTCCATTCCCGGTCCCAGCTGCCCCCATCACCCCACAAACGCTGTGCGATTCTCCCTCTGAGCTTTTGCTCACCAAGCACCCCCCACTCCCTACCAGACGTCCCTTTCCCCTTCTTGGTCTACCTGGGGAGAGCCCCTCAGCTCTCGGAGGCCAGCCCGGGGCCTGTCCTCTCTGTAGTCCCCGACTCACCCAGCGGTGCCCTGAACACCCACAAGTGGATCCCAGCCAAACAGCTCTGCCGCCAGGCCCCAGCTCTGGGTCCCCACCCTCAGCAAGTCTGGGGTCTGCAGGTGGGCAGGGCAGCCTCTACCATCTCTGCACCCTCAGTGCCCATAAGCGAACACCAGAGGCCCGCCATTCCAAGACAGAGCGACACAAGCCCTCCACTAGAGCAGCCCCCGCTCAGAAGGAGAAGACAGCACAACAGCCCACCCCTGCAGAGCCAGTCCCTTCCACAGGACGTGTTTCTTCATCAGGGCTGCTAACTACTGCCCAACTCCCCCCAGCCAGAGAGGGAGGCAAGCCACCAGCGGGGAGGGTGCAGGCTATGGACACATCCTGTGCCCTGACCGTGCACCCCGAACCTTGAACATCACATCATTTTTCTTTACCACCCCCTGCTCATGAACCAGAAACCTCCTGAAGACATGCATCTCCCTTGTTGCTTCCTCCACCCCCAGCACCCGGGCAGACAAGCCTGGCACGTGGAGTCTGTAGAACTGAAATGCCACCCCAGGGATCCCCTAGAACTTGCCGCACCCTCCCCATGCTCCCCAGCTTCCTCCTGGCAGCCCAGCACTGCAGCACCAGGGATGGGGTCACGTTTGCATTCGCGGACACTCTACCAAGCCCATAGGGCTGTGTGTGGACTCCTGGGACCGGGCTGCTTTAGAAATCATTGCTGCCACAGAGATGGAATGTTCTTCATTCATGGGTTCATTCGTTTGTTCCTTCCTTCCTTTCTTCCTTCAATCTATCTATCCAACAGAGTTAATGTGAGCTCCTATGTTCCAGATTTTGCACAGAGGTGGAATCCCTGCTACCTCTAGTGGCAGAGATTGCTGGTTCCCTTCCCAACCTCCACTCTCCCCTTCTGCACAGCAGCGGGAGGCTCATGATGCTCAGAGCAGCCACCTTTCCAGCTGGGCAGGGCCTTGGGAGGAGGTTGTGTGCAACAGTCTGTGAAGTGTGGTGCAGAGGTTCCGCACAGAGCCCTCTGGAAGAGCTGGCTCAGCTGGGATGTATGTGCCTCTGGCTTTGCTCTTTGGAACTTGAATACAATGTGGAGCACTTCTGCAGCCATATTGGGCCATGAGGATAATCGGGCAGGAAGGCAAAAGAAACCTAGGACCTTAATTCTACTCAAACTTATCTAAGCGGCAATGCAATACCAATCCCAACAATCTACTTTGAAGACTTGGAAAAACTAGTTATCAAATTTATTTGGAAAGGAAAGAGACCCCCCAATTAACTAAAGATATCATTAAAAAGAAGAGCAACGTGGGAAGTCTATCACTTCCTGACTTTAAAGCTTACTACAAAGGCACAGTGGTTAAAACAGCATGGCACTGGCACAAAGACAGAAGTATCAACCAATGGAATTGAATCAAGAGTGCGGAGATAGACCACCAAATCTACGGACAATTGATCATCAATAAGGTCCCCAAATCCACTGAACTGGGACAGAATAGTCTTTTCAATAAATGGGCATGGGAGAATTGGATATCAATGACCAAAAGAATGAAAGAGGACCCCTACCTTACACCCTATACAAATTAATCCATTAATTCAAAATGTAAGAGCCAGAAGAAACTTCTAGAAGAAAATGCAGAGAAAAAACTTCAAGATCTAGTAAGAGGAGGTAGCTTCTTAAACTTTACACATAAAGCACCAGCAGCAAAAAAATAGACAAATGGGAACTCCTCAAGATTAAGAGCTTCTGTACCTCAAAGGACTTTGTCAAAAAGGTGAAGAGGCTGCCAACTCAGTGGGAGAAAATATTTGGAAAACACATATTGGATAAAGGTTTGATATCCTGTGTACATAAGGAAATTAATTATACAACTCAACAACAAAAGAACAGACAACTTGTGACAGTTATGTTAAGGTGTCAATTTAACCAGGTGATGATGCCCCACTGTTCTGTTGTTGTGGATTTAAATCATCAGCATGTGAAACTCATCTATGGCTGATTACATAAGGGGAGTGCCTTCCACAATGAGTGTTTAATTTAATTAGCTGGAGGCTCAAAAGAGAGAGATCAGAAGGGGACTCAGCACAACACAGCCCAAGTAGCTCTGCATACCTCATCTCTGATGTTTGAGATGCAGAAAGGAATTGCCCCAGGGGAAGGCTGTAGGAACCCAGAAGCCTGGAGAGAAGGCCAGCAAAGGTCGCCATGTGCCGTCACATGTAACAGAGAGCCTCAGATGAAAGTTAGCTGCCTTTTCTCTGAAGAACTATAAATTTTTAACTAAATAAATCTCCTTTATTAAAAGCTGATCCATCTCTGGTGTGCTGCATTCTGGCAGTGTTAGCAAACTAAAACACAACCCAATTATAAAATGGGCAGAAGACATGAATAAGACACTTTTTTAAAGAACAAATATAGATGGTTAAAAAGCAAATGAAGAGATGTTCATTTTCATTAGCTATAAGGGAAATGCAAATCAATATGACACTGAGATATTACCTCACATCTATATGAATGGCTGCTATTAAACAAACAGAAAGCTACAAATGTTGGAAGAGGATGTGGAGAAATTGGAACACTTACTCACTGTTGTGGCATCACAGTGTAGCTGCTGTAGAAGAGTGGTTGGCAATTCCTCAGAAAACCAAATATCGAATTGCCCTGTGACCTGGCAATACCAATACTCAGTATATACCCAGAAGAGCTGAAAGCAGTGGCACAGATAGACATATGCACACCCATGTTCATAGCGGCACAATTTTCTATTTTTTTTGGCACTTTTTAAATTTTTTTATTTTTTGGCACAATTGCCAAAAGATGGAAACAATCCAAGTACCCATCAACAGACAAGTGGATAAACAAAATGTGGTATATACATATGGTGGAATATTATGCAGCAATAAGACAAAATGAGGTCCCAAAGCATATGACACTATGAATGAACCTTGAGGACATAATGCTGAGTGAAGTAAGCCAGACACAGAAGGACAGATACTGCATGATTTTGTTATTATGACTCTGGTAAATGTATTTTCAGAGGTTACATTATAGGGTATAGCAGACCTAGAGGTACACAGAAGCTACAGGTACACAGAGGCTACCCAATGAGGCTGAACTTAAAATGCAAGGGAATGGAAAAAGTGATGGTAACTAATTAGTGAGTTTATAAGTACCATTGCAATATTGAAGGTGAATATGATTGAAAGGGGATACATAGTGCCAAGTATCCCATTAATTATATCTACAACTATAAATAAGTTCCTGCATGAACTATTTCAAAGATATTGGACAGAGTCAACAGTAGAGGGGGATGAGGGGATACTAAAAATGCATGCTATGACCAATAGCTAACAGAAAGACATCAACAGTACCCTAGCACTACCAAGGACAGCCGACTGGTGGTGGGCAGGGGGGTAGGGACAAGTGATAAAGGGTAGTTTTGATTTGATATCTGGTGAGGCTGTGTTTTCGTTTGTAAGTTGCCAGAATGCAACATACCAGAAATGGAATGGCTTTTAAAGGGGAATTTATTAAGTTACAAGTTTACAGTTCTAAGGCCGTGAAAATGTCCAAAGTAAGGCACCCAGAGAAAGATACTTTAACTCCAAAGAAAGGGCCAATGAAGCTCAGGGTTTCTCTCTCAACTGAGAGGGCATATGGCAACCTCTGCTACCCTTCTCTCCTCGTTTCATAAGGCTTCCCCGGGGGCATTTTTCTTCTGCATCTCCAAAGGTCTCTGGCTGTGTGGGCTCTGTGGTTCTGTTAGTTCTTTCCAAAGTGGTCCCCTCTTAAAGGCCTCCAGTAAGCAACCCCACCTTGAATGGATGGAGACGCATCTCCATGGAAACCCTCTAATCAAAAGTTACTACCCACAATTGGGTGGGTCACATCTCCATGAAAACAATTTAAAAGATCCCACCCAGCAATAATGAATAAGGATTAAAGAACTTGGCTTTTCTGGGGTACATAACAGATTTAAACCAGCACAGGCTGTTTGTCAGGTCTTTGTCTCTATGGACCAATGAAAACTGTCTTAAAATTGAGAGTGCTGCTGATCATACAACCAAGCAAGAATACTGAAAGACACTGATTGTTTATTTCGGACATTATCCATGATGCCCAATAGACTGAGGGAGCCAAAGGGTACAATGACTGATAAGCAGAATGGCGAGCTGTGATACACTTATATGATGGCATATGTGTGACTACAAAAAGGATGGATGTTGAGAGGCACACAACAAACTAAATAAACCTTGGGGACACTGTGTTGTGCAAAACAAACCAGAAACAAAATAAATATGCTATAAGGCTTCTCTCAGAAAATACTTATAAGAAAATAGAACCTTAGATTGTAAACCCTTATAGTAGCCACACTCCGTCTGAAGTTCTAGTGCATTTCTGGATTCTGAGACCCTGAGCTATGTGTGTATCAGCTGGGATTTCCCTGGAACTTTGAGTAACTCAGTGGCACCTGGGACCCAGAAATAATGTGCTACAGTCCTGAGAGTTAGCATAACCGTATATAATAACAGTTAAAGTAACCAAAAAGCAGATACACATGTGCTCTAGACCGTCATCTACTATATGGGACCAAAGGCAGAGAGGTTTATTATGTCTAGAATCTAGGTTTTCTTTAACACACAGTCTAAATCAACTGGTCTGGACAGTTCATTTGAACAACCCAGACTCCTGGGTCCAGAGCGGGAACAAGGCCGTGTAGTTCTGTGTAGCTTAATGTAATACCCAGATACATCTCAGAGTATGGTGGGCTGATGATTGGTAGGTGTTGGTAGAGTCCTTTGAGGGTCCAAAGGAAAAAATATATATGGAACTATTTGACTTTCCCTTCTGGGAGACCCCAGGCATCTTCTCAACCATTGGAGACTCACAGGAAAATGGGCTAGGCCACTGATTTTGAGGCTTGCCCTTATATAGCTTGTTTCTATGTGGGAGAAGCTAAGACTACCTAGAACGAGGCCTAGGAATTGCTTCCAGGAAACTTCTTTGTTGTCCAGATGTGGCCTCTCTCTCTCTTAGCCCAACTCTGCAAGGAAAGTCACTGCCCTCTCCACTCTGCGGACATAACGTTCAAGGGTGAAGCTCTCCCTGGTGGCATGAGGCATGGCTCCTGGGGATGAGTCTGGTCCTAGCACCATGGGATCAGCAATGCCTTCTGGATGATGTGGGGGGAGAAAAGGTATAATAAAATAAGGCATCTGTGTCAGTTTGAAACTGTTGTGTTTCAAAAAAGAAAAGCCATGTTCCATAATCCTCATTCAATATTGTTGGATGAGATCTTTTGATTAAGTTATTTCCATGAAGCTGTGACCCCAATTGTGGATGGGACCTTCTGATTAGGTGGTTTCCATGGAGATGTGTCTCCACCCATTCAAAGTGGGTCACACCTTACTGGAGCCCTTTCAGTGGAAACCATTTTAGAAAAAGCTACAGAGCCCACACAGCCAACATGAAACCCAGATGTTTGGAGATGCAGAAAGTAAACACCTTTGGGGAAGCTGTTTGAAACCAGATGCCAAAAACCCTAGCAGATGCCAGCCATGTGCCTTCCCAGCTGACAGAGGAGTTCTGGACCCATTGGCTTTTCTTGAGTCATGGTATCTTTCTCTGGGTGCCTTAGTTTGGACATTTTTATGGCCTTAGAACTGTAAACTGGCAACTTAATTGATTCCCTTTTTAAAAGCCATTCCATTTCTGGTATATTCTATTCCAGCAGCTTTAACAAACCAAAAGAGCATCCATGGCCAAGAGAGATCAAATGGAGTCAAGAGGGTGTTCTGGAGGCTACTCTTATGCAAGCTTCAGTTAGATAGAGCTGATTGCCATGTTTGCTAAACCCCAACCCACATCACTCCTGCTGACTCTTGAGAACACCTAGGGCTTGAACTGAGATTCTTTAAAAGTTTTGTACACTAAGTTTGCTTTCCTGGAACCTATAATTCCCACAGAGTTCCTATGTCAGATAAATCCTGAAATCCAGAGGGACTCCCTGTCTTGCAGGGTTCATGATCTAATGGATGGCGGCAGGTGGCAGATGAAACAAAGAAATAAATGATAATTCCAGATTAGCACAGATTATATAAAGGAAATACAAGCATTTCCTATGCTAAAACTAAGGATAAGTGGTGGAAAACGTCATTGAAAAGGTGGCCAGAGACACCTGAAGATGGAGAGTGAGTGATGCAAAGAGTTGGGGGAACGGAATTCCAGGCAGAAGGTACAGCGTACACAAAGGAACAAAAAGTGAACAGAAGTGGGGCCAGCAGGGGTGGAATGGGCCAGCAAGGGGAGACAATGACAGCCAGGAGCAGTGGGCAGGGCAGTACACAGGGGCCCCCAGCGTCCAGAGAGGGGATTCGCCAGGCTTCAGGGGATCCTAAGGTGGGGGTGATGTGGCCTAACGCACGTTGTGAGGAACCCAGCTGCCCTCCCGGCTAGTTTGGGGGTGGGGGTGGAGAGTGAGGACCCAGAAGCAGGAACACGAGCCGCAGAGACGTCGTGGCAGGGACGAGGGCGGTGGCCGTGGGGGTGGAGTGAGGTGGGGGGATGAGGGCTGGACTTGCTGAAGGCCTGGATAGAGGAGTTGGGGGAGACAAGAACCGGGAGGGTGAGTGAGGAAGAGCCCCCCCCACTCCTCCCCACCCACGAGTGTGAAGACACACTCACACGCATGCACGCGTCCCTCCTCCGTCACCTGCCAAAGGTGCCACCCCACACGCTGCCTGCATTGGAGCATCCTGCTGCCCTCACCTGCCCCATTCAAGGGCTGGGAACTCACCCTCCTAAATCCCACCACCACCCCCAGTGCCTCACTCATGCCAGAAACGAGGGGCTGCCTTCCTCGGGACGAGTGGGGCTAACGGGGGAGCTCGGCCCACTCCCCCCCCAAGTTCTGGAGGCTTCACGGCCAGGACGGCCCAGCAGTACCATAGGGACAGGCAGTGGTGGTGGGGGAGAAGGACAGGCAGGGGGGGCAGTGGGGACGGGAGAGGAGCGGGGACAGGTGCGGGGGGCAGCGGAGACCGGCAGGGGGACAACCCAGACCGGCAGGGGGAGGCAGCGGGGACAGGAGGGGGGGCAGCGGGGACAGGCATGGGGGGCAGCAGGGACAGGCAGTGGGGGACGAACAGGGACCAGCAGGGTGAGGGGGGACAGACAGTGGGGAGGGTGGAACGGGAGCGGCCCTGCCACCCAGGGAGTCAGCCCAGGCACAGGGTCACCCTCGCTGTCTGACCCACAGGCCTGGCTTCGAATCCAGGTGTGCGGCATCTGCCACCATGCCCTGGGAATCTTTCGTGTCCACTCTCGGGCAAATCTGAGCTCCACCATATCCCAGTGCCATATCATGTCTGCACCTCATTTCCTTCTCTGCAAGACACAGCCAATGTGGCCCGAAAAACGGGGCCATTGTGGCCCCCAAAAACGGGGCGGCCACTGTGCAAGGCAGTGGGTGGATCCTCAAAAAGCTAAAAATAGAATTGCCACATGACCCAGCCACTCCTCTCCTAGGGCTATACCTGAAAGAACTGAAAACAGACCGGTGACCGGTCTCAAGCAGACCGGTGACTGCCAGTGTCCACGGAAGCATTGTCCCCCAGGGTCGCAAGGTGGAAACAACCCAAGAGTCCATCAACAAATGAATGAATCCACAAAATGGGGCCCAGACACACCACAGACTATTAGTCAAAGTTCTGAGACATCCTGCCACAAGGATGAAACTTGAAAACATGCGGAGGCAAATACTCGAGGCACATAGCTTAAATGCTATATCCTTCCATTTATAGGAAATATCTAGAACTAGCCAACTGGTAGAAACTTAAAGTAGATCAGCAGGTAGCAGGGTCTGGGGGAGTTGGGAAGGGGAATTGTTGCTTGGTGGGTGTGGAGTGTTTGGAAATTTTGGAAATTTGTAAATAAAAGAGAGGGTTAAAATCCAGCGAACAGTAGCATCTACAGCTTGGCCGAGAGTGGAGGCGCGCAAGGCACAGCCTTGGCACCCGGGACAGGTTGGCGCTGCCTTTGCGCTGCTCGGGCTGCCCGCCCCCCCCCGCCCCCGCAGGCCATTCTTCGCTCCCAGCACCTTCAGGGCAGGTGTCACACACCCGGGTCACCTGCTCAGGGAAGCTGAGGGCCTTGCCTGAGCCCACTAAGCTCACGACCCCCACCCAGGACCCCCCAGCGCCCCACACACACCATGTCACACTCAGAGCGATGGCGGCAGTGGTGGTGGTTTTGCATTTCCTTACAAACATGCCATACCTACCTACCTCAGCAGATTCCCAGGCAACTGGGGAGAGCAAGCAGCAGCTGAGCCTAAGACACTGAGACACGGGGTTGGTGTAGGTGGAGACAAATGCAGTGGCCTGAGCCTCTCCGCACCACGTCCACAGTCTGGCTGGCCTTTCCCGACACGTTGTCCCTGGTAAAGCCCTCCGAGGCGTGGGTTCTGTCAGCTATGCTTTCCCTGGCTCAGAAACTCCATTGCCTATTGCTTAACTACCTCCACTGACAGCAGAGTGTGCAAGGTGACAACTTTCCGGCCCCGCTTTGTCCCAGCTGTGCTGGCCTCGCCTCCCTGGCCTCTGCAGGCCAACAAGGCCCTGTGTGTCAGCTGAGGCTACGTCTCAGCCTCTCCCCACCAACTCACAAATCCTGCTCACATCCCTACCTCTCAAGAGGCATTTCTGTAATACATCCTTGCATGTTTCCTAACAAATCTTGGTTCTCCTCTTGACCTTGCAGACCATGCAATATTCATGGGCAAGCTCCTCAACGGACACGGGGCTGAGCCCGGCCAAGGTGTGGAGCAGGAAGGCAGTACCAGGGTAAAGGCATGGACCAGGGAGGAGGTGCCAGGGTTTGGGTGTGAACCAGGGAGGAGGTGTCAGGGTAAGGGCATGAGACAGAGGTGGTGCCAGAGTAAGGGCATGAGACAGAGGTGCTGCCAGAGTAAGGGCCTGGGGCAGGAAGGAGGTGCCAGGGTAAGGGCCTGGGGCAGGGAAGTAAGTGGTGTGAGGCCAAGACAGCCAGAAGGGCTTAACAAACAGAATCAACATGATCTCAATCAAAGAGACTGAAGGTCCCAGTTATGTGCCAGAGATTCCCTGGACGGCTAGGAAATCAAGTCAGATAAATCTGCTTCATCAACAAAGGAATAAAATCATATAAATTGCTAAACACAATAAGCCTTTGTTTATGGGATTTCAAAATCCAAAGAGAGTCCTAGAGAGTGGGTCCCTGCAGGCCCCCAGCGAAGGGGTGGCCAGAACCTGGAGGTCACGGCTTGAATCAGGCCACTGCACAGGGACCATGTCCTAAACCTGCAGCTTCTGAGGTGTCTGGGTCCACCCTCCAGCCCAGCCCTCCCCGAACTGTCAAGTCTCCCCTCCTCTCCCGGCAGGAGTCGGCACCAGGCTCCCAGCCCTGGGTTAGGAGTGAGCTCCATTCCACTCTAAATGGAGCCCTAAACACCAATATTTCCTGAATGTTTCCTGTATATCAGAGACTGGACAGACTGAAGATTTTAGTGGAGATGAAGACGAAGGAGATAATGACGATGACAACGATAAAGAACATGAAGGTGACGTTGATAAAGATGTTGAAGACGATGATAATGAAGATGAAAATAAAAATGGTGATGATGAATAGAAAGGTGATAAAGATGAAGATTAAAACCATGGAGGTGCTGATGAAGATGAAGATGATGACGATGTTGATGAGAATGATGATTACAAAATGAACAAGAACATGAAAAAGATGAGGGTAAACATGGCGATGAACTTGATGCCAAGGAAGAAGCTGCTGAGGATAAAGACTTGATGGAGATGAAGATGATGATGAAGTTGACGGTGATGGGTAACGCTTGCTGGTTGTTTAGGAAGGCCCTACAGATGCCATATCCCAGTTAATCTTCATAATAACAACTGCAAAATTATTAGGTACCCACACGTCCCAAGTACTGTTCCGGGAATTGGGGATACAGCTAAGGGGCGAGGGTTTCTTCTGGGGGTAATGAAATTGTTCTAAAGTTGACTATCGTGATGGATTCACAACTCTGTGAATATACTAAAATCCAGTGTATTATACCCTCTAGAGGGGGCAAATGGTAGAGTATATGAAGTGTATCTCAGCAATAAAACAGAAAACTGAGCCCTGCCCTCACAGAGTTTATGTCCATGTATTCCATTCCTCAAGTGCTGACTCTCTGCTAGGCACAATTCTCTCTGCTTTGCATGTCCTGTCTTATGGAATCCTTTCCACAGTCCTAGAAGATGGGTGGTGTTATCTCCCCACTTTACAAAGAAGGAAAGTGAGTAACAATCCAGGGAGGTAGCACAGAAAATGCCATCAGAAGATGGCAGAGCTGGGATGGGGTCCAAGGCAGCCTGCCCAGGGCTTACACTCGTCACCCTGAGCTGCTTTTTCCCTCGTGTCCAGAGCAGAGAAAGTCGTACAAAAGCTCTTCCAATCCAATGCCCTCATCTGCCCAAAGAGGGACAAGGGTCCTCAGGGCCACATGGGGCAATGAAGTGACAGCCATGGCCATGATGCTTCTGCAGCTGACAGGCAGTTTCGATGCCGATCGATGTGTGTTCCCTGCATTAACTCAACAGTTCCAGGTCCCCTGAATCCCAGACAAGGAAGAATGAGCTTCATGTAAAACACGTGGAGAGGTGACTTCATATCACAAGTAGCAAACGGGTGGCCCCGGGCCAAATGCAGCTCACAAATGTATTTCATGGGGCCACACGCTGCTTATTTTAAATGTGAACAGGTTCCCAATATGTAAATGAAGGAGACTACACAGAAAACAAAACTTCCAGTTGCTCTTGAAAGATCAGGGACACATTTGGCCTGGCTTTCTTGGGGGTGACAGTCCACTGAAGCTGAGTGGCTGCCGTCCTTTCCAGCAAGGCACACAGTCCCACCTAGCCCAGCTCACTTATGGGCATAAGATTTGTGACTGCTACTCTGTGAAATGAGCTGTGAGAGCACAGTTTCCCGAGCCCCACCACCACCACCACCTCTCCAGAGTCATGGGTTAACGCAAATTAGATTCACCCCAGTACAGCATTCTCCCTTCTTCCTCCTGACAAGTGCCCAGGAAGCTTTAAGACCAGCCCTGTCATTCATGGGAGTCTGCAATCCTCAGTGGTGAGACACAGATGCATTCAGTCCCCTGAACTCTGGACTCCCAGGAGAAAATAAACTCCAAAACAAGCAATACCCACTGTGGATCTGGATGTCCACATTATTCACAGTCTGAAGACATTGGATATTTGCCAAACTGGTAAATGGAACCGCTGTTTAAATGTATCTAAAGATATTCATGCCATACACATTCACTTTGTTAAACTGAAATTTTATGAAATTGTGTTCTATCCACTGTTCTGATGCAGCTGGATTCCATCCATTCATCCAATCTACTGATCCATCCAACTAGGTAACCACTCATCTAAACATCTACCCACTAATCCAAACTATCTCTTTTTCCACCTATCTGCCCAACCATCTATGCAACCACCCAACCACTCATCAATGCATGCATCCATTCAAGTATTTCTCCAGCCACTTGTCCACTCTTCTAAATATATATAGCCACTCATCCATCCAACAGTGCCTCCATCCAACCATCCACCCACTAACCTGTCTATTCATCCAACCATCCTTTTGTCCATCAAGGCATCCAACTACCCATCCATTCAGCAATTATTAGTTGAGAGCCTAAATCAGATGGACACTATTACAAGTACTGGGGGTAAACTATTATCCTTCAAAGAAATTTTACTGCCTAAGTTGAGAATCATACAAAGAATTCAGTGGTTCAAAACAAGGGGATGGCCATGGATGAGTGTCAGGAAGTCATGAGGCAGGCTAGAGCAGTGAGTTTTAAGAGAAGGAACTTTAAGCTGGCAGGCCTAAGCTCATGTCCTCACGCAGGTCCTCTGGCTACTAAGAATTCTGAGCCTCACCTTTCTTAGATGCAACATGGAGGAGCTGAGATCTACCACACAGGAATTAGGTAGCATAACGTGCACAGTCCTTCACACATGGGGACTGTTCCAGGTGGAGGGTGGCTCTCAGGGGTGAAATTCCTGAAGACTGAAGAGAGATTTTATAAATCCAGTATGCTTAAAGGTTTCATCATTCCCTAAATCCATGACCACAGAAGGGTTAAAAGGTTAATCATCACAGGCCAATCATCTGTTTTGTAAATTTGAGATTCACTGTAAAATGGAAAGCCCATTGGAGCTAGCCCTTACCCTTCCCTCCACAACTGCATCTCGTTCTGCCCAAGATACCGAGCTGTTGGGTTTTTTGTTTGTTATCTTGGGCATCATGAATTTTTTATTAGTCTACCCATGCACTACTTTCTTTCCCCCATTTTCTGAAAATCTCTTGGGAAATTGTCCCACTGGCAATTCCAAAGATTGAGCAGGAGGATGTGCCTTTGCATATCGGGAAGCCAAACACAGCCCTCCGAGGGTTCTCCTGGCAGTACTGAGGCCAGCGCTGGAAGAGCATTCTGTGCTCTCCTGGCTGCAGCCTGGTCGTGAATGAGGAACCTTCTTCATTTCAGGACCCTCCTGGGTTCAGGCCCCCGACCAGGCCCGCAGGACGCTGCCTTGAAGTCGGGGGTCTTGGGCTTCATCTTCCTCCTCAGCAATGGGAGGAAGATCGAGCCCTTCACTCTGAGAAACGCTGGGCTCCCTCTGTGTCTAACCAGCAGTCCCAAATGATGCAGCAAGGTCCAATCGCTTAAGCCCTGCAGGCTTCCGGAACAAAGAGAAACGGATTTCCAGCCTCCCCCAGTCCCATTTTCCTTGCATTGCATTTCCAGGATAGATGGGCTTGTTAAACCTGAGCACGCCGAAGCCCGTTCTGGCCCCCATGGCCAATGACAAGCAGCCTCCCACTCAGTCCCAGGCTGTAAAAGTGATTTGGAATCAAAAGGGAGACACTTGAGTAAAAAACAAACTGACTATAAAAAGAAGCACACGACCCCATAAAACACCAAGGTGGCTCTCCAGTGCCCTTCCCCTGAGCCAGCGCTGCTCGCCACCACCGCCCACTAATTCAAAACATCCCCGTGGCCGTGTCTTCACGTCCCACTCGCCCCTCCGGCAAGTGCGTCCACACGGGAGGACTTGACTAGCACTAAATACTCCAGGGATGCTGCGTCCCCACCTGCCTGGAGAACTCCCTGGCCCTGGGCCTCCGTTCCTGGGCATCCCATGGACAGTTCTAAATTCCGTTGCGCAAATTCAAACTCAGAACTCTACCTACATGTATCCTCCACCCCAGGCTGGGCGAGGTCCTCCAGCCCGAAGCCCCAGGCTCCCAGGTCCAGCCAGTTGGGCGTCCTGCATCTGGCTCTCTCAGCAACCCCTCTCTCCAGCACCCCACCAGCTGTAGGAAGGTGCCCTCAGTCCCAGGCACTTCAGGACCAGCCCCCTTTGGAACCTACCCCCCACCGTGGGCAGAGGTGTCTTCCCCAGATACACCCCGGCCTGCTGACCCTCATACATAACCATGTCTATGCCTAACCGTATTTAGGGGGCTTCCTTGAGGGGAGACCCGGGCCCCAACACTTTCTGCAAACTGCACGGCCTAATCCCCCCACCCCTCACCCCCGAACAAGCCAGTGAGGCCAGTGTCGTTGTCACCCCCATTTGAGGCAGTGCGGTGGCCCCAAGTGAGCCAGCTCCCACATGGTGAGTTAGCAGCAACATGGGGAGCAGGGGCTCTGCCTTCAGGGCTGTGCTGCTGGGGGCATGCTGTTGACCCCCGGGCCTCACTCCCTGCTCTGTGGCGTGGCACTCCCAGCAACCCCAGCACCCCCAGCCGTCCCTTTGACAGTCCACTGAAGCTGAGTGGAGGAGGCCCTCCTGCTTCTCAGTTCAGGCCGGCCACCTTCGTCCACTGTTCCAGCCTTACTTATCCAGCGCCTGCTGAATGCATCAGGGATGCATCTACCAACAAGACAGGCAAGACCTCAAGGTCCCAGGGGGAGACAGACCCTGAGAAGGAAACAAATAAAAAGGAATTTCAGGCAAAAGTGAGTATGATGAAGAAGAAAACATAGCAGGAGCATGTGACGGAGAGGACAAGGGTGAGCTGGGCTGGGAGCGAGTGGCCAGCAGGGAAAGGGGGGGAAGCGGGAGGGGAGGGGGTGATGGTGAGCTGAGCCACGAGTTAGCAAGGTGCCAAGTCCAGACCAGGAGGCCATCAAGGGCAGGGACGGATGCCCCCGCCTGGCCCTGCTGAGCTCCTGGCACCCCAGCCCCCACCCTCAGCTGCTACATGGTCTCCACGGGCAGAGAGGTCCCATAAGCAGAGTGCACCCAGCACAGAACTGTACTCATCCATCACCCAAACCCCAAACCCAGCTCTGCTGCCTCCGGCCAAATTAACCCTTCCCTCCCAGGCTCCCACACCTTTTTAATTTTATTATTTTTAGGAAAGGAAGGAGGGAGGATACAGAGAAAGAGAGATAGAGAAAGAAAAAGAAAGGAAAGGAGAAGGAAGAAAGGCGGGAGAGAAGAAGGGGGAAGGAGGGAGGGCACACGGCAGGAAAGCTCCACATTCCCCATCTGTCCCTCAAATCTTCATCCAGATCATGCCAGAGCAAAACATCAGAGGACGCTGCACTGATGTTCCCTCTGGAAGTTGATCTCTGCTTGGCCTATTATTCAGAGCAACTCATCCCAGACTCCCCAGCCCCACGACTGGCATACACGCCTACCTTTGTGACTATCTTATTACACAGCAGTGATTTCCTGACACCCCTGTGAGCACGTCTTTTCGCCCCTGCACCCCGGCACCTGCACGTCACCGGCCCTGAGTCTGTAATTGGGGTGCGTGCCTCAGGAGACATGCGAGGGCACTTGGCCTCAGGATAAAATCAGGCCTGATCCCCACAGTACCCCCCTTTCCCTGGAGGTCATTTAAAACATTACCTCATATCACAGCACGCATGCGTGTGCCACGGAATAGAGGCAAAATTTGTAAGAACTTTTAAGGATGGCAATAATAGTTGTTTTATGCAGCAACAGGTAGTAAGTGGTAGCTGGGGGGCAGGCCCTGTCCTAGCAGCATGGCGTGGGTCCATTCCTTAGCTCGGGCTGCCACGCGGGGATCAGAGGGTGTCACTGGGATCAGCAAGGTGACATGTGCACCCCACAGTGAGGCGCACAGAGCAGGGCTCCGGGGCTGCTAGTGTCGGTATCAGAGGGCTCAGCTCAGCTCCTGCAGACGTTAACCGCCACCTCTTCCACGCTGACATTCACCCGAAACTGACTTTAGCCATGGTACACCTGCAGCTTCCCACATGTGTCCACAATGAGAGTTGACGCTGAAGAATCAGGCAGTGAGGCTTAGTGGTTAGGAGCAAAGGTTCTGGAACCTTCCATCTGGCTTTGCAGTTCACCAGTAGTAAGACCTGGGAAATGCAACTCACCCCCTGTCCCTGGTTTTCCCTCCGTTGAGTGGTGTTGAGCGTACCTGGCCGGTGTGGCTGCGAGAGTAGCAAAGCCATCAGCAGAGCACCTGGCAGAGAGCAAAGGGCCAATCCAGGGGGAGGCCGCAGCCGCGGACTCTGTGTCGTGATCTGCTAATGCAGCTCTGGTCATCAACAGGCCTCCTCATTTCCACTTGTCTGCAACTCACCAAAGGACATTTCCACGGAACTGAGTGTCTTTGTCCACAGCAGGTGCAAACCGAGAGTGGAACAAGGTCTCCGTTGGGGTGGGGGCCCCGTGCCTCCCCCACCCCCGGGTGGGCCTGGCGTCGTGGATTTCCAGGCAGCCTCCAGGGGACACTGCCTCCACATCCAGCGCGTTGTACCTCGTCTCCAGGACCCACGACAGACCTGCCTGGCCAACGCACACCTGGAGGAGAGAGGGTGTCCGAACTCGCTGTCACGCCGCAGCCTGCTCAGCTCCCGAATGCTTGCAGGGACAGCAGAGACGGGCGTGGAAGCACCAGGACGTGCTGCAGTAACGCTCTGTCCCTGGCAAGGCCTGAAGTGGCAGGTGGCCAGCGTGCTCTCCAGCCGTCGCCAAAGGGACAGCTGGGGGTGCTGGGGTTGCTGGAAGTGCCACGCCACAGAGCAGGGAGGGAGGCCCGGGGGTCAACAGCATGCCCCCAGCAGCACAGCCCTGAAGGTGGAGCCCCTGCTCCCCATGTTGCCACTAACTCACCATGTGGGAGCTGGCTCACCTGGGGCCACCGCACTGCCTCAAATGGGGGTGACAACGACACTGGCCTCACTGGCTTGTTCGGGGGTGAGGGGTGGGGGGATTAGGCTGGGCAGTTTGCAGGAAGTGTTGGGGCCCGGGTCTCCCCTCAAGGAAGCCCCCTAAATACGGTCAGGCATAGACACGGTTATGTATGGCTCTCCAGGGTCTCAGGACCAAGAACCAGAGAAGCCAACTGGTCCACCCTCCTGCTCCCAGCACGGCCTCAGCAAACCCCTTCAGGGCAGACCAGAAGCTGCTGGCTAGCCAAGCGCAAGAATCACCCTTTTCCTCTGGACTTAAAGGAAATGATGGCATTCTTGTCCTTGTTTCTTTTTTTTCCTTCTAAATTCTCCAAAAGAAGCTTCCAGAAATGGAATGCTGAGCTAACACATACAAATAATTACCCTGCCTCTTTATGCGTTCAGCAAAATTATCTTCCGGTCACATGTTCCCCCACGATTGCCAGTAGGGATGCAAGTGTGTAAATGCAGCCTCACCCCATCTGGGTGGTACTATTTAAATTTTTCATTGCAAACTTAATTGGGGCCAAAAGGCCCCCTACAGTCGTGTAATTTTTATATCTATAGTTACCAGTGAAGTTGAAATATATCTATTTGTTTACACATTTTGGCCCTGCTTTTCCTGAACTGTACATTCCAACTTTTTTCCCCCGATCTGGTGGGATCTGACTGTATTTCTTGACAACTTATCTTCACTCTTGAATAATGACATTGTCTAATTTATTGCATCTTTCTTTCCTCCTTTCTTTGACATTTCTGGAACTTGCTCTCATGTAAATATTCCGAAGAAAAAAGCTGACATGAGAAAATAATCATTGTTGTTTTATTTGAAAGTAAACATCCTAAGGCAAGATAAAGTCTATTGAGGGTGGGAGAAAACCAATTGGCACATCTATCTACTCCCTAGATATTAAACCACCATTAAAATGAACATTCAAATAACCACCTAGCAATATGGAAAGCCATTCGGACATGACACTAAGTGGAAAAATCTCTCTCATGCTAAGAAGGCCTCCATGAAAACTATATATTTTTACTTACATTTTTATATTAAAAATTTGGAATGGATCAACAGCTTACTGGAGCTGGCAGAAGCAAAAATCAGAGAACTTGAAAAAGAGACCACTGAAATCAGAAAAGTGAAGAAAAAGTGATCAGCCCTGAGGACTGGAGGGACCTCATCAAGCAGTCCCCAACATGCATCGTGGGGGGCTCACAAGGAGAGGAAATCTAAGAAAGAATGGCTAAAACCTTTCCAAGTTTAACAAAAGACACGAATATACACATTCATGAGGCTCAATGAACTTCAAGCAGAATAAACCCAAATACACCCACCCTGTGCCTGTTATAATCAAATCCAATGCCAAAGACAGAGAATTCCAAACACCACAGGAGAGAAGCCACATGTGGCATACAAGGGAGCTTCCATAAGAGGAAAGGCCAATTTCTCACCAGAAACTACAGAAGCAGGAAGGCAGTGAGATAAAACACTTAAACTGCTGAAAGCAAACATTTGTCAACCAAGAATTCCATATCCAGAAAACCGTCTTTCAAATATGAGGGAGAAAGTGTCAATGGCTGAGAGATTCCAAACAGAGTTGAGAGGTTATCCTGGAGGTTATTCTTACGCATCAAATAGATATCATCTCTTTAGTTAAGGTATCATGGAGAGGCTGGAGGAAACTGCCTGAAAATGTGGAGCTGTGCTCTGGTGGCCATGTTTCTTGAAGATAACTGCATGATGATATGGCTGTTGCAGTGTGACTGTGTGGTTGTGAGAGCCTTGTGTCTGATGCTCCTTTTGTCTACCTTCTCGACACAAGTAAAACATATGGATTAAAAATAAATAAATAATAGGAGGAACAAATGTTAAAATAAATTTAGTAGATTGAAATGCTGGTGATCGGTGAAGGGAAGAGGTAAGAAGTATGGTATGTATGAATTTTTTCCTGTTTTTCTTTTTATTGCTTTTTCTGAATTGATGCAGATGTTCTAAGAAATAATCATGATGATGAATATACAATATGTGATGATGGTGTGAGCTATTGATTATATAACACAAACAGAATGATCATATGATAAGAACATTTGTGTTTGTATGTGGTTATGTATCATAACTAAAAATTTTTTTAAATGAGGGAGAAATTAATATATTCCCAGATAATCAAAAGCTGAGGGAGTCCATCACCACTAGACTCACCCTCCAAAAGATGCCAAAGACAGTCCTGCAGGTAGAAAGGAAAGGCCAATACACATGAAGAAATACAGATCTCCAGCGAAGATAGTGACATTCATAAATATAAGAGCCAGTACTATTGTATTTTTGGTTTATAACTCTACGTTTTTTTTTTACTGCCTACAGTATCTAAAAAGCAGATGTACAAATGTAAGGAGAAATCAGTGTTTTGGGACTCATAATGCATAAGCATACGGTTTGTGAAAAGAACTAATTAAAGGTTGGGTATGGGGGGGTATAGGAACATGGTTTGTATATACTATTGTAGTTAAGTTGGTACCAAAGCAAACGAGACTTTTAGAGTAAAATGTTAATCTTAAACCCATGGTGATGGAAAGAAAAAAATTGAAGAATATGCAACCTCAGAGAGACACAAGTTAGAGAACAAGTTGTCAGGGGTGAGGGTTAGGGGATGGGGAGTTAACGCATAATGGGTATAGGGTTTCTGTTTGGGGGAGCTGGGAAAGTTTTAGTAAGGAAGGTGCTGAGGGCACTGCAACATGTGAATGTGATTAATCCTCTTGAGCAGTGTATTAGAGTTCTCTAGAGAAACAGAATCAGCAGGAAATATCTGTAGATATAGAATTTGTAAGAGTGTCTCACGTAACTGTGGGAGCATAGAGTCCAAAATCCACAGGGCAGACTGCGAAGCTGACAACTCCAATGGAGGGTCTGGATGAACTCCACAGGACAGGCTTGCCAGCCGAAGCAGGAAGAAAGCCTATCTCTTCTGAGACCTCATTAAAAGTGATTAGATTAAGCATCACTCATTGCAGAAGACACTCCCCTTGGCTGATTACAAATGGAATCAGCTGTGGATGCAGCCAAAGTGATCATGATTTAATTCTATGAAATGTCCTCATAGCAACAGACAGGCCAGCACTTTCCCAACCAGACGAATGGGTATCACCACCTGGCCAAGTTGACACATGAACCTGACCATGACAGTCCACCCCTTGTCAACTAAGCAGCTATACACATCACCTTAAACCATACCTAATTTCTAAATAGAAAACAATAAAAGACACATTATTTCCTCACCTAACAATACTCAACTGTCCGGCATATGAAACCCAATTAAATCTCCCCAGAATAGGGTGCTAGTCCCTGGGTAATATTCATTCTTAAACTTGATATCTTACAACTTAAATACTATAACATAAACAAAACAGCATTATAACTGATGTTTCTATAACTGATTACATGGTTGTAGTTCATATTGATCATTACCTTCTTCCACTACCCATTCCATGTTCCCTTTACCCTCAGCAAGCACTTCAGCTGGCCATGGTTCTTTGCCTAGTGGGATGACCCAAACCTTCATTCCTGAAGTTTCAGACCCATTGGCAGACATGCCTGGATTGGGTTGTTGCAGGTTTCCATTGATTTTAATCACTGGGCATGGTAGTAATAAAAGATGCCCCAGGGGATCTGCTATATTCCAGGAAAACTCTTCTGTACCTCCATTGTATAGTTGGAGTCCTAATTCCCCCTGATAGTCAGGGTCAATCACCCCAACCAGTAACATAATCCCCTTCTTGGCTTGCTGATCCAGAGGTATGAGTAGCCCAAAGTGACCAGGTGGTAGTCTTAGATTCCAGTTCAATGGAATCATTGTTGTTCCTTCTAGTGGAAGCACTCCTCCTTTTAGAACTAAAACCTGTAGACCAGCAGAGCTCAAGGTCACAGGGACAGGAAGCAAAAATTTTCCTAGTGGATCACTAGGGGTAATAGTGAGTGGTGCCACTCCCATTTCCACCCCTTGGTTCCTGGACCCATGGATCCTGGCTATGGGAGAAACAGCACCATACAGTGGATGCTGATTCAGAGCATACACAGCTTCCTGGAGAACATTACTCCAACCCTTCAAGGTATTGCCACCTAGTTGGCACTGTAATTGAGTTTTCAAAAGGCCATTCCATCGTTATATCAATCCAGCTGCCTCTGGATGATGGGAAACATGGTAAAACCAGAGAATTCCATGAGCATGTGCCCATTCCCACACTTCATTTGCTGTGAAGTGTGTTCCTTGATCAGAAGCAATGCTGTGTGGAAGACATGATGATGGATAAGGCATTCTGTAAGCCCACGGATGGTAGTTTTGGCAGAAGCATTGCGTGCAGGGAAAGCAAACCCATATCCAGAGTATGTGTCTATTCAAGTTAGAACAAATCGTTGCCCCTTCCATGAAGGGAGTGGTCCAATGTAATCAACCTGCCACCATGTAGCTGGCTGGTCACCTCGGGGAATGGTGCCATATCAGGGGCTGAGTGTGGGTCTCTGCCACTGGCAGATTGGGCATTCAGCAGTGGTTGTAGCCAGGTCAGCCTTGGTGAGTGGAAGTCCATGTTGCTGAGCCCATGCATAACCTCCATCCCTACCACCATGACCACTTTGTTCATGAGCCTATTGGGCAATAACAGGAGTTGCTGGGGAAAGAAGCTGACTGGTATCCACAGAACGGGTCATCTTATCCACTTGATTATTAAAACCTTTCTCTGCTGAAGTCACCCTCTGTTGTGCATTCACCTGAGACACAAATATCTTCATGTTTTTAGCCCACTCAGAAAAGTCTTTCCACATATCTCTTCCCCAGACCTCTTTGTCACCAATTTTCCCATTATGGTCTTTCCAAGTCCCTGACCTTGCAGCCAAGCCATCAGCAACAGTCCATGAGTCAGTATATAAATGTACCTCTGGTCAGTTCTCCTTAAAAGCAAAATGAACAACCAGGTGCACAGCTCAAAGTTCTGCCCACTGGGATGATTTTCCCTCACTACTGTCCTTCAAGGACACCCCAGAAAGGGGGTGGAGTGCTGCAACTGTTCACTTTCAGGTGGTACCTGCATATCGTGCTGAACCATCTGTAAACCAGGCCCAAGTTTTCTCTTCCTCAGTCAATTCACTGTAAGGAACTCCCCAAGAGGCCATAACTCTGGTCTGGGAAAGAGAAGGCAATGTGGCAGGAGTGGAGACCATGGGTGTTTGGCCCACTTCCTATGTAACTTACTTGTGCCTTCAGGACCTGCTCTGGCCCAATCTCATATATACCATTTCCATTTTATGATGGAGTGCTGCTGTGCACGCCCAACTTTATGGTTTGGTGGGTCAGACAACACCCAACTCATGATAGGCAACTCAGGTCTCATGGCAACTTGGTGGCCCATGGTTAAGTGTTCAGTCTTTACCAAGGCCCAGCAGCAGGCCAAAAGCTGTTTCTCAAAAGGAGAGTAGTTATCTGCAGCAGATGGTAAGGCTTTGCTCCAAAATCCTAAGGATCTGAGTTGTGATCCTCCTATAGGAGTCTGCCAAAGGCTCCAGACAGCATCTCTATTTGCCACTGACACTTCCAGCACCATTGGACCTGCTGGATCATATGGCCCAAGTGTCAGAGCAGCTTGTATAGCAGCCTGGACTGTCGCAGAGCCTCCTCTTGTTAAGGTCCCCACTCAAAATTAACAGCTTTTCCAATCACTCAATAAATGGGCCAGAGTAGCACACCCAAATGAGGAATATGTTGTCGCCAAAATCCAAAAGGACCAATAGGCATTGTGCCTCTTTTTTGATCGTAAGAGAGGCCTGATGCAGCAACTTATACTTCACCTTAGAAGGGATATCTCGACATGACCCACACCATTGGACACCTAGAAATTTCACTGAGGTGGAAGGCCCCTGTATTTTTGTTGGATTTATCTCTCATTCTCTGACACGCAAATGCCTTACCAGTAAGTCTAGAGTAGTTGCTACTTCTTGCTCACTATGTCCAATCAACATGATATCATCAATATAATGGACCAGTGTGATGTCTTGTGGGAGGGAGAAATGATCAAGTTCCCTGCAGACAAGATTATGATGTAGGATTGGAGAGTTGATATACCCCTGAGGTAGGACAGTGAAAGTATATTGCTGGCCTTCCCAGCTGAAAGCAAACTGTTTCTGGTGGTCCTTACTAACAGCTATTGAGAAAAAAGCATTTGCCAGATCAATAGCTGCATACCAGGTACCAGGGGATGAATTGATTTGCTCAAGCAATGACACCACATCCAGAACAGCAGCTGCAATTGGAATTACCACCTGGTTGAGCTTATGATAATCCACTGTCATTCTCCAAGACCCATCTGTTTTCTGTATAGACCAAATAGGAGAGTTGAATGGGGATGTGGTGGGAATCACCACCCCTGCATCCTTTAAGTCCTTAAGAGTGGCAGTAATCTCTGCAATCCCTCCAGGAATCCAGAATTACTTCTGATTTACCATTTTGCTAGGTAAGGGCAGTTCCAGTGGCTTCCACTTGGCCTTTCCCACCATAATAGCCCACACTGCATGAGTTAAAGAGCCAGTGTGGGGATTCTGCCAATTGCTCAGTGTTCTAGTTTGCTAGCTGCAAGAATGCAATATATCAGAAACAGAATGGCTTTTAAAAAGGGGAATTTAATAAGTTGCTAGTTTACAGTTCTAAGGCCAAGAAAATGTCCCAGTTACAACAAGTCTATAGAAATGTCCAATCTAAGGCATCCAGGGAAAGATACCTTGGTTCAGGAAGGCTGATGAAGTTCAGGGTTTCTCTCTCAGCTGAGAAGGCACACGGCAAATACAGTCAGAGTTTCTCTCTCATCTGGAAAAGCATATGGTGAACACAGTCAGGGTTCCTCTCTCATCTGGAAGGGCACATGGTGAACACGACATCATCTGCTAGCTTCTTCTCCTGGCTTCCTGCTTCAGGAAGCTCCCCTGGAGGCATTTTCCTTCTTCATCTCCAAAGGTTTCTGGCTGGACTCTCTACTTCATGGTGCTGCAGCATTCTCTGCTCTCTCTGAATCTCTCATTCTCCAAAATATTTCCTCTTTTATAGGACTCCAGAAACTTATCAAGACCCACCCAAATGGGTGGAGACATGTCGTCACCTAATCCAGCTTAACAACCACTCTTGATTAAATCACATCTCCAGGGAGATGATATGATTACAGTTTCAAACATACAGTACTGAATAGAGATTATTCTGCCTTTATGAAATGGGATTTAGATTAAACTATGGCTTTTGTAGGGGACATACACCCTTTCAAACCAGCATACTCAGTATGTTATTCCATTCATGCCTTCTAGAACTGGGGAAATAACTATAGAATGTGTCCAGGGGCCCACTGGACCCACTGTGAGACAGACATGAGCTAAAACTCCATCAATCACCTGACCTCCATAAGCCCCCACTCTGACTGGTGGACCAGAGTGACGTTTTGGGTCCCCTGGAATTAACGTCACTTCTGAACCAGTGTCTGATAATCCCCAAATATCTCATCATTTCCTTTTCCCCAGTGCACAGTAACCCTGTTAAAAGGCCATCAGTCTCCTTGGGGAAGGCTTGGAGGAAGATTAACAGTATAAATTTGTGGTAGGGTAACAGGTCCTTCCCCAAAGGGACCTGCCTCCCCCTCATTCAAGGGGCTCTGGATCTGTTAACTGTCTCAAGTCTGGAAATTGATTTAGGGGCCGTGACTCTCTGTTTTTGTAATTCAAATTAGACTTCTGTTCATTTGACCTAGAATTCTTGTTTATACAGCTCAAACAAGCATTTAGTAGACTGTCCATCTGTTGTATTTCTAAGTTCCCCATGATTTACTAGCCAATGCCACAAGTCTCTATGAGTCAGATTATTTTGACTCCTTCTTTGAGTCTGCTGTCTATTATAATAGCCTCATCCACCTTGTCTTTGGCGATTAAGTGCTGCCACCTGGCTTCTGCCAACTTGGGATCCAGTCATCCCAATTGTTTTTAAGGATTCCAGCTCAGCGACAGCAGTTCCCACAGTATTATCTGGCCTATAGAGAAGTGCAACTACAGAGCTCTTCAGGGATGTGGTGCTAGTCTCACAAATTTATTTCTCACAATTCTGGTAAAAGGTACATCCTCCGGACATTCCTGGGGTGTAAGAGCAGGCCTTGCCTGATAAATCCACTCTAACATTCCAATCTCTCTAAGCCTCTGGATCCCGTCATCTACATTATACCAGGGCAGTTCTGGCATTTCAACCTCAGGTAATGTCGGCCACCTTTTGATCTATGTTTCAACCAACCATCCAAACAAACTGTTAATGCCTTTTCTAACCTCTCAAGCTATAACATTGGTTGCAGAATCTCTGCTTAGTGGGCCCATATCAATAAATTCAGCCTGATCCAGTCTTATATTCCTCCTACCAGTATCCCACACCCTTAAAATCCATTGCCACACATATTCCTCTGATTTCTGTCTATATCAATTGGAAAACCCACACAGTTCTTTTGGAGTATAATGTACCTCCTCATGTGTGATACTTTGTACATCACCTTTAGGGGCCTGTTGGGACTTTAGTCTAGTTATAGACCTGGAAGAAATGAGGAGTGGTGGGGGTGGGTCATGAAAAGAATGAGAAGTATCTTCCAAGTCATTTGCTTCAGGGCATTCATTTGCAGTTTCTTCTGGTGAAACAGGATTAATCACTCCAGGGCTAATCCCTTCAGGTGGAGGTTGGGTGGCCAATTCTTTAGAACAGGCTGGAGGTGGGGCAGCTATGTCCTCAGGGCAGAATATTACAGGGTTATCTAGAGAAGACTCAGCATGGTCTAGGGTTTCAACCTCTCCTCTGACATCATTATCAATCCATATGTCACCATTCCATTTTTCAGGGTCCCTCTCCTTTCCAATCAATGCCCTCACTTTAACGGCAGACACCATGCAAGATTGAGATTTCAGTTTACATTGTGAAGCTAGCTAAAGAGAAAATGACAATTAAATGCAATGCATGATCCTGGGATGTAGCAAGGTAAGGAGAAAAGGTTCTAAAGGAAACTATGGGAACATATGAAAAAATTGGAATATAAACCGCAAACTTTACACCAATGTTAAATTTCTTAAACTTGATACCTACACTTAAGGTGGTTACATGAGTGAACGCTCTTGTTCTTAGAAAACATACATGGCAGTGTTGAGTATTCAAAGAGCCTGATGTACAGATGCTCCTTGAATACTTCACTAAAGTATCCAGAAAATGGATTGACTGACAGGCGAAAGAAAGGAAGGGAGGGAGGGAGGAAGAAACAAAAGAAAAGAAAAGAAAGAAAGGGCAAATGTGGCAAAGTGTTAGAATCGGTGGATTTCAGGGTGCAGTGGGTAGGGGGTTGTTGGCGTTCTTTGTACGGCACTTGTACTATTTTGGTAGCTTTCCTGTAATTCTGAAAGTATTTCAAAATAAAAAGTTGAAAAAAAACTTAGAATGGATTTGAAAGTGTTTATAGAAACATACACCCTCCCTTACAGATCGAATGAAGAGATGAGGAAACTGAAACAAAGATCAAACAGAAGGTTAAAAACACAGATGCACTCTGCATGATACAACACAGCTGCCGCAGACAGCTGCACACTTGGCTGTGAGCTTCCTGGTGGCCAAAACACAAAGGGAAACAATTCAGTACAGAATAAGCATTGTCCTTAAGATGCCACCAGATCAGCTGTTAAGCAGGAACGAGCTTATCTGGTCCTGAAGCACCAGAGAGCCCTTTTTTAAGGGGCCTGAGGAAGGGAACACAGCGTAGCATAAGGTGGCAGTGTTATGCTAGGGGTAGGGAGGCTCTGTTAAAAGACAGATTCCTAAGCAGAGAACTGGATAGGGCCCAGGATTCATGTTCTCAGGAAGATCCCCCGGTGATTTGGATGTACAGCGAGGTGTGGGAACTGAGGTAGACGTGATGAACCATTTCCTACCACACCTTCTCCTGCGTCACTCCTCAGCTGTGCGGGAGTGAGCATGTGACCCCACTGCTGGGAGCCAGCGGTGAAAAACAGGACCCTTAACAGTACCAATCCCAGGGGCTCAAAGGACCCACGTAGCTCCCAATGGCACAGCAACAACGACCGTCTCTGCATCTCACCTTGGACAACACCTGTGAGCCTGGATTTAATTCACGAAGGATGCACTGGGCGCCCACCCAGGACACTGCAAGCTGGGGGGCAGGGCGTGGGGGAATGGCCCTCAAGCATCAGATATTTATCAACAGCTGCCTTTCTTTCTGCAGGCCCCATGCCCTGCAAACAAGTACAACACTTCAGAAAGAAGTGTTTCCTTTCAGGGCAATTAAAAGTAGCTAACTGGTCTGTCTGATAAGCCCAGATAAAAGGCAAAATTTCTGCATCTTCGAAATCTCTGGGTCCACAGAACCAGGAAATTGGAGCATGCCCCAGCACTCCTCTGCAGCTTCAGCAGAAAGAACATTTGATGCTTTGTGTCCCGTGCTCCCTGGGATAAACTGGCCAATTTCCATCCCTATGCCTGAGGGTATCAAATGTTCTCCTTAAGATCCCTGCAGGCTTGGGGTGAGCACAAGGCGGGGAGCAGCAGAGCCCTGCACTTCCCTTCCCGGCAACTTGTGTTCTCCTGGAGGCGTCAAGCAGGAGCAGCCTGTTCTGGACACAGGACGAAATGTACAAGGGGACTGGCTTGAAAATCATTTAAATACTGTGTTAACATGCTAAGTACCAGCCCAAGGAGGCTATTGAACATTAATCAGCTTTTCCCACACACCCTGAGCAGCAGACGCCTCAAGGGGGAGATTTAACGGGTGCCTTGTGCTTGACTCAGGAGTGGGCCTGCCCAGCTCCTCCATCTGCGGGCAAAATGACGCCACAGTCACGAACAGGGAGGACAAGCGTCCGCAAGGCCATTGCCACAAGCTGGACCCCAGCCGGGGGCTAAGAGAGGCTGACACCGCCGAGCCCTTGACAACTCCTGCAAGCCCACTGGGCGCCTTCACCCCCAGCCCAGGAGGGCGCCCATCTGGCCACCCCCACGGCAGCCCTGAACCCCCCTCATCACCCACTGGGTGCCACTTTCCAGGTCCCACCTGGACTCTTCCAAAGGAGGAGGGCAAGGCACCAACCCTGCCTCCATGTCACAGACCTAGGGACAGAGGCGCTGCGGCTGGGGCAGGGACAGCGGTTAGGACAGGGACGGCGGCCAGGGCAGGGACGGTGACGGGTCCACCGTCTGGCTCCCCAGCCCTCAGGGGCCACAGCCTCTTTCTGAGACCCCTGCTGGCCGCTCTACCTCCCACTGCCCTGCCATCGGGTGACATTTTGTACCATCTCCTGCTGTCCCACACCCCAACAAGCCCCTGCGGGTACCCAGGTGTGCTGATTTTCTGAACACACCCCAAGCAAAGGCAAACCAGTAGAGAAAAGGCAAATCTGTTAGGAAGATAAATGGGGACAACGGCATGGGGCTGCCCTGAGCTGCCCTGGTGTCCCAGCCGATGCCGGTGTTCCCCTACCCCCAGCTCTGTGGCCGAGGCCTCTCCCTGCCCATCATCCGCGTCCACTTTATCAGGCTGCTGTGAGGATTAAATTAAACAAGGGAAAGTCAGCACAACTTCCTGCACTCAGGAAGGAAAGCTGCCGGCAGCTTCGTTAGCAGCGGCTCTCTCAGGGTGCCCGCGGGCAGGGTTGACGTGGAAGGCTCTGTTTCCAGAACACGCCTGCTGGGGTGGGCCACTCACGCTCTGCAATTCATGTGCACGTTAAGGGTAAACAGAGCTCCAGGGGAGACAGGGGGATGGGGGGGGCATTGCAGAGCTCTCTCCTCCTCCAAAGAAGACGTACTCTGCAGCCAAGGGCCAGGACTAAGACGCAGTGTGTGCACAGAGCCGGGGTAGGAGAGTTAAGCAAACGGTGACCCTTGGTCCAGAGCTACCCCCAGAGCACCTAAAAGATAAAATATTCAGGGCCTGGAGATAAAACAAAATAATAAAGCTAAACAAATACACCCACTGAGCTTCAGGATCCGGAGGAGGGCAAGTTGCCATGGCAACGAGGAGCTGAATTATTCAGCAAGAGATGGCAAGAGAATCTCTTAAAGGAGGCAGTACAAAGACAAAGGGATTCAATTAAACCAGTTCTTCAGGGGAAAACAAACTGGGCCTGTCTGGAAGGCGCCCCCTGACCCCCAGGATACAATTTCTCAACTGCTGTGCATACACTCTGTGTCTCATTCTGGGATTGCTTTTCAGTTTTTAAACATGGTGACGAATTTTTAGGAAGCTACTCATTCTAGCCCAAGGTTTAAAATTAGCTTTTCAGACTTGGTGAGTAATAGAATAAATCTCAGCCCTGGGACTGGGATTTGGTATATGGTCACTTAGTGAGAGTGACCTTCAAGGCCCTGTAATGTGATTTTCCTGCAGCTCCACCTTTATCCCTCCACCCCTGTATCTGCATTCAGGGGTGGGTCCCCCACTTCCCTTCCTTGAACATCATTGCACTAATTTTTGTCCTGGTTTCTTTTACTTATCATTTACTTATTACTTTGTCTTTAAATCAACTCACTTAACACTTTATTTTGAAAGAGAACCCAGTATGTCCAGTAACTAGAAAACCATTATCAAGGGGCAGAATTAGATGAAAACTGCAGAAATAATATGAGTAAATATATAATTTTTGACCTCGGGGTAGGGAGGATTTTTCAATCATGACACAAATAATACGAACCATAAAGTGTACCAACGATCAACAAACATTGCCACAATAGTACAAAAGCAACCACAGGCAAGAAACCAATGAATGGGCCTGGCTGTGTTCCAATAAAACTTTATTTACAAAAACAGGCATAGACAATGGGCCAGGGTTAAGTATTTATAGTAGAAAAGGCTGGCCTGCAAAGCCAAAAATATTTACTATTTGGTCCTTCACAAAAAAAGTTTGCCATTAGGCAATCTGATGACCTTTAAAATTAAAATTTGTGCACATCAAAAGAAATCATTAGCAAAATGAAGAGGTCGGCTACCACCAGGGAAAGGAACTCTATAACTCATAAAACCTACAAAGGATTAAGAGTCACAATCTAAAAGGTGAATTCCTAAAAATCATCAAGATAAATAAAACTGCAGGAAAGCACAAGAATAGAAGAAACCAAAACACCAATTAGGCACTGGAAAAAAAAAAAAAAAGATAAGTTCCAGCTCACCGGAAATTAGAGAAAAGTGAAAACCAAACCTTGTGACAATGAAAGCCTGACGCATTCGCATTGAGGCCAAGCCACAGGGGCTTTTATGACGGTGGGGAGAAACGTCAACAGGCCCCCAACTTTGCAGAGAAATATGGCAACAGCTGCTAACGTGACAAAGGCATGCTCTGTGCTCAGTTCCCCTTTTGGTACAGACCCTGGAGAAGCTTTCACTTAAGGACAAATGCATGAGACCATTCATTTTAGTGTTGGTGTCAAGGCCAAAAAATGGAAGGGGAAAAAAGAACTAAATGTCCAGGAACTGGTGAACGCATAGAGAATGGAACATTACGTGTCAGTGAAAAAGAGCTAATTAGGAAAAAAAGTATCAACATAGGTAAGTCTCAAAAAAAAAGAAGGGGGTCTGAAGGATGAAAGGAAAGTGAAAGAGAGCAGACGTCATGCTTCTTTAAGGTTCATACACATCTGAAATGAATTTATATAGTGTTAGGGATAGAAAAGAATAAAAGCATGCATGGGGGGTGATAAAACTCTCAACTGAGGCTGGTGGTTACCTCTGGGGAGGTGCAGGGGCCTGGAGCCATGAGGTACGTTTGTATTTTATTTGCTAAATGCTATTTCTTAAGTTCGGTTATGAATACAGGGTGTTTGCTAATTAGTAGCTGTGCCTAAAAACATCTCTTTCTAAAGATTGTTAAATACGGTAAGTTCAAGACAATGTCATGACGTTCTAACTGGAGAACCGTCTGTTGAAGGTTCCAGGGCCTTCTCCTCTTAAAGGCCTAGCAGCACCAAGCCGAGACTTTCTCTGCCCCGGCCCAGGGGCCAGCATTCTCCCCACTGCACCCCATAACTCCTCCAGGGGTTCAAGAACTGCCCCGTCCACTGCAGCACACCCCCCTTGACATCTTCACCTCCCATCCATCATCAGCCTCCGGGCAGGATGATTAGATCCCAGCAGGGCCCAGTCACCAAGACATGGCAGGTCTATTCTGCCCTGACCTGGACAGAGCTGGCCTCTGGCGTGGGCACCCAACCAGCAGCCCTAGGGAACTCCCAGGGCGCATACAGCAGCCGCTCACTGGCAGCTCAGGGGTCACAGCCAGATCCATTGCCCAAAGTACGTGGATTTTTTTTTTCAGATTTTGAGTTTTTCTTGAGAAAACCTGGATGCTTCGGCAACCCTGGATCCGCATTCTTTTGTGAAAGTGACCAGGCAGAGGAGTCAGGGTGAACAGGGACTGCCCCCCTCTTTCCTGCTCTACCCATCCCAGGCAAGGCGTGACCTCCCTGGTCTGCCGTAGTCCCCGTCACTCCCTACTGCCCCTTCACTTCTTCATGTGCCTTGCCTGGCTGCCACGCACCAGTGATTCTCACCCAGGGGACATCCAGGACACTTTGACTATCATGGGGTGGGGGGTGGGGATAACATGCAGAGCCCAGGGACACTAGTCAACACCCTGCCACAGACAGGACAGCCCCACAACAGAGAACCACTCAGCCCAAGCATCAATGGTGCCACACTCAAGAAACCCTGAAGCACCCGCTGAGTGGGCGCGCCCTGGGGTGACGCCATGGGGAGGAGCAGCCCAGCCCAGCCTTGCACATGCCTGCAGCCACTTACTTGGAGAGTTTCAGTTCAATCTGCTGCCGGATTTCCTGTCTCTCCTCGTCAGTCCTCCTGGGGAAAATATTCCGGTCCTCCAATTCCTGCTTGCTCGGCCGGTTCCGCAGCTTCACTGCCAGGAGCTCCTTCTTGCATTTCCTCGGCAGCGTTCCTAAGAGAGCCATTGAGCAGAAGAGGAGAGAAGGGAGAAAACACGCGGAACTCAGCATGGCACAGATTCGCAAATCTAACCCACCCATCAGGGAAAGCAATCTGGACGGGAGAGATGGGAGCCGGAACCAAGTGTCTGCACACCTGGACGCTCACCTGTCACCTGCGGTGCCCTCCAGGTGGAGTGGTGCAATGCAGGGGGGAGCAAAGCCCCATCTCTGCTCACAGAGGCCCCCAGCCCTGTGCCACGTGTTCCTTGGCTGCTGGGGAACTCCTGAATGGCACCTGTTCCCGAGTGGCTGCCTATGGGCTCTCTTGCACTTTCGAAAGTGCCCATTTGGACCATAAATCACGCAGTCCCTTCACCCATGCTGGCCCCTCCCCGCCCCCCCCCCACCCCCATCTAGCACATCCCCCTCCACACTGCTGCTGCACTCTGACCACGCGGCTCTCTGGCCAGTCCCTAGAACACCCACCTCAGGGTCTCTTTCTGCCCAGACCACCCCAGGGCTGGGCTCACCCAAACTGCACAGCCCAGCTTGAATGGCGTCTGCTCAAAGATACCCCAAGGAGCCTCCAGACACCACCCATCACCCTCTTTCAATCCCGCCCCCACTGGATGTGTTTCTTATGTGTTAGTCTATCATCTGCCGCCCCCACTAGACTGGCTCAACAAGAGCCTGGTCACACCATGTCCCTCCCTCCTGAAGAGTGTGACATGGTAGGTTATCAATGAGTGTTGCCGCATGGGCCAACAGCAGGCTGGTCTAGGGCCCACTGGGTGGAGGCTTGCTTTTCTGACCTATACATGTCCTGCAACAATCAAAATGACCCCACGCATCAAGATGGCGGCTTAACAACGTGCGCATTTTAGTTCGTCCTCCAGAACAACTACTAAATAACCAGATACAGTACAGAACAGCACCTGGGGCCACGTCAGTGACCAGACACACAGCGTACCCCAGTCTGGACCGGCTGCGAGCCCCCCCAGAACCGTGAGTTCCCAAAGCTGCAGCGGCCAGCACCCCTTCCCCACAGGCCGCTTCGCAGAGGGGAAAGGAAAGGACTTTACCAGCAGCAGGGACTGGGCACAATCAAATGCCAATTGTGGAACTAATTAACAAATTCTGACTACTAAAAATAGGGCCCCAAATTAGGTGAACCTGATCAAAGCGGAGGTTGCTCATTTTTGCCCCAGCGCCAAGGGGGCAGGACTGGCAGAAAAAGGGGGAAAAAAAAGAAAGAAACAGAGGTTTTTGTGACTGTGTATCTACAAAGGCTTGACTGCCTCTGGATACAGCGGCAGGACTTTTCAGGCTGCAACTGCCCCAGGCATAGGCAGAAGTGAGCTCTTCTGGGGGCTTGTCTGGAGCCTATGCCTTCCCCAGGGGAGGGGTGAAGCCCATCTCAGGTAAGAATCCCTCCCTCAAGGAATTCAGACACCAGGGCTTGGTAATTTGAAGCCATTAAAACCAGCCTACAACCTCTCCTCTGTCTCCACCACGCCCCCAGCAGGGAGAGTCTGCCAAAGTTAAAGGTACCGCATCATCATATGCTGGTGGGACCTGCACAAGTGCCACATACTGGGCAGGATAAGAAAAACAGAGTCCAGAGACTTCACAGGAAAGTCTTTCAACCTGCTCGGTCTCACCCTCAGGGAAAACCGATGCAGGTGACTCTTTCCTCCTGATAGGAGGCCAGTTTGGTCTGGGAAAATCCGGCTGGGGTATATAATATCTAAGTAGACCCTCCTAACTGTGTGTGGGGGAAAGGCACCACACAAGCAGGGCAAGAAACAAGAAAACAAGAACTGAAAAATTCTCCTCTGTTAAACAAAACTTAAGCTAAAGGTCCAGATAAAGCTGAATGGAATGTCAAAGAACAGATAGACAACAAATTCATCCAGCAAGAAAACCCTAGATAAAAGAAGTGAAAGCAATCTCCAGAATAAACCAATTAAGATAATTAAATGCCTAGATGCCAGCAAAAAATAACAAATCACACTAGGAAAATTGAAGATATGGCCCAGTCAAAGGAACAAACCAACAATTCAAATGACATACAGGAGCTGAAACAATTAATTCAGAATGTACGAACAGACATGGAAAACCTCATCAAAAACCAGATCAATGAATTGAGGGAGGATATAAAGAAGGCAAAGAAAGAACAAAAAGAAGAAACTGAAAGTCTGAAAAAACAAATCACAGAACTTATGGGAATGAAAGACACAGTAGAAGAGATGAAAAAAACAATGGAAACCTACAATGGTAGATTTCAAGAGACAGAACATAGGATTTCTGAACTGGAGGACGGAACATCTGAAATCTGACAAGAAACGGAAACTATAGGAAAAAAAATGGAAAAATATGAGCAGGGACTCAGGGAATTGAAAGACAATATGAAGCACACGAATATACGTGTTGTGGGTGTCCCAGAAGGAGAAGAGAAGGGAAAAGGAGGAGAAAAACTAATGGAGGAAATTATCACTGAAAATTTCCCAACTCTTTTGAAAGACTTAAAATTACAGATCCAAGAAGTGCAGCGTACCCCAAAGAGAATAGATCCAAATAGACATACTCCAAGACATTTAATAATCAGAATGTCAGAGGTCAAAGAGAAAGAGAGGATCTTGAAAGCAGCAAGAGAAAAGCAATCCATCACATACAAGGGAAGCCCAGTAAGACTATGTGCAGATCTCTCAGCAGAAACCATGGAGGCAAGAAGATAGTGGAATGATATTGTGTCAGTTAGATTCAGTTGTCAACTTGGCCAGGTGAGCATACCTAGTCTTGTTGCTGCGGACATAAGCCAATGGTACGTGAACCTCATCTGTTGCTAATTACATCTGCAGTCGGCTAGGAGGCGTGTCTGCTGCAATGAGTGACATTTGACTTAATTGGCTGGTGCTTAAATGAGAGATCACAACGTAGCACAGCTAAGCAGCTCGGCATTCCTCATCTCAGCACTAGCAGCTCAGCCCAGGCCTTTGGAGATGCAGAAAGAAGTCACCCCGGGGAAAGTTGTTGGAACCCAGGGGTGGAGAGAAGACCAGCAGAGACCATCTTGTGCCTTCCACGTAAGAAAGAACCTCAGTGGAAAGTTAGTTGCCTTTCCTCTGAAGAACCAACAAAATAAATCCCCTTTTATTAAAAGCCAATTCGTCTCTGGTGTGTTGCATTCCAGCAGCTAGCAAACCAGAACAGATATATTTAAATTACTAAAAGAGAAAAACTGCCAACCAAGAATTCTATATCCAGCAAAATTGTCTTTCAAAAATGAGGGAAAAATTAAAACATTTTCAGACAAAAAGTCACTGAGAGAATTTGTGACCAAGAGACCAGCTCTGCAAGAAATACTAAAGGGAACACTAGAGACAGATATGAAGACAGAAGAGAGAGGTGTGGAGAAGAGTGTAGAAAGGAATACTATGAGTAAAGGTAAAAAGAAGGAAAATTAGACATGACATATAAAATCCAGAAGGCAAAATAGTAGAAGAAAGTACTACCCATGCAGTAATAACACTGAATGTTAATGGATTAAACTCTCCAATCAAAAGGCATAGTCTGGCAGAATGGATTAAAAAACAAGACCCATCTATATGCTGTCTCTACTCAAAGGACACGAGGCCAAGGACACAAATGGACATTTACACACCAAAGTTTATAGCAGCATTACTAACAATTACCAAGAGATGGAAACAGTCAAAATGTCCATCAACAGACAGTTAACTAAACAATCTGTGACATTTACATAAGATGGAATATTATGCATCTGTACGACAGAATAAAGTTATGAAGTATGTAACAATATGAATGGACCTTAAGGACATTATGTTGAGTGTGATTAGCCAGAAACAAAAGGACAAATACTGTACGGTCTCACTGATATGAACTGACATTAGTGAATAAACTTGGAATATTTCCTTGGTAACAGAGACCATCAGGAGATAGAAATAGGGTAAGATATTGGGTAATTGGAGCTGAAGGGATACAGATTGTGCAACAGGACTGAATATAAAAACTCAGAAATGGACGCACAATATTACCTAACTGTAATACAATTATGTTAAAACACTGAATGAAGCTGCATATGAGAATGATAGAGGGAGGAGGGCTGGGGCATAAATGAAATCACAAAGAAAGATAGACGATAAAGATTGAGATGGTGTAATCTAGGAATGCCTAGAGTGTATAATGATAGTGACTAAATGTACAAATTTAAAAAATGTTTTTGCATGAGGAAGAACAAAAGAATGTCATTACTGTAATGTGCTGAAAATAGATGATACTTAACATTTTAAAATTTCAACTAATGTGTGAGACTAAAGCAAAAAATGTTTATTTGGTACAAATCTATACTTTGACTAGTGCATCTCCTAATATAACTTATGTAGATGGTTGATTGACCACCTTAAGTACATGGAACTTCGTATAGGACATGAGATTTTGTTGGTTTGCCCAGGTGATGCCCTGATGAATCCCAGAGTGATTTGATCAGTGAGTGGAAAAGTATTTGCAAAGTCCCCTTTGGAGAACAGTGAGAACGGGGGGAAAACTCAACTTCCCCAAGTTGAATTCTTGATATTCTCACAAGCAGTGTGGACAACCAAAGCTATAGGCTGAGCCCCCAGTCTTGGGGTTTGTTCATATGAAACTTAACCCCACAGGGGATAGGTCAAGCCTACTTAAAATTAAGCCTAAGAGTCACCCCCAAGAGAACCTCTTTTGTTGCTCAGATGTGGCCTCTCTCTCCAGCCAACACAGCAAGCAGACTCACCACCCTCCCCCTGTCTACGTGGGACATCACTCTCAGGGGTGTGGATCTTCCTGGCAGCGTGGAACAGAAATCCCAGAATGAGCTGAGATTCAGCATCAAGGGATTGAGAAAAACTCTAGAATGAGCTGAGATCTAGCATCAAGAGATTGAGAAAACCTTCTCGACCAAAAGGGGGAAGAGTGAAATGAGACAAAGTGTCAATGGCTGAGAGATTCCAAACAGAGTCGAGAGGTTATCCTGGAGGTTATTCTTATGCATTAGGTAGATATCACCTTGTTATCCAAGATGTAATGGAGAGGCTGGAGGGAACTGCCTGAAAATGTAGAGCTGTGTTCCATGTTTCTTGAAGATGAATGTATAATGATAGAGCTTTCACAGTGTGACTGTGTGATTGTGAAAACCTTGTGTCTGATGCTTCTTTTATCTACCTTGTCAACAGATGAGAGGAACATATGGAATAAAAATAAATAATACGGGGAACAAATGTTAAAATAGATTTAGTTTGAAATGCTAGTGATCAATGAAAGGGATCAGTAAGGGGTATGGTATGTATAATTTTTTTTGTTATATTTTTCTGTTGTCTTTTTGTTTCTTTTTCTGAATTGATGCTAATGTTCTGGGAAATGATCATGATGATGAATATGCAACTATGTGATGATATTGTGAATTGCTGAGTGTATGTGTTGGGAATGTTTGTTTGTTTCTTGTTTTCTTGTTTGTTTCTTTTATTTAATCAATAAAAAAAATAATAAAAAAAAAATGACCCCACGCATGCCAGATGTTCCCAGGATGAGAACCAAGGGTGTGTGGGAGCCAGGTGAGGCATGGGAAGAAGTGAAGGGTTCAGTAGGGAGTGGTGGGGACTGTGGCAGACTGGGGAAGGCACGGCTTGCCTGGGATGGGGAGCAGAAAAGAGGAGGGCAGTCCCTGTTCAACCCTGACACCTCTGCCTGGTCACTTTCACAAAAGAACGTGGATCCAGGGTTGCCAAATCTAAGTTTTTCAAGAAAAACTCAAAATCTGGAAAAAATATCCATCTACTTTGGACAGTGTGGGGCCGAGTCAAACACACCTGCAGTGGGTGAAATCCAACACGAATATGATCCTAGGGTGGTATCCCAAATTGAACAGTGTCCCCTGAGTTCACATCTACTCAGAATCTCAGGACGCAGCCCTATTAGCCAGCAGGCTTCTTGTAAAAGTAATTAGTTAAGATGAGGTCATGCAGGCTTAGGGTGGGCCTTTAGGAAGAGGAGGGAACTCCTGAGACACACACCCAGGGAAGAAGGCTATATGCCACTGGAGGCAGAGATGGAGCAATGCATCTATAAGCAGGAAACACCAAGGAAGCCAGCAATTCCCAGAAGCTAGGAGCGAGGCACAGGAGATTCACCCCCATAGTGTCCAGAAGGAGCTACCCTGCCAACACTTTCATTTCAGATTTCCATTCTCCTGGACCGAGAGAGAGAACATTTCTAGTGTTTTAAGTCACCCAGCTTCAGCAGCCCTAGGAAACAAATGCAGGAGGAGAATGTTGAGATGTTGAAATGTAAGAGGAGAAGAACCATGTGTTTCCAGCTAGGAAGTGCCTTCACCTGGGCTAGGAAAAGGAGGGGTGTGGGGGTTGTCTAATGAGCTTTCTGAATAGCTGAGTCCCCAGCTACCCCTGGCAACTGCAGATACTGTACTGACTGTTTGCAAGTATAAAGTATAATATAGTGTAGTCCTTTGCAGTTCTACTAGGGCATGGATTTACATCCTGTGGGCTCAAACCATCATCTTACACAGTCACTTCCATAGATGGAGACAAACTTTAAGAAAAATGGGCTCCCAAAGAGGGTCAGCTCCTGCAGTGGGTGACGGGAACACAAAGTAAGAACCCAAGTTTAACAGTGTGCTAGGGATATAGTAGCATATAGAGCTGAGCTCAGCTGAGCCTTGCATCTCTAATGAGAACTTGCTTGCCTTGTGCTTTATAGAGAATAAGCAACATAATAACTCTGAAGCCATTTCAGCAAGGACTCCAGCCAAATTTGTTTTAATAGCTTTATAAATTTATAGAACCATAAAAGACCTGGAGGAGCCGCATACATTTTTTAGTTGGTCTTTGCTGCATTTTATGGGGGAAATTGAAAGCTCGAGTGGCAATTCATGAATTTAGGGCGTCTCAAAGGTCTCGGGACAAATCCTTTGTGAATGTCAAGGGTCTAATACATGGCAAAGAGGGACTGCCATTTTCAGAGAATTAGAATGTGCTTTGCCATAAAGCTGCACTGAATGTGGTTTAATCAGTTTTAGCTTTTGATAAAGAACGTCCTTAAGTCTACTGCAAATGTCTCAGGCATGTCATTACAAACTTTAATCATATTTGCTCTTGAATGAGAAAAAGACCCCGTCATCAGATATTCCTCGATGGAAAGGAGAATTCACTCCATGTGAGCTCTAAGTGCTAGCAACAAGTAATTCTCACATGCTTGCCACACCTGGCTCTTTAAGTGTGACATTCGGAAGCACCACAGCGAAAATGTATGGAGTGACTGCCTTTCCCCAATCAGGTGGTTGTAGCAGGCGTCTTACAAGTCAGACATGGAATTTCCAGAAAATAAAGTAGTTTAAAGTGAGAATTGTTTTCTCTTTCTATCCTTTCACCCAGCAGTGCTCCTTCTAGAAGTACACCTGTCAAAACTTGCAGGGTTGGCACATAAAGAAAGAATAAATGTAAAAAAGATGTGCATGCCAGCATTATTTATGAAAATACGACACTAAATATAATTCAGTGTCCAATAAGAGGGGCTTGTTAAACAAATCACAGTGCGGCTACCCTGAATATCGTGTACCTATTAAAAATGTGGTGTGTAAATTATGGAGTGGCAAAAATACACTCATGGTATATTGCTAAGGAAAGTCACTATAGAAAAGTATACACAGTATACATAGAAATATATGCATGTCCAACTTCATAAATATATATATTCTTATTATAAATCAGCAAAGAAAAGTCAGAAATTGATAATTTTCTTATTCATATTGTTTTTAGTATTATATATATATATTTATCATAAATATAGATTCCTTGTATAAAAATGACTTCTTAAATATTGGTGAGTGCTGTCAACAAAAATGGCATAGTAAGGCGTCTGGAAATTCTCTGTTCCATAAAAGCAATGAGAAAAGTGGCAAAAACTGCCAGAATCAACTTTTTCCAAAATCTGGAAATTAACCAACAGCAGCCCAGGGAACGGGAATTCAGGGAGAGCAGCAGGATCTTGGTAAGAACATTTTTTCTTGCTAGCCCCATCCCCTGCTCGCCCCTCTGCTGTAATCTTGACCTGCCTGGAAGCCCTTGGCAACAACACAAGGGGGCTGGATCTCTTTCGAAGGCCCTTGACCCATCCAACGGCTCCTAGGGAAGAGCCCCCTTGCGGGGTCACCCGTGTGAAAAGCCTGCTTCCCAGGAGGCATTTATCGAAAAAGAATATTGTCTTTCCAAGTGCAAGACTTCCAGCCCCACTCAATATACTCCGGAGTTGTTTATTGGCACAAAGCGAATGTGCCAATGCATAGGCTTTAGAAAATAAATTAAATTAATGGAAAACCTGAGGCTGCCAGGTCCAACCCAACCCCAGCAAACACGGAGGCATTTTCCCAGGCACAGCAGACAGGTAGAGCTTAGGAGATGGGACAGGCCCTGACACCAGAGGGGCCTCAACAGTCGCTGATGGGCAGGGTTGGGGCTCCCACAGTCCCTGCGGGGGCAGCTTCCCACACCCTGCACATCTGACCTGGAGACCCTGCAACTCAGGACAATCCCAGCCCGGCCTGGCAGCCAGCTCCACTTGTACCCCATGCAGCAAAGGAGGCACATGGAGAACTCAAGGCCCATCCTACTAGAGCCCATGGAGGCCTCTGATGCAGTCCATCACGCCGTCTTTTTGGAGGGCTGTCTTCTCTCGCCTTCCAGGTCACCACAGCAGCCTGCCCACCCCCGTCCAGTGTTGTCTCCTGTCTCCTCCAACCTCTTCTCCCTCTGCCTCCCTATGCCCCAACCTGACCTCCTGTCCTACAACATTAAGAGCTGGCTGCAGATGACACAGCCTCTCCCTCCAACCCAGGCTTTCAGCTTCCTTCCTGACATCTCCACTTGGCTCTCTCTCAGGCAACTCAAACCCAGCACATGGAAAGCTGAGCTCCAGCTTTTCCATTGACATGAAAGATTAAGTGACAGGACCAGTATCTACTCCTGGGCCTGCCTGCAGGCTCCACCCTCTTAGCCCTTAATTTTTTCTCAGTTGTCTAAGGCGTCCACCTAGAAGACCCTCCCACGTACTCAGCAGAGAGGAGATGGGGCAGTGCGCGCACCAGCTGAGCTCAGAGTCGGGCAACTACAATCATCTGGCGGATGGGGCATTGTTCTCATGTGTGCATCCTCACAACAAATCCTAATCATTTGTTTGTGGCGCATCTTCCCTAAAAACAGCTATTATAGGAGCATGAAACATTTTCACCCAATGGAAATAAACAAATCTGGTGAGCTCATCCATGACGATGTCTCTGCGTTCATTTCTATCACATGCAAAGTCAGGAGATGTCTGCTCAGTCATATGGAGCAAGGCACACGAGGACGAGAGCGTGAGGATCAGGGAGGGCCCTTGGGAGGAAGTCTGAGCTGGAGCCCGGAAAGTAAGTGGGATTTCACATAGGGAGCCCAATAGGCAGAACCCAATTTCACCCCACAGGAGGACTCTGCAGTGAAAACCTGCCTCAACTCCCAAATTAAAAGTAACCGTACCGAGGAGGAATTTGGGGAGGAGAGCAGAAATTGAAAGGTCCAGGAATCAGTACCTCCATCAAAACAACTACTCACCAGACAGCAACTGTCTGAATGAACTTCTTGGAAACTCGGGGGTCCAGGAGCACACTGTAGCATGCAAGGCAAAGCAGGTGGAAGAGGCTGATAAACTGCTCTCTCCATGGAGGTTATGGCCACCCATCCCCCATGCTAATGAAAGGCAGCAGGGGTGCAGCCCCTGGCAGAGCTTGCTTGTGCCAGAGAGGGACATAAAAACCTAGTTCCCCAAGAGTGGGTGGGGGTGGGTGGGGGTGGAGCGCTGTCCGATCAATGATCACTACTTTGGGTCACTGGGGGCCCGGCTCTGAGGGCGGCCACTGTTTCAACCCACTCCGGACAAAGGCAGAAGAGGAGACTTAAAGACAGTACAAAGGACAACTGAAGGACAGCTAAAGGGCTGGGCGGGTGCCCAGTCAAGAAAGTGCAGCTTTCAGGAGCCATGGAAGAAGCTATAGATGTGGTTTCTGGCCCCCTGTTTACCTCCCCAGGGCAGTCTGGCACCAGCACTCGCTTTGTGCTACCCTGGCTTTGTTCTGGCTGGTGAAGACTCACTTGGGAGACTCCTCTCCGGCGTGCCCTTCTCCCAGAATTTGCCCTCCGATCAAAAGCAGCTTGAGAAAAGCAGTTTAAGAAACAAATTGGGTCAGGTAGTCTTGGGCAAAAGCTTGCTGCTTTAAGTCCTGCTGTGAACATCTGGGAGAGGGAGAAGGTCTGTTTCCAGGGAAGTAGAGGGGAACATTCAAACTCCAATAAACAGGGGAACTCCTAAGGCCACTAGCAAGCACCAGGCCAGGACAAGACATGAGCCCAGAAAAGGCAGGGAGGACCCTGTACTTTGCATCCACCTTGGGCTGACCTGCCTGATAAGAGGTTTAAACACTGAGGGGGGGCACCACCCAATGCAAAAGCAATTTGCAAAGACGGTGAAAGGTGTTTTTTGTTAAAGTTTGCTTGCTTTTGTTAGCTCCAAAAACACAAGAAAATCTCTGTCATACTACCAGCTGGATACAAACCCAAGGAAAGACACCTCAGGGAATAAATATCAGAGTTAACATTTTAAATTAGTAGAATGTACAGTGTGCAACAGAAGGTTACAAGAGAAACAAGTAAAAAGGAAATGATGGCCCATCCAAAGAACGAAGATGAAAGTCCAGAAAACATCAACAAAGAAGCCCAGACTGGGGACATAATGAACAAAGAGTTTTAAAAAATGATCTTCAATATGCTCAAAGGAATGACAATAAATACAGAAAAGAACTAAAGGATATCAGGAAAACAATGAATGAAGAATATGAGAATATCAATAAAGACATAGAAATTTTAAAAAGGAACCAAACAGAACTACTGGCGTAGAAGACCACACTAACGGAAAAGAAAAATTCCCAGGAGGGTTAGTAGATTGGAGCTAGCAAAAGAAAGAATCCGTGAACTCAGAAACAAGGCAATAAAAATGAGTCAAAATGAGGGACAGAAAGAAATAATAACTATAAAAATAGCCTAAAAGCCCCTGGGACACCATTCAAGTGCACCAATACACGCACTGTGGGAGTCCCAAAAGGAGAAGAAAGGGACAGGAGGAATCTTCAAAGAAATAACTACAGAAAACTTTCCAATCGTAGTAAAAGATGTGAAAATGCACATCCAAAAAGCCCAGAGAATACCAAAAAGATAAACTTAAAGAGAAATACACCCCCTCACATACTGATCAACTCTTTACCATCAAGGACAAGGAAAGCTGCAAGAGAGAACACAAGCAACATGTGACGTACAAGGCAGTCCCAATGAGATTGAGGGCCAATTTCTCATCAAAAACCATGGAGGTAAGAAGTGAGTGGGTTGAAATACTTAAAGTGGTGTGAGAAAACAGTCAATAAACAATAATTTTATATCCAGTGAGACTTTCTTTCAAAACAGAGGGAGAGGTTAAGACATTCACAGATAAACAAAAGCTGAAGGAGTTCATTGCCACCAGATATGCACTGCAAGCAATGCTAAGGGAGCTCTTCAGACTGAAAGGAAAGGACAGGAGAGAATTGATCAGTAACACAAGGAAATAAAGACCTGCAGTAAAGTAGCCGTTTGGGTAATTTAAAATGTCAGTACTATTATATTGTAATTTTTGGTATGTAACTCCACTTATTACTTCCTACAAATGCATAAAAGTAATGAAAAAAACTATGGTTTAGGACATACAATGTATGAAGATATCATTTGTACCAAAAAAAAAAAAAGGTGGAGAGAGAGAGAGGTAGAGAAACAATGTATGTGTATGCTATTGAAGTCAAGTTGGTACAAAATCACATGTGATTGTTATACATTTAGGATGTTAAGTTTAAACTTCATGGTAACCACAAGGAAAATTTATGAAAAACATGTCCAGAAAGAAATAAGAAGGGACTCAATATGGCACAATACAAAAAATAATAATAATGATTATGAAAGTAGGCATTAGCAGAAGAAATTGAGGGACAAAAAAAGGTTTGAGACTTACACCCCGAGGGTGGCCTGTCCTGGTTCTGCTGAGCACGGGGCCTTACATGGCCGAGGGGACCGTGCTGACACTGCAGGTGGGCCCACTGTGCCCACACGCCCTATAAGGCCTTTATCTGCTGAAACTTGTCAACCCTCAACCCCCCAGCCACTCTCCTGGGTGACTGGGTCATTGTCACCGAGGATGGGGGGCTCTGTTTTCTTCCCTGGTGGGTCCCCGCGCCAAAAACTATTCCTGGCACTTAGCAGAGGCTCAGCAAGTGTCTGTTGAATTTATAAGCATCCCACCCTCACCCAGTCTCTGGGAATTATGGATTTTGGACTCATCTCTCTCCACATCCTCTGGGCCTGACACAATAGATGTGTGTGGACTGAACAAACGAAGACAAAATTAGATAAATGCTGGGCTGAGAACTGTAATAATAATCATAAGAGCCAACGTCTTGAAATTACCTACAGTAGCCAGGAGCACTCTGGAAAATTCCCCACACCATCCAATGGTAGGGCAATTGCAAAAGGGGCCACACACCCCACTGCAGCCGCCTCCCCACCTCCTGAATCTGGACTGGCCTTGAGACTTTGTTCGGCTGACAAGACAGGCGCAAGTCAGGGCGTGAAGGTGGAAGAGGCCCAGTGGTTTCTGCCTGTTTTCCCTCTCACACAGCTCTGCACCTCTGCCACCAAACCACAGGAATGGGCCCCGAGCTGCCTGCTGCAGGGATTTGAGAGACACAGAAGCCCAATCAGCTGACCGCAGAAGTGTGGCTGCATGGCAATCCCGGCAGAGAGCAGCAGACAACAGCTAGCCTGTCTATACACCCACAGGGATGAGAAGTGGTGGGCATTCTAAGGCAGTTGGTATCAGCCTGCTTTGTTATGCAGTATCGTTGTAGCAAAAAGTAACTGATACAACTTCTGTGGTGTAGATGCAACTAGCATTGCCTTTCTAGATGAAAACCAAGGCCTAGAGAGGGGGCGACTTGCCCAAGGCTGCCTGCTCCTAAGTGGGAGAGCCAGAAAGGGGGCCCAGGCTGCACCCCTGCTCTGTGGAAGTGAATGACTGAATGAAGGGAAAGTTTCTAAGCAGCAACCCTGGACCATTTCATGACCTGGGGGTGGAAGGAGAGGATGGTGACATTCTGGAGGACGGAAGGTGTGGGTGGGCCCACCCTCCAAGGCCCACCCACCCTCCAAGGTTGGAGCCAGGAGTCCTAGCAGGGAGGAGGGGACACTGAGCAAGAGGCAGGCCGGACTCGACCCAGGAGGGCAGCCAGTGTCTGCGAGGCAGCGGGAGGAGCCGGTGACGGGCTGCGAGCAGAGCGAGCAGGGACCCGCTTCGGGGGACCAGTCTGCGGTTGATTCAAACCATGACATGGGAGGGGCCTTCAAGCTCCCTCCCAGGGGCCGCAGGAAGGAGGTGGCTGCACCCTTGAAACAAAGCATGGCGGCAGAAGAGCTTCTGGGAAGGGGGTGAGAGCCACGCCCACCTCACACACCGTCTTGGGAAGAAATGTACTGGCACAGTGCCATGGAGGGGTCGTCATTAGGGGGGAACCCAGGAGCCTCTGCCTGCCCAGACGTGCAGCTCTGCTCTGCCACCCCTCAGAAAGGGGCACCACGCAGAAGGCAGGGTCAGGGCAGGATGGGCTTGCAAACCCTAAGAAATAAAACATAAGGGGGTGATGATAAGAGCAGGGCATACTCCACATAGGTTTAGGAAAAAAACAGAGGGCAATGACAGCAAAGGTCGTCCGCGTACAACTCTCAAGAGAGACCTCAACAAACACCTGTTAACCTGCACAAAGAGAGATCTCAACGAACAACTGTTACCTGCACGGAAAAGGACTTTGGTCATTACCCATTACCTGCACAGAGAGATACCTTGGTCAGTATCTGTTACCTGCACAGAGACCTTAAAAGTACCTGTCAACTGCACAGAGAAACTTCAGTAAGTATTTTAACTGCACAGAGACTTCAGCACATGCCTGTTACGTGTATAGAGAAACCTTAATTTCTGTTACCTGCACTAACTTTCAGTAGATGCCAGTGAACTGCATAGAGATCTCAGTAAATATCTGCCACTTGCACACTGAATGCTCAGTAGGTACCTGCTACCTGCACAGACCTGCTGGCCTCAGCCCCTTTAATCCTCACAGCACTCTATCACGCCCTGGAAAGCTCGGCCCGTTGCATGTTCAGCAGGTACAGCCTATGCTGCCTGCCCAGAGGGGCCCCAAGCCCCTGCACAGAGCTCAGTCCTCAGGTAACTTCAGAGGGAAGAGGACTGCCTTATGCTTTCCAAGGGGGAACCTGAGGCCTCCAAAGAAGGGACAGCCCCCAGGCCCCACGTACTGGTGCCCCCCATGCCAGCTGCTCTCCAGGGCACAGGAGACAGGGGCTGCTGGAGCAGGGGTGGGGGAGTGAGCAGAACAAGGCAGAGGAGCCCACCCTGCCTGGTCCCCCACCAGGGGCCTCAGCCCACAGACAGTGAAATGCAGCACTAATGGAGAAGTTTTGATTCTCTTTCTGAATGCCAGCAGTGGCTATGACTTAGAGATTGTGTGGCCTTCTGCTGCCTGTGGGTGCACAGAAAAGTCGGGTGCCACCTGCGTGTCACCAGAAGCAAGGGGTACAGAGACCTTGGGGCAATCCAATAAAGTGGCTTTGGGGATCACACCCAGGCATTCAGCTAGAACGACACACCAAGTACACTCATGTCACCCCCTGATGTCTGCCTCTCTCCATGGACTGGACTTGGCTTTGCTCGCCATGCATACAGTAGGTGCTCATTCAAGGGAATCTGAATGACTGAATGGCCCCTGGTTGACCCTGACCTTCCCAGTGAGCCACCCATACAGCACGAGCTTCCCTTCTTCCTCTCCATACTCTCTCTCTCTCAACCAGCACCCCCTTCCCCAGCTCCTGCCAGCTGCACATCCTCATTTCTCTCCCCTGCCTCAGTTTCCCCATGCCCCATCACTCCTCCTTTGCAGGCCCAGGTCCCCTCTCTCACTGGACCAAGGACCCTCAGCGGCCCCTCCTGCCTCCCTTCTGAAGCCCTCTCCCCACAAACCGCTCTGGAAGCCTGAATCACGACAGAAGAATCTCTGGAAGGAACCCTTCAGCTGCAGGGGCCCCCACTGCCCTCCACACCAAATAGCAGCAGTAACAGCCAACTAGTAGTAAGTGCCTGCTCTAGGCCAGGCACAGGGCTCAGCCTTTGCGTGCATTTCTCCCCTTCACCTCCAACTCTCCAGTTAGACAAGCACTAGGGATTATCATTCCTTTTCTGCAGATGCATATGTCAAGGCACAGAGAGGTTAATCACTCGTCCAAGGTCACACAGCCAAAGTGGGGGATTTGGGACTCCACTTGGAGGCTTCTTGCTCAGGTCCACCTCTCTTCAAATCACGTATAAAGTCTCTGGGCTTCTCTCACACTACGTTGGATTCAGAGAGACTATGCCACTTTTTGTGACTCATACACCTCACCTACATGTTCTTAAGCTGGGCACCCTCGGAAAGCACCATCTCTGTCACCTCAGGAATCACGACTCCTTCTTCTGAGACTTAGATTCTCCATCCTAGCTATGATTTAGGATCCCTGGGGAGGTTGTAAAGTAACTGATGTCCCCACCCCAGGCCAGGAATAACAACGCGATTCCTTGAGGTGGACCCTGTATGGGTGCTGTTATGGGTGCTGTTAAAAGGTGTGCAGCCCAGGCTGACAGCCTCTCTTGTAAGATGTAGGAATCGCAGAGTATTTTTTGTTCGTGTCATCCTGGGACTTGTCTCTGAATACTGAACTCACCTCTTTGGACAAACCAAAACCCCCTCCTGCTGTTGCTGCCTGAAGGCTGGGGTCCTGGCTTGTGCCACTGACTGCCCAGCACCCAGCAGGGCCTGGCACCTAGGAGGTGCTCGAAAGAGCACGCCGGATGTCAGGCAGCTCACAGATGCACTGCAGAGCTAGAGCTGGCCCGCACACTGCAGAGCCAGAGCTAGCCCGTGCACTGCAGAGCTAGAGCTAGCCCACCCACTGCAGATCTACTGCTAGACCGGAGTGCAAAACAGGCAAGTTCCTTTCCTTGTCTTTTGACTGGTTTCCTCAGCTGTAAAAGAAAGGACAACAGAGCTTCCTTCATCAGGAATCAGGATTAGGTGAAATCATGCAGCAGAAGTGCTTAGCAAGCACTAAGTCACAGCTAAAAAAAAAAGCCCCAGGGTGTGGCTATCACCCAGCCAGCCGAGTCGGCACTCCAACAGCTCAGCATGCTCACAAGAACCACCCACCCTGACACCCCCTCCACCAGCACCCACCCAGACCGCTCAGAGACCAGACAGGTTCTGAGCATCCTGCATCCCAGAGAATATCCACAGCACCCCCTAGTGTCCATGGCAAGAATGGCCAGGTTTCCAGAACAAACCCCTGAGCCCCAACTTCCAGGACAAGGAGGTAACTGCATCCTGTTCTGGGAATTCACCACAAGGATGACTCCCGCTGAGTCCTCACTCCCTTGAAGATTCTTCGCATTACAGGAGGATTCCCTGCAAGGCCCTTTCAATACACTCTCTGCCACACTTAAAACAGGATTCAAATAGAATACATTTTAGCCTTCACTTTTCACAATTACATTCACCTGGGAAAGAACCCTAGCACCTGCTAAAACAGTTTACCTTCTCTTTAAATTCAGGCAGCACCAGGACTTGCCCAGGCTTTGCTTCTTTCCACATTTAAATTGTGTGATGTTAGCAAAGCCTGAGTCACCATATTGGCCAGCCCTACAGTTGTCTGCCCTACAGCCTGATTTTTGCCTCGTAGCCCTTATGGTGAAATCAAGCTTTTCATGTTAGCCTCGAGGGCGGAGAGCGGGTCTGGTTTTTCCACAGAATTCTTGGAGTCGACAGAGGGGATGTACAGTCATTGTTGATTCAATAGCAAAAGATAGTTTTGTTTTTTGTTTTGCATGGGCAGGCACCGGGAATCGAACTCGGGTCTCGGGCATGTAAGCAAGAATTCTGCCTGCTGAGCCACCATGGCCCGCCCACAAAGATAGCTTTTTTAAAAAGCTTTAAAAGAAATCTACAGAACACGGAAATCCCTCCTCTATTCAACTCATTTCCATCTAGCTTTTATAGACCACTGACTCAGATCCCAGCACTGCGTGCACCGGCTGAAATGCCAATTCCTGGGCCTCCTTTCAGGGATTGAGCAGCCAGGCTGGGGTAGAAAATGGTAATCGTTTTATTTATATATACACTTGCTATTTCTTGTTCTTTCTTCATTTGTGTTTTTTGAGTGTATTTTTAACGTTTTATTGTCGTAACATACATACAATTCACAATTTCCCATTTTAACCACTTTGCGTGATGGTTCAGCGATAGGCCTTACATCCACAAGACTGCGCTACCATCACTAACATCCATCGCCAACTTTTTCATCTTCTCAACAGCAACTCTGCATCCGTCAAGCAATAAGTCTCTCTCCCTTCCCACCATCAACCCGAAACCCCCACAACACACCATCTATGAAATGTGCTTTATTCTAGGTATTTCAAAAAAGCAAAACCATACAATATTTGCCTTCTGTGTCTGGCTCATTTCACTCAGCGTGATATCCTCCAGGCTCATCCATGCTGTAATATGTACCAGAACACCCCTCCCTTTTGATGGCTGAATAATCTCCGTTGTGCGTATATTTTTTAATGTATGCAATGTGAATATAACATAGTTTATAAATAAATGACGTACAAATATCGGCTGTACCATGAGAAGACTCTGTGGACCCCTCTCTAGGTTGTTGCTCCCAATCTGCCGATCTGGTCATGATCTGCTGAGAATCCTTTGAGAGATACCCCCTCCTCAGATAAAGCCTGGACCCCGGACCCGCCAATACGGGTTTCTTTTGGGTTCAAGTAAATGTTGGGACTCACAAGATCATCAAGGACCAGAAGTTGCCCAGGGGTTCAGCAGACCCAGGCCGGAGGCTGCCCGGCCACACGCAGAGAAGGCCCCGGTGTCCCCCACGGAGAATGCCAGCCACCCGCAGGGCAGCCTCTGCAAGGTGACGCAGAGCAGTTGAAAGGCCCAGGCAGGTGACAATTGTCTCCCACAATGGTCCCTAGACAGAGCTGCTAGGGGCCCTTCAAGAATCCCTGCGCTGGGGATCTGAGTATTTAGTATTTACTACAGGCTTTCCCAGACAGATGTGGTTGGTCAAACAGGGGTCATTCTTCCCAGTAGCAGGCTGCCTGGGGACATGCTTATGCCTTTCAGGAAACCAGGTGTACTAATGGAGAGGCAGACTGACTCTCCTGCTGGACCCTTGTCCACAAAGTTCCCTGGCATCGGCCCCTGTCCACACCTTGGCCACCTCCCGCATTACACGGTACCCTGATGCTCCATGGCAGTTCCCTTCCCGAGACGTAACCAGCTCTGCCATGTCTCTGGAACTTTACTCCCCTGGAAAACTCTTACTTATTCTTTGAAAGCCCCCTCCAGGCTCCACTGTCCTCCCACCCAACATTCAGCCCCTGCTCGTCCTGCTCCCACTCCAGGCGGCTACTCTGCCGTCGCCTTTGATAAGTTGCCTTGTTCTCCCCTGCCTAGGTGTGGGTGAGATGCAGAGCTCCCCCAAAGCAGGAGTGGTGGCTTTTTGAAAAACACTTATCCTCATTGATTTTCGAATTATGAAAGAAAGACACGTCCCTTGTAAAAACTCAAACAGTGCAGACAAATAGAAATAATAAAAATGTTCTAAGTTGCCTGTAACCCCCTCCCTCCTTAAAGGTCTTCTGTATTTCCCCAGGCATCAGCCGCCCCCACCCCAGTCCAGTAAAAGAATATTTACAAGTGCTAGAGGAGGCGGTCCTGCTCGGCTCTTCTCGGGGAAGGGGGGATTGGGACAGATTTCTAATCACGGAGTGATATGTAAAAATGCACACATATTTCAACCTGGTCACTTCCTTTCTAGGGCTTTATCGTAGAGATGCATTCACTAAAGTGCCTATAACACAACACAGACGAGGCAGACGTATCTGTGAATCTATCTGGGTGCATGTGATCCAGACATGCAGAGAAAACCCTCTCGCCCTCCTGCCTGTGCACACGGGGTCCCCATATACATGTAGAGTCACTGCCCTGCAGCCCCGGCTGCCTGCTGTGTCCCTGCCCTGCCTGCCCTGTACGTCCACCCAGAGTCAGCTCTTCCTTGTCACACCTGTCTAAGCCAGCAGAACTTGCCGTATTTTTACAGATTCATGAAATCGTGCAAACCGATGAATTACGAGGGCTGGAAGGAATAGTTCTGTTGAGTCTACGAAAGCAGCATCGAATGTCTTGCAGGAGAGATCACTAAATATCACCCCTAAAAGGCACAGCTATGAATTAGGGTTGAGGAAGAGAAACTTCTTCTCAAGCGGGAAAGATCTGGAAGGAATGAGCACTTACAAACTTTGTAGTTTTTGTCCCATTTTATAGAAACTGACCTAGAAATCATGGAAGAGGCACAGGGGGAGGTTTAGGCAAAGAGAGACAGTTGGGGGCAAGGCCTACCCTGGGAACAGAGGGCAAAATGGAGGTGCACTGCTGGTTTTTTTTTTAATTCATGTTTAAATTGAAATAAGATGTTTAATATGTATGTATCATTTCTTTCTATTCCAAACTCTAACCAGCCATTTTAACAAAAATATAATTGATTGGCCCAAATCACGGCAGGTAAAGGAATTTCTACTCTCTTTTATTCTCCTTTCTCACTTATAATAGAGAATAACGGGGGGGATGCATGTCTGTGTGTTAATGCAGGCATGTGAGTTTATTTTTAAAAAGTAACAAAATGAGATCTTTCCCAAGGGCTCTTTGTTCACTCGCAGAACACATGGACACGCTCACTGTCCAAGACGCTCCGCTCGCCAGTGCTGCCTGTGAGCCGTGAGGGCCCACTGCAGGCTGCCCATCACTCATTCCACCGCCGGCCCCCACTCACGGCCACGCAGAGCATCTCCAACCTCCCCATCTTGAGTTATTCTACAGGGAGCATCCATGTCATCGGTGCTTCTCGAACAAAGACGGTTTTCTCCCTGGGACATGTGGCGGCGTCTGCAGACATTTTCAGTTGTCACAGCTGGAGACAGGGCTGCTCCTGGCATCTGGTGAGTGGCAGCCAGGACACCACCCAGCACCCCATGCCCAGGACAGAAGCCCCTCGATACAAAACCACATCCAGCAACAGATGACCTCGTGTCGAGGCTGAGAAGCCCTGACGTACCTAAACCGCCATGCACTGGTGCTAGGGCAGCAGGCTCAAATCCCTGAGACAGGCTGGAACTGACAGCCCCTGCACCTTCAGGTTTCACTTCCGAGTGGAGTCTCAAGTCTTTGTGCAAACGCACCCACTGTGCATCGTCTCTGGCCTCCAGCTCAGTTCTATAAAATGGAGCGAGAACTTGGACATCTGATGGCCTGTACCCAAGGGTGCTTTAAGGCGGCCACACCAAGGGGCAGCACCGACTTCCCCCATCAAGGCCATCACTGGGTGCTATGGGCACGATCTTGCAGTTGCCTTGGGGTCTGGAGACGCACCAGGGTTCAATTCTGACTCTGCTGCTTTGCGAACATGAACGTCTCCACTTCTCCATGACCTTCCATCACCACCAGGAGCGGCCCCAGCGCCACGCCAGGCCCACCAGGGCGCGATGCCACCAGCTCTTAGGACGCATACTGCTCGGCGCTCTGGCTGGGCGCACACAGCTCCCGCAGCAGGGCCGCGGCCAACGGGAAGCAAAGCCGGACGTGCTTGCCTGCGGGTGGCCGCGTGATGACTATGATGCCGACAGCGATGGGCATCTGCCCACGGCAGCTGGGACAGAGGGCCTCACGCCGGAGGCCTTAAAGCACAGACATTTATCCTCTCACAGCCTTGGAGGCTGGAAGTCCAAAATCAAGGCTTCAGCGGGTAGCTGCTCGGCTGTGGCCACCTCCCTCCAATCTCTGTGTCCTGGTTTGAAAGGATGGATGTCCCCTAGAAAAGCCATGTTTTAATCTAAATCCCATTTCATAAAGGTAGAATAATCCCTATTCAATACTGTATGTTTGAAACCATAATCAAATCATCTCCCTGGAGATATGATTTAGTTAAGAGTGGTTGTTAAACTGGATTAGGTGATAACATATCTCCACCCATTTGGGTGAGTCTTGATAAGTTTCTGGAGTCCTACAAAAGAGGAAACATTTTGGAGAATAAGAGATTCAGAGACAGCAGAAAATGCTGCAGCACCACGAAGCAGAGAGTTCATCAGCCAGAGACCTTTGGAGATGAAGAAGGAAGATGCCTCTCAGGGAGCTTCATGAAACCAGAAGCCAGGAGAGAAAGCTAGCAGAAGACGCTAGCTTTCTTTTCATGTGCCTTTCCAGATGAGAGAGAAGCCCTGACTGTGTTAGCCATGTGCCTTCTCACTTGAAAGAGAAACCCTGAACTTCATCGGCCTTCTTGAACCAAGGTATCTTTCCCTGGATGGATGTCTTAGATTGGACATTTCTATAGACTTGCTTTAATTGGGACATTTTCTCGGCCTTAGAATTGTAAATGAGCAACTCATTCCATTTCTGTCATATTGCATTCCAGCAGTTAGCAAACTAGAACACTCTCTCCGTCTTCTCACAACCGTCCCCTCTGTGTGTCCCTATGTCCCTTCTCTTCTCATCAGGCCAGTCACTGCATTTAGGTCCTCCCTAATCCAGTATGATCCTGGCTCAAAACCCTTAACTAATTACACCCACAAAGACCCCTTTTCCAAGGGAGGTCACCTTCTGCGGTCCAGGTGGACGTGGGTTTGGGGGTTACAGAAGCCTCCTAGAGAAGATGACATTATACTCTCCCGTGCGCCCGCGTGCCCCACACAACACCGCCCCCACTGCTGTGATCTCATTCAGCCTGTGACAGCCCAACACAGGAGGCCTTGCTGTCACCCTCGTGCCACAGAGGACACCAAGCCTGTGGGAGCAGCTCCTGCCCAAGGTGGCCTGGGGAAGCTGAGTAGCTGGGCACCATCCCTGCAGGCTGAGGCCAGGGCCCCAGGGGCTTCACCCACCTGACCTGGCAGAGGCGGCTCCTGGTAGGTGCCACCCACAGGCCTACTCGGGGTTTTCCCCAACTCAAGGACTCTGCCAGCTTGTCCTGCCGAGCAGGGTGCCCAGCGATTGTTTAATTCCTCTGTCCTTGTTCTGTGAGAAGTGGGCAAGCCAGACTGCACTCAGTTACGCAGATGCACGGGCACTGCTCTTCCAGTGGTGAGCAGATGGACCTGCGTGGGCTGCAGGGACACCAACATTCGTATTCAAGCAATGAGTCGACCCTGTATGTTCACAGGCACGAACGGCACACACCAGCCACGGCGTGGCAACAAAACGGGAGCTGAGATTCATTCTGCTCCTGCGCAACCATATTTCTATCACCTGAGCTAAGAGATTCCGGACTTCACTACATCGACCCATTTCTCACGAACGACAATAACAGTTTCCACACTCACTGACCTTGAGTTGGGGCCACACATAGGTAAACTGTCTCCTTTAATCCTCATAACCACCCTAGTATCACCCCAATTCTCAGATGGGGTAACTGAGGCACAGAGAGGTTCATGAGTTCATCCAAGGTCATGGAGCTTGGGAAGGGCTGAGTCAACCCTGGTGGGGTAACTGCAACCCCTCCAGAAGGTCACTATGCAAAGAGCCAAGGACAGAGCCCCGAATGGATGCACAGTCAGCTCCAACCACGGAAGCCCCAAAATGCCTGAAGTCGGGATCCTGTCCCCGCAACAAAGGTCCCCTGGGCTAGGAGTTCAGATGGTGCTGTGCTGCAGGCTGCGGGCATGAGCACGGGGGCCAGGGGTGGTCTGGACGCAAGGCCAGCAGGAACCGATAGAGCACTGGGGAAGTCTGCTCTCTCCTGCAGTCACGTCTCTCCCCCTCCTTGCTCCCTCCCTCATTTACCAGCCTCCTGCATGCCTAGTGTGTGTCACTAGGACACAGACCGACATGGTCACTTCTCCTGGGTCCAGAATAGGAGAAAAGATGATAAACAGAACTGCTTTTACTTGAACCTTTTAAAGCTTAAATCTTACAGTAGCAACCACACAGAAACCATTCACTGTGAAGTCTGCCTCCAAAGGATGGCAAGGGCACCCGATGCTCTGCTCTGCCAGGACAGACCGCATGCCCTGAAGGTGCCCAGCAAGCGTGTGGGCACATGTGGCGCAGCGTAAGCACTGGTCTCCAGCAGAGCGCATAGACACGGCTGCTGCGTAAGCCACCCTGTGTGCGGATGGCGGCATCGTGAGTGGCACGCGCGGACACTGACTGACAAAGGCTCAGACGCATACGTTTACAGCAACATTGCGACCAGGCAGGGTGGGCCTGCTGATCTGCGCAGCAGCCTGCCTCTACAGGACCTCCACCATTCCCGGAAATTAAATTCTCATTTAATAGAATTTAAGTTAGAAGTATAATGCTCATGACTAATAAGAATTCAGGTTGACAAAATATTTGGTAACAAAACTTTCCTTTCAGTGTTCACGTGGGATGGGATGGTTCCCACGAGGTCTCCATCAGGAGTGAATGACTTATAATAAAACTGCGGTTGTTATGGTTAAAAATTGATTAATCTACTGCTGGCATTGCTCTCCTTTGGCACCAGAGACATCTAAAAATAACGCGGCTGCTGTGACAAGCAGGGGGCATGGTTTGCACTCGAGCTTTGTACAGAGAAGCAAATAAAACCTAAGCCCCAGGGTCTTCACCAGTCAGAGCCAAACACTTTTATGGGCCTCTCCTACTATGAAGGATTTTCCCCAAGAAAGCAACATTTTATTGATAAATTTTTTCTATAATCAAGATTGAATTCCCTCACTCCCCAAGCATTTTATCTTGGGCAAAGATTCCTAACCTTTGGGGAGTTATGGACCCTTTTAAAAAGGTGATAAAAATAAAGAATCTCCTCTCTGCATTCAATTTCTGGGGTTCAGGGACCCCAGATTATATTATTATTCTGGGTCTAGAAACTGAGGAGGTTCGAATTTCCAGCTGGCAGGAAGCCGGAGCCCTGAGGCACTTGGTGGGGGGCTCAGCACGCAGAGGCTGCGCCTTCCTCGGGGGGCTCAGCACGCAGGGGGCTGTGCCTTGGCCTTGGGCCCTACTAAGGGCTGGAGCATGTCCTCCAAAAAAGACACGCTCAAGTCCTACTCCTGGTACCTGTAAATGTGCCCTGATTTGGAAATAGGGTCTTTGCACAGGTCATTAGTTAAGATGAGGTCAAACTGGAGTGGGGTGGCGCTAATCCAGCGCCTGGTACCCAAGGAGAAGGCAAAGGAAAGGCAGAGAAGGACATGATGGTGAAGGCAGGGACGAGAGCAAGGCAGCCATGAGCCCAGGAGAGCCTGGAGCCCCCAGAGGCTGGAAGGGACCAGGAAGCTTGTCCCCTAGAGCCAACGGAGGGTGTGTGGCCCTGCCGATGCCTTGATTTAGGACTTCGGGCCCCCGAGACCATGAGAGAGCATCTTGTCTTAGGTGTCCCAGCTCACGGTGCAGGGCTGAGCATGCTCAGGAACTGCTAGGGGACAGCTGGCCAGCCTCTATGTCTCCGAGCCCCAGGGCCCTCCCAGGTAGAGCCAAGCAACTGGTGTGGTCTGGAGGAGCCTCGTAAATGTAAGAACCCACCTGCATGCCCACGGCCCTCTGTGCCGCTTCTGAGACGTGGCCAGTGTGAACCGCTCTTCTCTCTTGCTCTCTCCCCACCATACCTCATTGAGCTCCTCTCTGAGTTTTTCACACGATTTCCCAAATAACAGACATTCATGCGCTACCTGTACCACGTCTTATCACATCTGCAGACCACATGTGCCTTCAACATCTAAGTTAACTTTTTGGCTTAAGCTCATCCTGAGCAGTAAAATTCACAAGGCCACTTGTTGTGCCAGTTTTATGGTCTTTTTCCTAATACACGGGAGCAGGGTTCCACAACTATTAAAATGAGCGGCATTCATCCGGCCGTCTCAAAACCATGCCCGAGGTCCCGGTAGTTTTGGGAGAGGCCGCCCTGCCACGCGAGCCTCCGGTCCCCTCTCTCCGGCGGGTGGGCCCCGGGCCCCTCCGGCTGCGCTCCCCGCCCCACGACAGGAAGGCTGCGCGCGCCCGCCCTGGGGCCCCGCGTTCCCGGATCCACCCTCCCCTCACCAGAGATGATGGAGTCGTTCAGGGCCTCCTCATCCTGATACAAGAGCAGGTCGTCCGCGAGCTCGGGGTCCATCAGCAAATTCTCCTTGTTCTCCTCCGAGTCCTTTGCGGCCGTCCGCTTGTTCTCCGCGGCCCCGTCGCAGCCCCACGCCTCCTCCCGCTCCCTGCTCCGCTCCACGCTGGACGTTCTCGACAGACGGACGTCCGCTCGCTTCTTCGGAGACCCTTTATTTTCCCTTCCTTGAAAGCTAAATTGGAAAGGTATTTTGGGTTATCCATTGCCAACTTCATCCCCAACCCAGCAGGACCGCCTGAGGGGCTGACTGTGAAAACCGCAAAAGCAGCAGCCCCCACCCCAGCTTCGCCCCGAGCCCACCAGGGGGGACGCGCCCGCCGGGACCACCCGGCTCTGCTGCAGCCAGGGAGCGCGGCACGCGGCACGCGAGGCTCCGCACGTCATGTCAGGTGGATGCCGGGAGAAGCACCGTCTCTGCGGCTCTAGTGCTTCCACCAACCCACATGTATGCTTCCATGGTCTGCTCTGCCCCCAACAATTCACATCTCCTTCCAGTCCCTGAGCCTCAAAGGACCAAGAATAAAAGAGCAAACATGGGAAACTGGCTCCTGGTCCTCCTGCCTGGTGGAAACCACGAAGCCCACAGGGTCCCGAGTCGGGGCCACAGGCCCTCTCGCTCAGTGAGCCCTCCTGGGGTGTGCTGGCCCCTGCCCAGACCCTCAGGGGCCCATGCGGGGCTTTGGGGCATGGTTCCCACGGGGCGTGTCCCCCACCGTCCCCTCTCAGAATGTGGGAACCGGGACCAGCTTTGTGACTTGCGGGGCCCAGCGCATGGTGGAAATGTAGGGTATCCGGGTTACAAGTCGTTAGGAGTTTCAGGTGACAGCACAGTAAGGAACCAGCGTGGGGACCCGAGACCCCCACGTGCACAGCCGGCCCCAGCGGGCACTGCGAGACCCCAGCCCCTGCAGGCGGGAGCCCTCACCTGTCCTGGCGGTGCTTCGTGGCCAGTGCCCTGTGCAGCTCTTCAATGACCCGGCTGGGGGGCAGCGGCCTGTGGACGGAGGTGAGGTGCGGAGACCCCGTGGGGGTGGACAGCTGTCCTCGAAGGGGAGGGTCTGCACTCTTCCCGCCGGGGCCTTGGAAGAGAGCCGCCTGGCCTGGGACTGCGGAGCAAGCAACAAGAGCTTCATCCTTCAGGAACGTGGGAGGGGGTCTTGTTGAAAGTTGGAAGCAGATGAGCAGGTCAGAGCGCCCAGTGGCCAGGGTACCCCCAGACAGAGACCCAGTTCCAAGACCTTGGACCAGACCCTCCTGCCCCCCAAGAAGAGATGAGTGTGGGTCTCTGTCCAGCTCTGCTGTCTTGGGGGGGGCACCCCAATAGGGGGTGGAGACCGATGTCTCCCTGCAGGGGCTCAGGCTCAGACAAACCTCCTTCCTGTCTCTCTACTACCTACTCGGTTTCCCATAGCCTCACTTCCTCTTGTGGACCCCAGAAGTTTCCTGAGCACTGTGGTGACAATGCAGCCTGGACAGCATGGCACCCACTCTCGGCTCTTCCCACATCACCCCCTCGCCATTGCCTGGGGCCTCTCCCTGTACCTCGGCTAGTGGGCTCTTTCTGGAAGATGACACCACTCACATCTCTTCCACTTCCCTCAGGACACAATCCAGGCCAACAGCCTGGCCCCCAGGGCCCTGAGGCCACCCCAGCACAGCCCTCGGCATCCTCGCTGCCACTGCCCCATCACACTCACTTTGTTACAACACAGGAGTGTCTTCCAGGCCTCGAAGGCACCAGTGCTCTCTGCCTGCTCTGAGCCTTTGCACAGGCTGTTCCCCCTGCTGAGGCTGCTTTTCCCCTCCTCTGCAGGCTCACTGCCCCAAACCCAGGGGAGTCTTCTGTGTGCCCCACCCCCCACCCCCTGGCTGAGCCCATCCCATGGGACCCGGCTGCCCTGTACTCTGCCCTTCTCAGGTGGAATGAGTTGCTCCACCAGGGACTTTCTTTCTCACTAGACTCTGAGCCTCCTGGGGCTAGGGCCATGGCCCACTCCCCTTACTGCTGCATCCCCAGACCAGGCATGGAATACATGTGCAACCAACAGGAAATAGATTTATTTTTCCTTATTGACAGGAAATAGATTTGAAGATGGTTCCAAATGGACTAGTTCCGACCTAAACAGTGAGGACCCCCCTTCCTCCAGCCAAGACTTCCCAAAGGTGCACATGGGGGCAGTGCGGCTGGGGGTGCTCGGCTCGGTGGCATAAGCTTCGTCCTGAGGTTCATCTGGTCTCCAGCCTCCATCTGTCCCTGCCCAGCTGTGAGACTCTCAGGCCCCCACCCCTACCCTCCCTCCCCCTACACACACACACAGGACTGGAGTCAGGGATAAACAGGTCAGCAGGGGCCCCGCAGCTGGCAGGGCCCAGTGTTAATAACCAGAGCCCAGTGTTATGAACCAGTGTTAATAGCCAGGTCCTCAAGGGACCCCAGCAAGCAGGCCCAGTGGAGCCCTCATGCCCCGACAGGGAGAAGGGAGCGAACTCACCCCCACTCCCTGAACACCAGAAACAAGTGAAAAACCACCCCAGACACAGCCCTGGAATGTCAATGGTGCTGACAAAAATCATAACCCAGAAGCAAAGGGGAAGCGGAAGTCTTGTTGAGGATTCAGTGATTTTGCTTTCTGTACGAGCACCTGCTTTTGCCAGATGCGGCCAGGTAAGAGCCCTGGCTGGGTGGAGCTAGGCAGGGGCCAGGCAGACAGAAAGGGAACAAAACGATATCCAGGCAGGGCAACGGGGCACAGTGGGCTGAGAGCACCTTGGGGCGGGGGGGGTACGTTCAGAAGAGGCTTCTCCGTGGACTGGACATTTGAGCTGAGGCCTAAGGGATGAGCAGGCATCAGACCTGCAAAATGTGACCCATTTCAGGGTGGGGCAGGGGCTCCTCCCGAGTTAGGTCTCAGAGGCCACCTCCAGCTTCCCTCCGCTCCAGCTGCCTGGTCTCCAGTGGCCTCTGCCCCCTCCGAGGCCCCAGCTATTCATGAAAGCCGAGCTCACCCTGAGCACCTTGGGCAACGGGAAGCATCGCCCCACTCTCTGTCTCAACCATCATTACCTCCAGCCCCTGCCTGGTCCTACAAGGAAAGCCCCACCAGCCCCAATTTACAGACAGGGAAACCGAGGCAAAATGGAGCACCTTGCTCACCTCACCACATACCTGGCTCACCTCATTCAACCTCCTACCACTTCACAGATAGGGAATCGCAGCCAACCAAGGCTGAGTGCCTCCCGGGGTCGAGCTGGGACTGGGATCCCAGCAGCAGGACCCCAGCCGCCCTGCTCCAAAGTGGCAGGCCCCCCCGCCTCCTGCTGGCGCACAGGGAACCCCAGTGGGCAGGGGGGGCAGGACCCCCACCTGACAGAGCAGACTTCAGCCTGGATGGACCGGGGCAGGGGATGCTTTGTGGGGACCCAGAAGGGGTGGGAGTTGCACTGACAGAGGCAAGTGGGCCCATCCCAATGGGTTGCTGTGAGCCCCTCCCCCTAAGTGTTCCCCAGAGGGAAAATGGACTGGGGGGCTGCCAGATAGGAGGAATTTTCAAGAAAATCCAGGCATTTGGATTCTAGGTAGTTTTTCTACATCTTTATACACATTAGCATCTAATACTTACACATTAAAATGTTTAAAACCCTGGCAACAATTTAAAAACAAAATAAGCGGTGGGAGGTGGTGATGGGGTGGTTAATTCAGCCACGGTGATTCTTCAGCTTCTGGACGGGGGTCTTCATTTTGCCTCCACCCACCTGCCTGGCCTGGGCCCACCTGCCACCCGGTGTCAGGCGAGGGGAGCCACAGGTGGGACTCAGCTCGGGCACCTGCCTCCCCTCGCACCTGCGAGTTAAACCCAGGTGAGGGAACTTCCCCTCCTCTACTGCCACCTAGTGTTCAAGCTCCAAAACAAACATTTTCAAGAAAGAAAAGGAAAAGAGCTGAGAACATTTAGGCAAATTAAGACAAAGTTGCCAAAACATAGTCTCAGCAGTAAGAAATCCAAGGACTGTCCAGGTCTCGTGCTTTCCCACAAGCAGCAGGTATCACTGGGGGGTGGTCAAGGGATTAAAACAAAACTGCTGAGCTCAGCCTTGTCGCCTTCTATGCTTGTCGCCTCCAAAACCCCAGTCTATGAGGCTTTATTTTCTTAAAAACCCCCTCTTGGTAAGAGCCTGCTTTCTCCAAGGCCATCGGTGTTCCCCATTCACAGCAGTGATGGACCAAGAAACACCCAAGCAGGAAAAGCAAATATCTACACCCTGGAATTATTTGGCCCATGTGGTCAAGCAGAGGCGTGGATGCATTTTGGGGCCTCTGCCCTGCTCCCGCCCCGTCCCCGACCACCAGCCCCTAGGAGCCTGGGGTCCATTCCTAGCTCTGCTTCTATGGATAGAGCTAGCAAGAGAATCTGAGAAATAGAGACTGGCAGAGATGGAGAGAAAGATTGAGCGTGAAAGAGAAACAGAGAGGCAGAGAGAAGCAGGAATAGACGGGGTCACAAGTAGGTACATACGTGCACACTCAGGTGACAGAGATGGACAAAATGGAATGGAGTAAGTGTCCAGCCTGGGGCTGCTGCGCCTCTACATCGGGTTCAGGAGACCCTCTGTGTCCAGCAAAGCACCCACCCCGTGTGCTTGGCAGAGACCGCAAATCTGCTCCAAGCAACCAAAGCTTCTGCCGAGAACAGCCCTCTGCCTCAGGTGACCCCAACCTGCCCCCAGAGCCCCAGGCATAGAGGCAAAGGGTGGGGAGGGGCCCCTGCTGGGTGCCCAGCCAGGACTGGCCAAAGGCGTGGGTGGACAGAGGAATGGACAGACAGAAGGACACACACATGCAGGCCTACCTGTGACGTTTTTCATGATTTTGGAGGTTGCCTTGGGTGGCGGGGTGGGCAGCAGCGGGGGGCTGGGGAGCTGGCCCACGGATCTCTCCAGGGGTCTGTGAGGACTGTCTGAGGACTCAGACCCAGCTAAGGCTTGAGCGGGCTCGTCCAAGGGGAGCGGGACGCTGCCGTCAGCTGCTGCTTTCCCGCTAGGCACGGGTGGCATCTTGGCTGGTCCAAAGGCAAAACAGAGTTTGTGAAAGAGGGTTTGTTTTTAGACTGAGGCAGGAGTGAGTGTGGAGCAAGGGGTCTTTGGTGGGGGGGACATTTTTTGGAGTCACTTCACATAGACTTTTAGCTTCCTGTAAATTCAACTATAAATACACCCATCAGAAACAGAGGGGACGAAAGAAAGAAGAGGGAGAGGAGGCAGGGAGGGAGAGGGTAAGGAGGAGAAGGAAGACGGGGACAGAGGGAAAGAATTTCAAGAGCATGGACCATTCTGATCACTCCCCCACTGGGTAGGTAGGTACCAGTGGTCACACCTGAAAACAGTGACCACAGCCACAGGTTCTAGATGCAGACGTACCCAGGCTTAGGGCAGCCTCCATCACCAACCAACCCCATGACAAGCCACCAAACCTCCCACCAGACCTCTCATTTGCTCATTGACGGCACTGGACGCATTACCGCTGTGTTGGCTCCGTGCCATTAGAACCCACGAGCTCAGCCTTTCCTTCCTGCCTCCATGCAAGCCCAAAACAGAGGCCTCAGCTGCTCTGCCAACCTCAGTGTGAACTCCAGGACTGTCACCAAGAACATGGCCTCTGCAGCCAAATCCAGCAACCAGAACTTCACCGTTTTCCTCCCTAAAGTTCAAGTGACCATCCCCGGGTACGAGGGCCATGATTATCTTTCCACTCCTGGCCAGCAGGACCACACTTCCTCATGGTGGAATCTGCTGCTTGGCTTCACCTCTCCTGGGCTGGGCCGTGGCAGGTGGGTGGCCAGTGTACTGCACCTCCAGTCAGCATGCCCACCTCCAGCAAATGCTCTTGTTGGCACAGAGGCAGCTTGCAGGGCAAATGAGCTGCCAGGAGGTCCTTCTACCTTTCTCCCTACCCCACTGTTTTGGGGTCTTGCTCCTTTGGAGAGCACCTTCCTGCTCAGAGGTCCCCGGCGAAAATGCAGCCCTGGGATACAGTTCACCTGTGAACACCTGTAAGCACCTCCCTTTATGGTTGTGCCAGGGGTGGGAAGGGACTGGGAAAAACGCTCCAGCAAATGCTTTAACTCAGCCCCGTAGCAAGTGCAGCAGGCCTCGGAGCAGGGAGAACAAGGTCAGCCTTCAGGGGGGCCACTGCCTGAGCCCTGCTCGGGGACCTCAGCAGCTGCCCCCCACCCCAAACCCAGGCCAATAGCCATCTTAGGAGCTGTTGGGCCTGGCCCAGTGTCCAGCCAATACCTGTGTCGTCCGAATGTAGGTCCGACGAGAGCTGCTGCTCCAGGGAGGCCTGGTCTGCCCCGGGGACCACAGGGCTCCCTGCCGGGGCATCTCCTGAGGTCGGTGACTCCTGCTTGGGGGTGGATGGTTCACTCTGCACAGCTCGGGGGCCTCCGCCAGGGTTGCACACTTTGCTTTCAGCATCTGCAAGGAAATCCAGCCATCAGGCAGTCCTGCCCTCCCTTCCTTGGAGTTTCCTTCTCACACAGCGCCTTCCTGGGACATACCCCATTGCAGACCCCTATACTACCCGACCCCCCGAGATAAGTGCCAGGCACCACGGTTCACCACAGCACTGCCCCCCAAATCCTCCTAATGCCTTATGGAAGGTCAAACAATGCAGCCTCCCACCCCATATTGACCCCCTCTGCCATGTGCCTTTTTGGCACCCAACTTCTCTGATGCTAGCCTAGGGGCTTGTTTCCCCCACTGGAAAATCAGTAGGTGCGATGCAAGCAGAGGCTCAAAACAGCACTTGCACATTTCCACTTGTTTCTACCATGTGCCTCTGCCATTTCCAGGGAACATGACCTGGTCAGCCTACTATCAGACATGTGGAGCAGGGCCAAATGGCCAAGCCAGACCAGAGCAAGACGCTGCTGCCCAACCCTGAGGTTCTGAGGTTGTTTGTTACGCAGCATTACTCCAGCTGCAGATGGCTGAGACAGCTCTTGGCCCGCCGTTCAGTCACTGCTAAGTAAACACCGATCAACAGCTTCTACACATCCAGCACCATGACAGACACTGGAAGGCTGACGTGCATGAGACACAACCAGCACAGGAAAGAATTTAACCTACCCCAAAGGAAGTCTGACCTCAGCTTCATGGGACATCATGTCTGGAGGAGAATCCATTTACTGGAGAACCTGGCTTAGGCCAGAACATCCATCAACCTGATGTTATAGGGGCTGTGAGGCCCGTATTGACCAGAGGGACTGGAAAGTGAGGTTAACCACGTGGGCAAGCAGTCGATCAATCACTCAAGCCTGCATAATGAGGCTGCACTGAAGCTTGGGGAGATGCCCCAGGGAGCTGCCCTTCTCACGTGCTGTCACACACTGACCCCCCCAACGCCACGGGGAGAGGACAGCAGGAAGCTCTGTGTCAGCCACATCCCTGGACCCCGCCCCTGCACTCCTCCCTGGGTGGACTTCCATCTGTGTCCTCTCCCTGGGCCCAGCCGCAGCCCTGAGCATTACAGCCGCCCGTGACTCAGTTAATGACCAGGCCTGGAGGGGCTCAGGGAGACCCAGGACTTGCAGCTGGTGTCAGAAGCGAAGGCAGTCTCTGACAGGGATGGCCCGTCTAACTCTGCAGCTGACTGATCTCTCTCGTAGGCCATGGGGACTCTCCGCAGATGACCATGTCCGGGCATCACGAGCCCACAGCTTGAGCCTGGCCACAGGGTGAGTGGACAGGGGTGTCCCCATCTAGAAACTTCCGTGGGCTTCAGTGTCCCTGGCTAGAAACTTCCATGGGCCTCGGTGTCCCCGTCTAGAAACTTCCATGGGCCTCGGTGTCCCCATCTACAAACTTCCATGGGCCTCGGTGTCCCCATCTACAAACTTCCATGGGCTTCAGGGTCCCCGTCTAGAAACTTCCATAGGTCTCGGCGTCTCCGTCTAAAAAGTGGTGGCGCCGTGCCACAGCTGCTTCGTGGAGTCCTGCGAAGATTAAAGAATTCCTACATGTCACGTGCTGGTGTAGAGTAAGTTCCATGCCGTGTCTGCCTCTGTGGTCACTGTTGTCAAGGAGAGTGGGAGAGTGACCACGCGGCCGCTCGGCCTGGGCCGGGAGCCAAGGTGGGAACAGACTCAGGGCCCGTGGTTTCCTCCTCTGACCCCACGCAGACCAGGCCCGCTTCACTCCCGGGACCCCCATAAGGGTCGTGCCTGCAGCGTTTTCGGCCCAGCTTTTCTCCCACCTGTCCCCCCGGGGCTCGGGGCCAGGGGCCAGGCAGGCTGGTCTCGGCGGCCGCTCCTCCCAAAAGTGCATCCAGCAATGGTCGACCTCCACGGCCCCGGGAGCCACATACCCCAGATCCATCTGCACAACCTTCTTTGAAGTTTGATTTTGACAAAAGCCCCAGCTCGAGGGCCACTTGAAAGCTGATCCTGGGCCGGCGCGATCCCTGACCCAGGCCATGACTCAGACATGAGCCGAGAAAGTGGACGAGATGAGGCATCGCAGAGCCCACGACTCCCAGCCTCTGCTCTGTGCAGCTGTGCCCGCCGCTCAGCCTGCTCCCCGGCCTCGGCCTGCCGCCCGACACTGCCCACAGCCACCAGCTGCGCCGGGGAACGGGGCCCTTCATGCAGCCCCCCACGCGTTGGGGAAGGTGGCCACCTGTCCTGCACCGTGTGGACTCGAATGTCAGAAAAGGCAGGCCTCTTGCTACTGGTTACAACCTCGGTCACCATCAACGACAAAACAATGAAATGGTCAGAGCCTTGACCTGGGAGGACCCAAAGGTCTCTGGCCCGTAGGGGACTCGGCAGAGGCCCACCACCAACACGTGTTCCTAGGACACCCCATGGCCTTAGCAGCTCAGCAGCCCCTGCAGGCCGTTCTCAGAGCTCCAGCTCGTAATCCCGTTCAATGAAAAGTTACAGTTCCCAAAATAGCCCTGGTGGCAGGGTCGTTGCTAGGAGACACAGGCTGGGCGGGGGTGGGGGGGGGTGGGGGGGGGTGGCGGCCTCGTGGCCCTCTCCTCTCCCGAACAGCTGGCCCTCCCTCCCCGGCCAGGGTGGTGGCTGCGTCCTCTCAGACAGCCTTCTGCATCCACAGGCTGCGAGGGGAGGGGGGGGCGGGTGGCAGTGGGTGCAGTGCAACCTGAGTGGCCGTGGCGATGGGAAGTACACCTGCACGCACACGCGCGTGTGACCACACGTCGACACACATGCATGTGAACACACACATACGTGCGAACACACGTGTATATGGATGTAAACATATATACACCTGAACTCATATGCATGTGAATACACGCACGTGTGAATGCCCTCATGTGGACACCTGCGCACACACACCTGTGAACACATGCACACATGCGAGCACATGTACACACATGTGAACACACAGAAGCGCACACGTACACCCTCTGCCCCCCGCATTCCTACCAAAGGGAGACAGACAGCTGTGATTTGTGGCTGCCCGGCTCCCCGGGGAGAGGCTGCCTGTGTCTCTCAGGCAGGAGACGCAGCCCCAGGGCAGGGCTTGTTCCTTATGCCCAGGAATGGAGCATGAACTCCTTATGTTATTTAAGAAAACATCCAGCTGGTACAAAAGAAGGTGGGAGGAGGAAGAAGCCATTTAGGGGACAAACAGCGCCAAGCGCAGGAGCCCGCACATCCTTTCATCACTCACCGTGCCTGGGCTGGAGTGAAAGCGGTTCACAAGATACACACGTTAGCATCATAAGAGGTGCCCCCAGGGCTGGGGGGCAAGCACGGCCAAGCCCTGGACACAGGTGCAGGCCCACTCAGTGCAGGTGTGTGTGCACGAGGGTCTCTGGGCAGAGGGCACACCCAGGCTCTGCCTTGATGAGGACAGTCATGGGTGAATTCTCAGAGCAGCCCTGGGAGGGCCATGGCCCCTCATTGTGGCCCCCGCAGCCTCCCAGAACCCCGGGTCACCATCGCCCACTCAGCCCCCCGGGTGCCCCACAACCAAGGGCCAGGCCCAGGCCAGGTGCAGGCTCAGGCGGGCAGCAGCCACCAGGGGGCGCCCTGGCTGCAGGAGCGGGAGGCGGGAGGCGGCAGGGGGTGGGGGGAGCAGGGGGGCCTCACCGGCCTGGGGCAAGGCAGCTGCCCACCCCCTGCACCCCCCAGGAAAGGAGGCGCCTGGTCCCCCCTGGAGCATCATTCTCATCCCCCTTCCTTCTGGGCAGCCCCGAATCTCCCCAGAGCTGGGCCCATGGCTTTGTCCCTCCCCCTTGAGAAAAACCATCTTCTAAGCAAGTGGCTGCCGGCAGCAGTACCGCGGGGAAGGCTCCACCCCAAGAGCCCTGCAGCTCCGCCCCGTCCGCTATTCTATGTTCATCTGACAAAAAAAAAAATGTTTCTCAAAAATTCAGAGTTTAAGAAAGGCTAAACTGCACTTCTCCTACTAGGTTTAATTATTCGGCAATTCAGTTTATTTGTGACAAAAATCAAACCTACATCTTTCTTTATTCTTTACTAACCAAAATAATACTTTTTAGAATAGATGGTAAACATGCATTAGAACAGTCTCGATTTTCCCAGGCCCTTTCCTAAGATCCGAAGCACCTGCGTATAAGATATTTATGATGCAAGCGTCTCGGGCATTATTGTGGTGTCCCGATGAAAACGGTGCAGCCTCCAAATCCAGCCACCACAGGCCCGAGAGCCCAAAGTAGGCATTAAATATCAGCACGCTCAGGGCCTGTCAGGCTCCCTTCACGTGGCACATTAATATTAAGCAATTTCCCATTCAGGTTTGCCCTGAAAATAGCATCTTAAAACTAGTTGGCTTTTGGAAACTAGAGGAGAAAATGATGACCAAAAGCTTTGTGAGTGCAAGCCCAGCTGGGGTCACATTTTATAACGTCTGACCCCACGAATATAAAACTCCCTTCATGAGCTCCCTTCCAAGTTCCTGATGCTTTGGGCCATATTAAGGAATTCGGGGTAGCTGCACACCCTCAGGGAACTGGGGCCTTCAGCAGGAAGCGGGGGTGCTGGGCCAGCTCCAAAGAGACTTCTAAGCAGCAGGGAGGTTTTCTGGTGAAACCCCCTAACCAGGAGCTTGAATCTCACTGAACCAGAAATCACGAAGGGGTCACGCATGATTGAAATCCTGTGCTGCTGGTATGAATCGTGGAGACACGGACACTTTAGAGAATGAGGGGATTTTGTCAAATTAATTGAACTAGCGATAACCACCAGCGCTCCCCAAAAAGGCAGCTAGGGGCAGGGATGCAGACATGGGGTGATTAAGGAGACATCCCCAGGGCACTTACCACCCCGACCCCCTCACCTCTCGCCCCACTGGCTCCTCGGGCTTTGCTGTCGTCAGGAAAGAACCGAGATGTGGAACTCAGCACCCAGCAAATCCCAAGGGTTTAATAAATGTTAGCGGCAGCAGGAGAAGGAATGATGACAGGTTTGCACAAATCAAGGTTTAAAATGTGAATATGAAAAAAAATGACGAAACAAAACCATTACCACCGATTTGGAGGAAGCGCACCCAATCCCAGCTTCCCCACACCCAGCTCTGCCTACCGGGAAGACGTTTTCCAGGAAAGATGATCCTATCAGCTCAGGCCCTCCATCCCCACCCCAGGCACGCTGAGCCCACTGGTGGGTGCTCAGACCCCATCCCGGGCACTGAGCTCATGGATCCTTGACCCTGGGGAATTCCTCCAGCCATGGAGGCTTTGTCGGGGGTCACTGTACCCCTGCCTCTAGACCACCCGAGCCCCGTGACTTCCGTCCTGCCCCTTGCCAGGGCAGATTGCCTGTGGCTGCCACACCCAGCCGCTGCCCACTTACCCTGCTCCATCATCTCCAGGAGGCCCTTCTTGATGAGCTCCTCCCGCCCTTGCCTGCCAGCCATCTTCTTCTCCAGCGCTGCAGGACACACAGACAGCCAGGTGAGTCCCAGCCACGGCCATGGCTCGGCTCCCGACCAAGCCACAGCCCACGCCGGGCCACAAGTTGCCAGAAGAACCCACATGAGCTGGTGGGTGACCCGGGCTTAGGGAACCTGGGCCCCTGGGTGGGGTAGGGTGCTGGGCTATCACTCCAGGCTTCCTTACTAAGCTATCTGTTAAGAACTGTGCACAAAACACGGCCCAAGGAAAGCACATTGAGCAGATTTTTAAAAGCAATCGTTTCCACGATTTATTTGAAAAGCAACACTGTATAGAACCCCCTTCTCTGGGGAGACCCCCTTGGCCCATTCCTGCCCCCCGCCGACTGCTCCTAATTTAGCAGCCAAGGAAGGTTTTGCAGCCTCGCTCCGTCCTCAACACCCCTGGAAACTTGCCTGCAGTTCATACCGCCCTGTGCTGACTACCTCCCGACATGCCTCCTACATTGTCCGCAGCCCAGGATCCTTCCCACTGGACATTCTGCCGACAAGTCCAGGTTCACAGCTTCCCAAGGCTTCACTAGACGGGCAGGAAGGGAGGCAGCCAGGGGACACCCTGACCCCACGCGTGCAAACCGTGTCAGATCCCCCCCCCCGCGAATAGCCCTTCCCGCCTCCCCGTCCCAGGGCCACGCACTCGGGCAGCTCAGCCCCACACCTCCCCGAGCCTCCTCCCATCATGGTCTGGGGCTCAGGCTGCTCTAAAACCATTTCTCTTTCTCACTGTTTGTCAACAGTAGAACCCCAACTTCCAAATACATAAGCAAGTGGCCACCTGGCCCCTGCCTCTGGAAGATGCAGCCCGAGAAGCCACTTCTAAGACGGGGCAACAGAGAGCTGCCCCACTGGGGACGGCAGCGCCTGGCAGGCATTTTTCTATTCAAACGCACCCACCGGACGCCTATACCTGCCAGCGCTGAGCCAGGTGTTGAGGTCCACCAGGGGATGGAACCAACCCCGCCCCCACTTTGCAGAGAGTCGAATGGGGCGGCAGAGGGGTGGGTCTGGCAACCAGCGGCCCGTGGTGATGCGGGTGCTCAGCTGAGTTTTTAAAAATAAGGCTTCACTGCTCCCTGCTCCGAGCCAGCAGCACGCTGGCCGCTCGGGACACGGGCGTGAGGAAGCCAGAGGACAGATGACACATGGGGAGTGTGGACAACTCCAAACGAGGGGCACTAAGGGAAAAGCTCTGGGGGAAACCCAAGCCTGGAACGCCAGGTTTATGCTGAGTGGAAGGATGACTAGCGGAGAGCCAAGGCCAGAAGGGAGGAGACATTCTCAGGCAATGGGAACCTAATTTCCATTCTGTGGCCCCAGTTTCCCAACAATTTCCAGGCACCGACATTGTGGGTGAAATGGACAGTTCGAACCATGACTTCTGGAAGTGTCCAGAAGGGACTGCCGGCTGGTCTCACAACCAAGGACAAGAAGAAGCACTGGGGTGAAGGTCCGAAGAGCTCAGCGCACCCCAACACGGGGAAGCTCTCGGGGGGTTGGCTGGGACGTGGGTCTCGGGGTCAGCTCAGTAACCTGAAGATGCGTTAAGCTTTATCATCTCCACCCCGCAAGGAGGCCGTCACTTCCCCCAGGGCCACGCAGCTAAGGAGCGGCTGTGCTTGGCTGAGTCACTGCAACCCACTGCCCCCCTCTGCCCCCCTCCACCCCCTCTGCACCCCACTGCCCAGCCACTCCCACTGGGTCAGGTGTGGACTAAAATGCCACCTCCTAAACCCCAGTCTTTCCAGAACCTTCTTCATAGTGTGACTCAACCCATGCTACCCCCAAACTTCTGTGACTTCCTAGCTTTCTTTGAATTGTCTTTATTTTTGTTTCATCTCATTCAAACCAAAGATGTCTACAACATCAGGGGTTTAATATGCTGAAATAAGTAATATTCCACAATTTAGGGGGGAAACAATTGCAGAATAAACAGACGAAATGCTGTTTTTGTTTCCCAAATTTCCAAACACTTAACAAGGGAGGCCTGAAAGTGGTGACACCGTGGTTAGTAACCTTGAGGTCCTCGGTGCCCCACCAGGATCCCCAGGGCATCTTCCAGGGCCCACAGGCCCCTGGCCCATAGCACCATGCAGTGGGACCTAGGAGGAGTGGGGTACTCAGAGAGACACCTCCACCCTCCAATTCCACAGCTGGGGGAGCTGTGCCTAGGCACTTTAGGGGCTCACCCCAAGTCTCACAGGTCACTCACTCCAGCACCCTCAATCTTGTACTGATCCACAAATATGTGCACACTTTACTTTAGAGCTTTGCATGGGCTGTTCCCACTGCAGCAATGCTTATCCCTGCATTTCCCAAGACAGCCTCCCTTGTACCATTTATGTCTCAGCTCACCGTCATCCCCTGGGCCTTCTTGGACCATCCATCCCAAAGCAATCTCACCCTCTTCCACCTCCTCCCCTTACTGCTCAGCTCCTCTACCCCCAGATCTAATCATCACATGCATTTGTTCACCTGTTCACTGGTCTACCTGGACCCTGCACTCAGTGTTAAGCTCAGAGCAGGCAGGCTCTATTGTTGGCATGTAGGAGCCATTCAAGATTTGTTGAATAATAATAGGTTTGTTCTGCTTTCATTCTTGACAAGGAGAATTTGATCAACTTCTTAAATGGTTAGAGACATAGTTTTGTAAAATACAAAGTGTGAACCTGAGCACATGGGCTTCGTCTCGTCACACTCTGCGCCCCTCATGGCAGGGAAGGAAACGGGACTCCCAGGAGCAACAGCCTGAGCTGGGAGCTTCCCAGCCAGTCCTTGAGGCCTGGCACTGACCCTAGGTGAGCGTCTGCCCTGCTGTTTGTCTCCGGCCCCAGCTAAGGGGCCCACTGTAGAGCCAAGGGGCCCTGTGGTGAGGGCTCCCCCTTCCTGGAGGAGAGGCCCAGTCGCAGAGTGCGGAGCCACAAACCAGCCTCACGTCTGCCTGCCAGTGTGAACCCCGCTTCCCCCACTCCTGCCTGCCTGGCCTGGACTCCACTTCCCCACACCTGGCTGCCAGCTTGAACCCTGCTTCTACCACGCCTGGCTGCCAACCTGAACCCCGCGTCCCCATGCCTGGCTGCCATCCTGAACCCTGCTTCCACCATGCCTGGCTGTCAACCTGAACCCCGTTTCCCCATGCCTGGCTGCCATCCTGAACCCTGCTTCCACCATGCCTGGCTGTCAACCTGAACCCCGTTTCCCCATGCCTGGCTGCCATCCTGAACCCTGCTTCCACCATGCCCGGCTGTCAACCTGAACCCGGCTTCCCCATGCCTGGCTGCTAGCCTGAACCCTGCTTCCCCCCCGCCTGGCTGCCTGGCCCTGGTGGGGCCTTCTATCTGAGTCTGACTCCCCAGGATGGGATGTCCACAGCAGGGCCCTGCCGGGCAGTGGCTCTGCACATGTGGTCAGCTCTACACGTCCCATCCATCAGGGCACAGGACACAGTGTCCGCCCCCTACCCTGACCCCATGTGGGTGCTGGGAAGGCCCAACATCCACTGAAGCAGCACCCCAGCTGGAACCACCCACTCACTCCCACCACTGTCACCAGGGCCTTACCCGACGTCGTCTGCTTCAGTTTTTCGGTTTTCTTTTTTCTCCATTTCCAGGGTTTGAAGATCCTGCCCAGGGTGGCCAGTTTGCTGTTTCTCCTGGCGGGGGGCGTTCGAGTCCCTGAGACGAGATACTCAGAGCGCACCGGGGGAGCTTGCTCCATCTCATCTGAAAGATGAAAGCCAAGGAAGGGCCCCCGGTGACCCCCAAGCCTCTGTGGTTCCCCAGCTTGGGAGAACACGTGCCACTCCCCTTCCATGAAGACCCTCTCTCCCGTGGCCCTTTACGGCTGGCGGGACCCAGCCCATTTGGCCTTCCACCACTACAATGTCAACATGGCTACAAAACCTTTCCTGCCTCAGGACCTTTGCTTGTGCTGTATGCTCTGCCTGTGCTGTTTTTCCTCCCAGCTGCCGCTTCGCCTGGTTAAACTTCAACTAATTAGCTAATGAGCTCTCCTCCCAGGAAGTCTCTCTGCCCTCCTCCTCTGCCTGACCAGGCTGAGTCCTTGACTTCGGCTTGTGAAGCCCCTTTTGTACCAAGGACCTGCAGGGAGCATTGCCGCCCCCCCCACTCCAGACTGTCAGCTCTACAAGGGCAGGGGTTGTATTCCCTGGTCCAGTCTCTGACACTGGCACAGGGCCAGGCCTGTAAGAGCCTCTCAGCGAACAGCTTCAGAATGAGCGAGTTTGCAGGGCCCTTTGGGTCCCTTCCTCACTCACGAGAAGAAGCCATTCTCATAAATGCTGTGGAGCTGCGAAGGGGAGCATTCAAGGAAACGCAAGGCCGGGCTGCATGTCCTACAAGGGACTGGAAGCACCTCCAGGCCCACTGAGAGGGGTCCCGCTAAGAAACCGTCCTTCCTCTGGATGGCCTGCCCGCAGACGTGGAGAAGGCGGCAGATTGGAAGGCAGGAAGGGAGGGAGACAGGATGAAGCCCGAGTCAGATAAAAGCGACGCGCGAAATCACACAGCCCGTGCTCCTGCTGTGTGAAAGAGGGGCTGAGACCACAGCTGTACAGACACACGCAGAGAAGGCATCTGTGGGGCCAGAAAGAAGTGGGCGACACTGCAGTTTGGGGTGAGGCAGGGAGGGACCCCGAAGCCACTGAAGGCCGTTTTTGCTATATGTGCTATGTATCATTACTTGGTCAGAAAGAAGAGTCAAAATGGAAAAGAAAACGTGACTAACTACATGAAGTCAGAGAACGCTGTGAAATTCCCAGACTCAAGATTGACTCGCATCTATCTCTGTTGGGGCAGAGGAAATACCTGCCTTGCCCCCCACTCCTCGAGGGATAGGGAGTCAAGGGAGGGACACTTCATCCCGCCCTGGGGAGACCCAAACTCCCTCCAGGCCACCTCCCCCCTCACTTCAGGGTGGGATGGGGGGGAGTCTTGGACAGCCAGTGTCCCTGGACCTCGGCCAGGCACCGTTCCCCCCGCCCACCCTGAGGTCAGTGCCCCGCTCAGCCTCCCCCCCAGCACAGGGTCACATCCACAGATTCACCCCACAGCTACCCAGGGTGCTGAGCCTGGGCCCTGAGTCTGCACAGGTCTGAGGCACCCCAAAGAAACAGGGGCCCAGAGATGTAGGGTGACCATGCAGGTGTCACCTGCCACCGAGGAGAGGGCCGTGGGGGCGCCCCGAACCTGCCTGCAGAGCCCAGCATGCAGGCAGCGAGCCCATGCCCCCAGCACCCCACGAGCAGGGGTCTCCTGACCCCAGTCTGATGGACACAGCCGTCCCTAAGGCTGCGCCGCCCTAGCCCTGGGTCCCCAGCCAGCCACCAGGTCCCCAGCCTCAGTCTCCACATCCGTCAAGCAACTCGTCCCACAGAGGGCACAGAAGAAGGTTCCGGGAGACCCGGAGTAGCCTGAAAGCTGGGAACAGGGCGGGGCCCTCATCAGATACCACTCGCTGACAGTGGACCCCAGCAGGTAAAGACGACGTCACCTGCGCCCCAGGCCCTGCAGCCACTCCCGCTGACCGGGCAGTCAAGGGTGGGCGGCTTCAGTACCAATTCTCTCCATAATCGTTTTCACTATACGAACAGAGTTCCCATCGCCGAGGGAAACTGGCAGGCACTGGTCCAGCGTGTTACCGTATTAGCCCCTGTAAAGTCAGGGTGTCATTACAGCGGTGCTATAGATGGGCAAACTGAGGCAGAGCTGGTGCAGCTCACAGAGCCGGGAAGATTGTGGCTAGGTAAGGCCTGGGGGACAGGCTCAGAGACACACACACCCCCGCCTCCCCAAAATACCGCTAGATGGACCCACAAAATCATCACCCAGACAGGACAGGAATGGATGGAGGAGCAGAACACAGAGGTGAGAGCAGACCCGAGAATGCCCAGGCCAGGGCCCACCCTCTCCCTCGGCTCTCATTCACGGGTGCTGCCCGCAGCCGGCCTGGGGGGTCGGAAGATGGTCCAGTTCACAAGTAGCCTACCTGCCCCTTGTTTGGAGGTGAGCTGCAGGCTCGTGAACCATTAAGGACGCAAAGGCAGTGACGGTCCGGCGTTGACAGTTGCCAGCTGTCACCCTGGAATGTCTGAAGAAATAGGGGAGAGGAGGGACACCCCAAGGACAGCACTCTGGGGCTCCCTCCGGCTCCCAGCCCTTGGGGGTACAGGACCCCTCTCTTCCCAGAGGCAGTTTATTCTGTGTTCTTTTCCTTGTTATGCTCCTTTCTTCCTCCGCCCACGGACTCCAGATGGGAGAGGAGCTGGCACGCCAAGTGGCCCCAGGGACGCCGGTTGAGCCGGAGGCATTTTTGGCACAATGGGAAAGGAACGGGCCAGGTCTCCCCGAGCCTCTGGGCTGGTTGGGAATGAAGACGCAGATCCACAGAGAGCAGCACGAGGGCCGACGGAGCCTGGGCAGCTCTGTCCCTCACTTCGTTCCACAAAGGATTTGTGGAAGTTACCAGAAATACACACACTGCAAAAGTCAGTCCCCGAGGAAATCTAGTGAAAGGGAGCCCGGAAAGACCAACACATCAAGCCAAGGGTTATGTCAATCCTCACAACATATACCACGAGGTTGCCAGAGGGCACACACGTAACTCTGAGTTTCCTAGCAGCCAAAGCAAAAAGGAGCAGCTGATCTCCAAGTCACATTCCGAACCTCCCTCAGTTGGCCCCCTCCACTGCTACGGCACTGTCCAGGCCCCCAGCATGTCCGACCCAGACACCCACACAGCCTCCTGACTGCTCTCCCTGCTTCACTCTTTCCTGCCCTGCAGAGCCCAAAATGGTTCCCCTAAAAACTGGAATTTAAATTGTATCACTTTCCTACTCACCCACCTACCCCCAGTGGTTTCCCTTCTCATTTAAAACAAAATGGAAATGAGTGGCCCTGCTGGCAAAGCTCCATGATCCGCCCCCACCCCCCTGCTCACCCCTCTCTCTCTCCTACCCCGTTCTGTTTTTGTCATTGCTCAGTGACATTTCTCGTGTACATTTGGACACCAGTAGGACATATTTGTTAAGAACACACGCGTGGGAACCAGGCATCCCAGAGGATGGGCCAGGGCCAGGGATCTTTTTCTAAAATCACTGAGTTTGAGGATGGTTTGTTATGCAGCATTGTTATAGCAAGAGCTGACTGATACACTCGCTGTGTGATTTAAAGCCACTAATGTCACAACTCTATGTCTTAGTTTCCTCATTGGTAAAAAGCAGATAATAATAGTATCTATTTCATAGGTTTTCTCTGTAGGATAAATGCATATACTATTCTCATGAAGTTCCTAGCACATAATAATCAGCTGTCATTATTATTACAAGTGTTAACTTGTGTGAGGCACAGGGCTAAGAACCTTTTACATTCAATCCTCACCTCACCCTGTCAGGAAGACACTATTATCATCCCCATTTTATACATGAAAAAACAGAGCTCAGAGAGGTCAAGAAATTTGCCCAAGGTCACACACAAGTGCATTAGCAGAAGTAAGCGCTGACTCCCAGGTCTGATTATAAAGCCAGAGCACTGAATCGCCACAATGTGTGTGTACGAGGAAAAAGGGCTGGGGAGGCCAAATGCTGGCTCTTTTTTATCTCACTTTTTGTCTGTCTTGTTCAGCCGGGAGTGCCTTCATTTATTCCTTCTTGTTTCACAGAGAATCTACTGGTGTCAGGGGATGTGAGAATAAACAAAATACACACACACTGCCTTTAGGGAACGAACACAACTGTGAGGGAGACAGAAGAACCACACACACATGCCCCGACACGACAATGGGTCACGACATGTGCCTTACAGGTGCGGCCAAAGCCAGGGACGGCTCTTGGAGAAGGTGGCGTTCGTACTGAGACCTGAAGGACATGGGACAGCCCGCTGCGACAGGGCTCCCTTGGGGAGACACGCACCGAAAGTGCCCCCAGATTGATGCCCGAAGAGTTCCAGGGCGAGCCCTGCCTGCAGAGGAGGGCGACGGAAGCCCTCACGCCAGCCTGCCGGGCTCACACCCGTGTGTCCCACTTCCCAGCCCTCCAACATGAAACAGATCGTGAACTTCACAGAGTTCTCCCGTGTGGGAAATGGGGCTTTTACACACAGTGTGAGGATTCCGGGTAAAGTGCTCAGCCCCGAGGCCAACTCATCACAGGCCCTACAGAAGAGCAAGCTATTGTATCTCACTCCCCAGGTCAGTGGTTCCTTCTGAAATGAATGAAAGATAAGAGAGCAGGAGTCCACTGAGGACACTTTCTCTTCCTCAGTCACTGTCCTTGCTGCACACTCATCCCATATTAGGGGGAAACAAGGAGATGCCAAATGGAAACCTCTGGAGAGTGCAGGTGTTCTGTGGCACTGTTTAATGAGTGTGTACCTGTGTGTGTGTGTGAAAGATGGTGTGAATGTGAGTAAATGTGTGTATGACTGCAACATGTATGTAAGTGTATGAACATGTGTGTATGAGTGAGAACATGTGTGTGAGTGTACCTGTGCATGAGCTTGTGTGTGTGTCAGAGTGTATTAGGGTGTGAGTATGTGTAGATGTCTACATCTACCCCCACCCCCATCATTACTTCAATGAGGTGCCTCCCTCTCCCCCACCCACCTCTGCCCCTATTGGGATTCCCAGTCCCAGTATCTTGGACACACAGGAGCCCTCACAGTATAGCCAAGGACGCAGGTCTGGCACTCAGGCACTGAACAGACTGCCCAGCTTTCTCCCCTTGAAAATTCACGCATTCATTCATTCATCCATCCTATAAACATGTACTAAGTGCCAAGCATGTGCCAAGTAGCATGCCAGGTGCAAGGTGCACAGAGTTGAGCAAGAGCCAGAATTCCTGCCCTCAGGGGCTCATCACACCTGGGGAGAGGGACAATAAATAAATATATTAACCAAAAAAACCCTTCCTCTCATTCCACATAAGAGAGTACCCCATCATTCTCTGCTGCCTTCCTCTTCTTTATAATTGCTCATCACATCTGTCACCTGGTATGTGTGTGTTCATACAAATACATATATACACATATATGTAATAAATACAATTATTTGTTCACCTGTTCATGGTCCTCTCCATGCCTGACCCCTACACCCCCCAGCAGATAAGCTTCTGGAGGGCAGGGCCTCTGAGCATGTGTTGGCAGCTGTGGGCCCAGTGCCAAGACCAGCCCGGCCCATGCCAGGGATCCCTGAGTGCTGCCTGATGAACTCTGTTCCGTGAGCAAAGCCAGCCCTGGGAGCTGCTGGGACAGGCTGGCAGGCTGTTGGGGAAGGATGAGGAACGGCCTCTCCAGGCCAGGGCTTTTGGAGCAGGAGCCCAGGTCTGCACACCGCCAGCCGTGTGGAAAGGGGAGCGGGGCAGGGGAGGGGGTGGAGCGTCCCAGACGGGGGGGGGCAAGCAAGGCCCAGGGGATGGAGGACAAGGAGAGGCTGGGGGGCGCGGCTGTGACGGGGTGGAGGTAAGGGGGTAGGGGCGGCAGTGAGAGGCTGGATGCGGCTCTGACGGGGTGGAGGTAAGGGGGTAGGGGCGGCAGTGAGGGGCTGGGTGCAGCTGTGAGCAGCAGTGCATGGGATCTGATGCACTTGCTTGACAAATACACAACACACTGCACCAGGACAGACACCTGCATGACCCCCATGGGCCCTGGCATTACCAGGCAGGGGAGAGCCCAGCCCAGGGGCTGGGAAGATGTTCCACCAGGCTCCCGGTAGCTGGAACTGTAGCTCTGCCTCTTCCTTCCCCAAGTTGCTCAAGCCCAGGGTCCCACGAGGTGGGGGCTGGCAAAGGCTGCGATGTCCAACTCAAGAGCAAAAGAGAAAGGTATGTGTGTGTCCCTAAGTGTGGGCCAGGGGTCCTGAGAGAGCAAGAGGGTGGGCATGGGTCTGCCTGAGCAGGATTAGGTGAGTGTGCCCCATCGTGGACAGGTGTGTATGCATACGCATGGATAGGTGTATATATACATAAGTGGGCATAAAAATGGGCATGTGTGCATGTAGATAACTGTACTACATGGGTGGGTGAGTGGATACAGAGTCATATATACATATGTGGTGGGTGTGCCCTTACGAGGGTGGAATATACACCTGGGTCCAGGCACATACCTGCTAGGTGGGCAGGTACCTGCATAGGTGGGTGTGTATGAACATGGGCATATAGGTACAGGGCCAAGAGTGTGCATACATGGGTGAGTGTGCACATAAGACCATGTGTATATGGACGGGTGTGTACACACAGGTGAGGCGCGCACATAAGTGGGTGCATGTGCAAGTATGCATGTGGATGTGTGCAGACATGCATAGATGTACACATAGGCTAGGCGTGGACATAAGTGGGTGGGAGCGTACATTCACAGGTCAGATGTGCATGCATGGAGGTGGGTGTGCACATACCTGTGTGTGTGTGTGCAGATACACGTGGGTGTGTATGCACTTGTGCATGTGCCCAGAGGGCGGTGTGGATGGGCTAGACCTGCCCCCTCCTTCTCCCCTCAGCGTGTACTCTCTTGGCGTATCTCCCTGGAGGAGCCCAGAAACCCTCTTCCCACGTGGGGAGGAATTCCAGGAGGTGCAAACCCATTAGCAGGTCCTCCTTAGCCTCTGAATAACACAGTGGCACTGCATGCCAGGGGCACCTCTGTCACCTGGGAGGCATTAGCAGTTAATTAAAGAGAGTTGTTTCCCCACGTGTGAGAGAGAAGTAGAAAGTGCCATCACAGGCCAGAGGCCTCCAGGCTGGCCCCAATGCCCTTCCTCTTGCCTCCAACCCAAGTTGCTCGAGCCCAGGGCCCCACCCACAATGCCAGCTTTCTCCGGGCCCCTCGCAGGGTAACTGGTGCCACGCCCCCCTGCACCTACCTCCCCAGCGATGCGTCTCACAAACCACGACCTGAGCTCTGAGGTCGGGCCAGGCGGTCACTGAGCCCGCGGAGGCTGCTGGGCTGGCTGAGTTCCCAGGAGAAGCGCCAGGCCCGGTGCTGGGCCCACCCCGCTGCACACAAGCGTCCCAGTCATCTTAGTCTCGCATTAGCCTGGGACTCACTGCCTGCTGACCGTCGCCTGCCGTTCCCGCTGGGACAGCAGTCAGCCCCATAGGAATGGGAAAACCATGGCTCTCCTGCTCACTGCTGGGTCCCTGCTCCTCACTGGCTAAGGCACTGGAGGCCCTGAAGTAAACGGCTGCATGACCTAGGAATCAGGGCACATGGCTGCCAAATGTTAGAGCCAGAGCCTGCCACCCCCACCCACTCCCCACCACCCATCCAACTCCTAAGTTGACCGCTGCATGGCATCAGACATTTCCACTTCCTCGTCTTCTACCCGGCCACCTCCTCATCGCCTTGTCTTCTCCCACTGAGCCAGCACACCTTACCGCTAAAACACAATGGAGTACCCCATTTCGGTGGGGGAGTCACGCAAAGTAGTCAAGGGCCACATACCCGTGTTGGCCCCATAAGGAGGTTGGGCACCACCAGGACCAGCCTGTATTAGAAGACAAGGTTTTGCTTGTTTGTTTCATCCACTCACTCAAACTCATTCATCGAGGATCATCTGAGGGTCTGCTGTATGCCAGGACTGCCTTGAGCTTGAGACACAGCAGCGAGCACGAGAGACATAGTGCTCCATCTGCAAAGGGCTCACTTTTTTATGGATGAAAAAAACAAGCAGGGAAAGTGATAAGTAATTCAGATGTTGATACAAGCTACAAAAGAAGCAAACAAGATGCTGAGATATGGACAATCAGAAGGTGGTCTCTATTTCTTCAGTGACTCCTTCCCTACTCATTTAATATTAAGACATATTAAATAATATGTCTTATTATTTAATACATTTCGTAAGGCTATAGCTTCCACAAATGGCAATTCTTCTGGAAGGGACCCACCACTCTAGATGCCACTACGGACATTCATGATTCATGTAAAGAGGTCAAAATATCAACATTCTCAGGAGTTTGGAAGAAGTTGGTTCCATCTCTCATGGATGACTTTGAGGGGTTCAAGACTTCAGTGGAGGGAGTAACTGCAGATGAGGTGGAAGTAGCAAGAAAACTAGCATTAGAAGTGGAGCCTGAAGATATGATTGAATTGCTGCAATCTCCCAATAAAACTTTAATGACAAGGTGTTGCTTCTTATGGATGAGCAAAGACAGTGGTTTCTTGAGATGGGTTCTACTCCTGGTGAAGATGCTGTGAACATTGGTGAGGTGACAACAAAGAACTTAGATGACATAAACTTAGTTGTTAAAGTAGTAACAGGGCTGGAGAGAATTGACTCCAATCTTGAAAGAAGTTTCCCAGGGGGTAAAATGCAATCAAACAGCATCATGGGTGTCAGAGAAATCTCTTGTGAGAGGAAGAGTCAATCAATGTGGTAAACTTCATTGTCTTATTTTAAGAAATTGACACAGCCACCATCACTGTTCTAGTTTGCTAGCTGCTGGAATGCAACACACCAGAGACAGATTGGCTTTTAATAAAAGGGGATTTATTTCATTAGTTCTTCAGAGGAAATGCAGCTAACTTTCATCTGAGGTTCTTTCTTATGTGGGAAGGCACAGGACGATCTCTGCTGGCCTTCTCTCCAGGCCTCTGGGTTCTAACAGCTTTCCCCAGGGTGATTCCTTTCTGCATCTCCAAAGGCCTGGGCTAAGCTGCGAAGCTGTGAGTGCTGAGATGAGGTGTGCTGAGCTGCTTGGCTGTGCTATGTTGCACTCTCTCATTTAAGCACCAGCCAATTAAGTCAAACGTCATTCATTGCAGCAGGCACACCTCCTAGCCGACTGCAGATGTAATCAGGAACAGATGAGGTTCACGTACCATTGGCTTATGTCCACAGCAACAGAACTAGGTGCCTTCACCTGGCCAAGTTGACAAGTGAATCTAACTACCACAATGGCCTTCAGCAGCCACCACCCTGATCGGTCAGCAGCCACCAACGTGGAGGCAAGACCCTCCACCAGCAAAATGACAACTGGCTAAAGGTGGAGATGATGGTTAGTATTTTTTGGCAATTAAGTATTTTTTTAATTAAGGTAGGCATATTGTTCTTCTAGACATAATGCTATTGCACATAATAGACTAAAGTATAACATAAACATGACGTTTATTTGCACTTGGAAACCAAAAAACTTTGTGCATCTTGTTTTATTGAGACTCTCACCTTATTGCAGTGGTGTGGAACCAACCCTTGGTATCTTCAAGGTGTGCCTGTATAAAGCAGTCATGACGAAGGGTTTAGAGTCAACAAAAAGCAACGGCCTGTGCCCAGTCTGCAAGCGATCAGACCCAACAACGTGTACAAGAGAATTACTGGGTGTTTTAACAGAACTACCACCAGGATGGGTGTAAACTTCCAACATAAAACTATTTACATGAATTTTAGGTCTCCCAGATGTAAACATATACTTGGCTTGACTTCCTCCACCCCTCCCAGAGAATCCTTTTTTTTCTTTTTTACATGGGCAGGCACCAGGAATCGAATCCGGGTCCTCTAGCATGGCAGGCAAGCATCTTGCCTGCTGAGCCACCGTGGCCCGCCCTCCCAGAGAATTCTTGAGTAACAAGGGCATCCTGATCGATAAAACAGAGCAAGGTCCACACCTGAACATCTTCCAAGGTAGGAACAAGACTACTTCAGAAACTACATAAAGTCATGCTGTGTGCAATTGAGGAACTGGTGGCTGCTGAGAGGGAGGGATGAGGGGAAAATGTCAACTCAATAAATTCCTAAGCAACCTCCCGACCTCGTGTTGGCCCATCATTTCTTCTGGCCACCACCTAAGTAGCATTAACTCAAACCTCAACCTCCTTTCTGCCCCATGCTTGTTAGTGGAGGTGCTAATAAGTGCAAAGAAAAGACACTCTGCAGAGTGAATAGAGTGAATTTCCCCTGGGAAATCATGAGTTGAATAAATGCTTCAACTTAGGAGAACAGAATTTTGAATGCCCGAGGGGAGGCCATCAGACTCCAGGGAAGCAGCCCCAGGAGGCAGGGACTGCATTGTTGGCTCCCTTTTATTTCTAGGAAAGGGAAGCTCAGAGCTGTGAAGCACGTGCTCAAGGTCACGCAGCTGCAAAGTTGCAGGTCTGGGATTGAAGCCCAGGCTCTCTGATCTGAAGTTTACCCTCTGTGAATGACACAAACATTTCCCAAAGTAGGTCCCATGGAATCTTAACCTGGGGAGATGCTCCATGGATGAAAATAGCTGGGAAAACACTGTCTACACTAAGGTCCTGAAGAATCCCACTCATCTAAGCATAGTGAAGGCTCTGATAAGTCCTGCAGTAAAGAATCCTAGACAGCTGGTCAAACACCTTTTCTAAATTGACCAGGTTGCCCTTATTTACACCTTGCTGACAGCAATGGGGCTGAGCAGTAAATTGTGGGTTGGGCATAGTTTGAGTATATTCCTGCTAAACGGTGTTAATGGCAATTTATTTGGGGAATAAAAAAAGCCTATCGCCCAGTATGTGTAGCCAAAGATAACAGGATTCTCTAAGATCTCAGCAGAATTTGGGCCTCAAAATCCCCCAAGTACCTAAGCATCTTTCCACTGTCCCAGGCACCCAGTGCAGCAAGGATGCTGAAATGCCAATGAGATAAAGGACTTCATTTAAGCTTCTGATACCAGGAAAATACAAACATTATTAAAGTGGTTTCTTTTCTTCATCATGGGTACTGGAGAAAAAAACAAGACATCTAACTAGAAAGCCCATCTGTTTAGAAGCAAACCCACAATTTTGCCAATGGTAGCTGGTGCCTGCCAGACATATGGCCAGTTCTCCAAGTGGAAATCAAGCCAGACCCACAAGTGCATCTGAAGATGCTGTACGGAGTTTAGAGTCATAAGTTAAAACAGGAAGACAGTGGGATCAGGGAAGGAGAAAGGTGGAACCTGGAGCACTGCTTTGCTGTGCTATTGTCAAGACTCTTTTGGTTTATTTGGCTTTGTCTAAGGCTTTGGTATTTGCATAGAAGCAAACCCTTATAAAAATTGTCTTGCTAGAAGCCCACCTATATGTTTGCAAAGGCTCAAAGCTGGTTTTAGAACCATCTTCCTCAAGATCATATTTTTCAGAAAGGAGTGGAATGGGCATTTCAGGGAAAGGACAGTGAAATGGCACAGATGGAGAACTCAGCACTGCAGGATGAAGTTGAAGCAGTAATATCATCCAGCATCCTCAAAGCCTGAGCTCCAACTCTGACTTTATAAACCCAAAGCATACCGTGAAGTTCTAACATAATGTCAATGAAAGTTTAAGGACAAACAAATGTTCATTTTAAAATATGTACATTTTAGCATTTCTCTGAGAAAGACACATTTTAAGTGCTGGGCAGATTCTGTGCCAACAGATTTCCATTTTGAGGCATGTCCCTCACTCACTTTGCATGGGTCAGGGATCGACAAACCTGTTCCATAAAGGACCAAAGAGTATAAGTATCTTCAGCTTTGTAAGTCAAATATTCTCTGTCGCAACGACACAACTCTACCACTTTAGACAAAAGCAGCCATGGACAAAACATAAACGTGGGTTCAGCCAACTTAATTTACAAAAACATGTGGCAGGCTGGATTGGTCCCATGGGCTGTAGTTTGCCAATCTCTGGCTTAGGTTCTCTTCTGAAATGTCTTCAGGGGAAAAAGTCCTACTGAGTACCCCAAAAAGTAAAAGGGAGAGAAGAAACGATTTCAGGCCAAGATTCATTATCTTGGCTCCACTTACTTAATCCCGTGGCCCGCACAACCCTGCAGCCTCCACACTGGTTTCCACCTTCTACTCCCACCCTGCTAAGCAAGCAGACACTTGCATTACACTTCCCTCCTGAACACCATCAATTGTTTCTGTGGCTTTGAGGATAAACACCAAACTCCAACTTGAGCCAAGAGCCCTGGCTCCTGTCTTCTCTACTTGTCTCACTCCATGCCCCTCCTCTCTGGTCACAGGGGTCTCTTTTCTGCTCTTTTCTGTCATAGGGCCACCTCCCATGCCATTCCTTCTGGAGGCAACACTGTTCCCTGATCCTATGCATCCCTCAGGGTCCTGTCCTCCAAGAGACCTTCCTTACCCACCTATAAGATTTCCTGTTACTTTTATACCAGAGCCTTTAGCATAATTTGTAATTAGATGTTGATTTGTGCATTGATTAATTTAATGTCTGTTTTGATAATTCAACTATGAAAGCAGAGAACAAGTGTGTCCTGTAAACTGCCTCCCCACAGACCCTGGGTCACAAGAAGGGCCCAAAAAGTGTCTGAGAATGGAAGAAAAATAAGCTACAGAGTCTTCCGTGCTCATGTTCATTGTTCCCACCCGTGGGGAACTAGGCCCGACGCATCTGCGGCTTGAAATCCTAACGGAGCAGGGACACTTTTCCCGAGGGTTTGCCCTGCTGGATTCCTCCAAGAATCTGATAAGTTTTTCAGCTAAGCTACGTCCTGCCCCAGCTCTGCCTCCTGTGGCACCTTAGTCCTTGATTCATAGGCTCTCAACTGAGAATGTCAACCTGAGAGCAAAGGATGCTGTGCTGGGACAGTGGGAAGTGTCTGCATGGTGTTTTGTCATCGTGGGTTTTCCTTTTATGCACATTTCACCGCAGGCCCCTACCCTGGCCTCCTTGGAGAATGTCAAGGAAGCGATGCAGCCGACTAGAAACAATCCAGCCAACCGGCAAGTCCAAGCCCCACAGGCTTTCCAGGGACCACAACTTACACTGACAGCAGCTGCTGACATCCGTCTGCTCAGAGCGTTCCAGATGATCGCCCGCTGCTCCCAGAGAACAGCTCCTTCTGCTCCCCCCAGGGAGGACTGCAGCATCGGGCAAATACGGGGCTAACTCCACTGGCCCCAAGCATTCTGTGGCCCTGAACATCCACTCTGGTTTCCTGAGAGGGGCCCTGGTAGACATTGAGGAGTTGATTCTGGAGGGGACAGCCACTCTGCCCACCCCCTGCCGCTGTCCATGCCAGGATCCACCAACTCGAGCTTCAATCCACACTTCCTGAGTACCCACCATTCCACCCCCACGGGCGAAGACGACAGCAGCTATACCACCATGCCACCACCCCCCGCCCCCAAGGCCACACTCTCCCATCACAGCCCCAGGGTCCCTGCAGCCCACGGCCACTCAGTCGCATGGGCCATGCCACAGCACCCTCCCTTGAGAGCTCTCGGGGAGAAATACAGGAGTGAATTAATGAATGGAAGAGGCATTGCAACAGATCCAGAGGGCTTTATGAGGTTGGGAAAAGGAAGAGTCCCCAGACTCAGGGACGACTCCTAGGGACAAGGCAGGACCTCTGCAGTGAGTTCTGAAGACTCAGCTGGAGATCAGCAACTGAGAACAAACTCTGAAGATAAGTAGGCAGCTATCTGCTGAGCAGTCCCCGCTGGGCAAATCTGTGCCGAGGACTGAAGCGCTGGCCCGGGCTACAGCCCTGAGACCCATGAGCTGGGGAGGTGCTGCAGGAAAGGAGCCAGCCCTCTCCTGCCACTGCCACTGAGGCGATGTTATTGTCTTCCCATGACAGATGGAGAAACTGAGGCTCAGGGAAGAGGTGCAGCTGGCCCAAGGTCACGGGCCATTAGCAGCATGGCACACCCCACCTGGCTGTGCATGTGTTTCTGAGACCAGGCTCTACCCACAGCGTCCCCACTGCCCAGTGGGGTGGCCCATCTCGGGGGGCAGGGACGAGCATACAGGACACCCCAACTTCCCCTGCTGAGGCCTGGTGGTTGGGGGTGCCTCGTATCGGAAAGACAGAGGAAAACCAGCCAAATGATCATTGGCAGGTGAAAAGATGAACAAAAAGCACCGTATCCACACAACAACGCATTATTCAGCCACAGAAAGGAATGAAGTTCCAAGTCACGTTACAACGTGGGTGACTCTCGAACCCACGAGGCTGAAGGAAAGGAGCCAGTCACATGAGGCCACGCGTCACACGCATCGGCTCACAGGGGACGTCCATACAGGCACATCCTCAAGAGCAAAGGCCGGGGCCTGCCGAGGGGCTGGGCCACTGCTTAACGGGCAACGGTTCAGGTGGCCATTCTGTCCCAGAGTGCCCACCACGGCACAGGGATGCCAAATCGATGGGGATACGGCCGCCCGCCAAGGAGACCTACGCAGGCTGCCTGCTCGTGAGCTACGTGTGTATTTTATCTCAATTTTAAAAAGAAGAGTGGCGTGACCTAGTTGTCCTCCCTGTCATCTCACAGAGCTGGGGCCAGCAGCCTGAGCTGCCACATACAGCAGTTTCTCAGGGGATGGGAGCCAATACAGCACCTATTCTCCTGGGCCTGCACCCTGAGTCCCAGTGTCCCAGTGAGATAAATGAGGAAATTGTCCCAGAGCAAAGGGTCCGCATGGAGCAGACCATCCCTGCCACCACCTTGAGGGCAGCCCGGGTATGGGCCATGCAGATTTTGTTCACAAATATCAGGCCTGTTCTCAGCAAAACGAGGACTTGGGGGTCTAAAAAAAGCTCGGGATGCCTAGGTGTAAGCCTCATGTGCCTCATGTCATGTGCTCTGCAGGTCTGAATGACTGATAATAGCATAGCCTCAAGTAAACTGCAAAATTGGAAATCACCCTAAATTAAAAATTTGTTGGCAAAAAGGGGGCATATTGAGGTGTGGAATTTAGTTCATCCTCCAGAGCAGCTAGTAAATAGCCAGGAATAGTACAGAACAACTGCCGGGGCCACATCAGTGACCCGACACACAGCGTACAGCAGCCTGGACCAGGTGGAATGGATGAGACCCCACACAGAACCGTAAGTCCCCCAGGCTGCAGAGGCGAGTGGCCCTCTCCCATGGGCACATCAGGCTGGTTTCCCGAGGGGAAAGGAAACAGATTTTACTAGCAACAAGGGCTGAGCTCAACCAACCTGCAATTGTGGAATTAACAAATTCTGACTATTGTAAACAGGCTCCCAGCTCAGATAAACTGGAATAAGAGCTAAAGGAACTAGAAGTTTTTGCCACAACAGAGAGGGGGTGTGGCTGATGGGAAAAAAAAACAGGCTTTTTGAGTTGGACAGCACAAAATACTGGAAAAGGGCTGGACCCCAAGAAAAGGGGGCACATAGAGCCTGCAGATACATAAATCCATGAACCAACTCAAGCTCTTGATTGACAAATCAGAGGAACAGGGTGTGGCTCTGAAAAGGCTTTTTGGCTTTTTTCTACTCCTTAACAGCTCATTAGATAGAACTGGAAGCACTTTCAGGCTCCAGCACTGCTCCAGGCAAGGGCAGAATTGAGCTTGTCTGAGAGACAAAGTAACTAGTCAGGTGAAAGCAGTCAACTCCCTAAAGGTTGTACCTTTCCCAAGAGAAAGGTCGGGTCCAGCTCAAGTGGAATCCCTCCCTCAAGGAATTCAGGCACCAGGGACTGGAAAACTGAAGCAATTAAAGACTCAGAAAAAAATGATTTCATATAGGCAGGGTAAGAATGAGAAAAACAAGAACTGAAAAATTCTGATCAGTTAAACAGAACCTATGCTAGAGGTCTAGAATAAGGTTAACCGAATGTCAAAGAACAGATAGAGAACAAAGACATCCAGCAAGAAAACCCAAGGTAAAAGAGTGAAAACAATACCCAGAATAAACTAATTAAGGAAATTAAATGCCCACACACTAGCAAAAAAATGACAAGTCATACTAGGAAAATCAAAGATATGGCCTAGTCAAAGGAACATAACAACAACTTCAAATGAGATACAGGAGTTGAAACAACTAATTCAAAATGTTTGAACACACATGGAAAATCTCATCAGAAATCAAATCAATGAATTGAGGGAGGATATAAAGACATTGGGTGAACAAAAAGAACTCAAAAGTTTGAAAAATCAAATTGCAGAATTTATGGGAAAGAAAGGCACAACAGAAGAGATGGAAAAATGGAAACCTACAAAACATATTTGAAGAGGCAGAAGAGAGGATTAGTTCATTAGAGGACTAGACATCTGAAATCTGACACACAAAAGAAAATATAGGGAAAAGAATGGGAAAATATGAACAGGGTCCCAGGGGATTGAATGACAACATGAAGCACACAAATATACATGTTGTAGGTGTCCCAGAAGGAGAAGAGGAGGGAAAAGGGGAAGAAAGACTAGTGGAGGAAATAATCACTGAAAATTTCCCATCTCTTGTGAAAGACATAAAATTACAGATCCAAGAAGTGCAGCACACCCCAAACAGAATCAATCCAAATAGACATACTCTAAGACACTTACTATTCAGATTGTGAAATGTCAAAGACAAAAAAAAAGAATTTTGAAAGCAGCACAAGAACAGCAATCCATCACATAAAAGGGAAACTCATTAAGATTATATGTGGATGTCTCAGCAGAAACCATGGAGGCAAGAAAGCAGTGGTATGGTAAGTTCAAGATTCTAAAAAAGAAAAACTGTCAACTAAGAATTCTATATCCAGCAAAATTCAAAAATGAGGGGGAGAGATTAAGACATTTTCAGACAAACAATCACTCAGGAATTTATGACTAAGAGACCAGCTCTACAAGAAATACTAAAGGGAACACTACAGGCAAATAGGAAAATGCAGAATAGAGACATCCGGAGAATAGTGTAGAAATGAAGACTATCAGTAAAGGTAAAATAGAAAAATATTAGATATGACATCTAAAATCTAAAAGCAAAACGGTAGAAGAGAGTACTGCCTTTAGAGTAATAATGTTAAATGTTATTGAGTTAAACTACCCAATGAAAATACCTAGACTGGCAGGATGGATTAAAAAACAGGACCCATCTATATACTGTCCACAGGAGACTCACTTTAGACCCAAGGACAAAAACAGGTTATAAGTAAAAAGTTGGAAACAGATATTTCATGCAAATAACAACCAGAAAAGAGTGGGGGCTAGCTATACTAATTTCAGTAAGGAAACAGAGATTTTGAATAACACAATGAATGAACTAGATGTAACAGATATTTACAGAACATTATGCCCCACACTAGTTGGATACATATTTTTCTCCAGTGCTCATGGATCACTCTCAAGGATAGGCCATATGCTAGGTCACAAAGCAAGTCGAATAAATTTTAGAAGATTGAAATCATACTTTCAAAAACACTTTCTAGAATCATAATGGAATGAAGTTAGAAATCAATAACAGGCAGAGGGCCAGAAAATTCACAAATATATTGAGGGTAAACTATACACTTTTAAACAACCACTGGGTCAAGGAAGGAATTACAAGAGAACTCAGTAACTATCTCGAGGCAAATGAAAATGAAAATACAGCCTATCAAAACTTAAGGGATGCAAAGGGGGTGCAATGGTGGCTCAGTGGCAAAATTCTCACCTGCCATGCCAGAGACCTGGGTTCAATTCCAAGAGCCTACCCATGCCAAAAAAAAAAAAAAAAAAGTTAAGGTATGCAACAAAGGCAGTGCCAAGAGGGAAATTTATTGCCTTAAATGCCTATACTAAAAAAGAAAGACAGGGGGCAAAGGTGGCTCTGTGGCAGAGTTCTTGCCTGCCATGCCAGAGACCTGGGTTCAATTCCCAGTGCCTGCCCATGCAAAAAAAAAAAAAAAAATGAAAGAAAGAGCAAAAATCAAGGAATAAAATATTCACTTGGAAGAACTAGAGAAAGAACATAACCCCATAGCAAACAAAAGAAAAGAAATTATGAAGATTAGAGCAGAAATAATGAAAATTGAGAATCTGAAAACAACTGAGAAAATCAATAAAATGAGAAGTTGGTTCTTTTTGAGAAAATCAATAAAATTGATGCACCCTTAGCTAGGATGACAAAAGAGAGAGAGAGGATGCAAATAAATAAAATCAGAAATAGAAGAGCCCTGCCAAAATAAAGGCAGTAATGAGAAGATACTGTGAGCAACTATATGCTAATAAACTTGACAACGTAGATGAAATGGACAACTTCTTAGAAAGGCATGAACAACCAACACTGACTCTAGAAGAAACAGATGACCTCAACAAATCAATCACAAGTAAAGAGATTAAAATAGTCATCAAGAAGCTCCCCAAAAAGGAAAGTCCAGAACCAGGTGGCTTCACATGTGAATTCCACAAAGCATTCAAGAATTAGTACCAATCCTGCTCAAACTCTTCAAAAAAATTGAAGGGGAGGGAAAGCTACCTAACTCATTCCATGAAGCCATCACCCTAACACCAAAACCAGACAAAGATACTACAAGAAAAGAAAATTACAAACCAAAATCTTTAATGAATATAGATGCAAAAATCCTCAACAAAATACTTGCAAATTGAATCCAACAGCACGTTAAAAAAATTATACACCATGACCAAGTGGGATTAATTACAGGTATGCAAGAATGGTTCAACATAAGAAAACCAAGTAATGTAATACACCATATCAACAAATCAAAGCTGAAAAACCACATGATAATCTTGATTGATGCAGACAAGGCATTTGACAAAATTCAACATCCTTTCTTGATGAAAACACTTCAAAGGATAGGAAGAGAAGGGAACTTCCTCAACAATAATAAAAGAAATATATGAAAAGCCTACAGCTAACATCATCCTCAATGGAGAAAGACTGAAAGCTTTCCCCCTAAGATCAGGAACTAGACAAAGTGTCAACTGTTACTACTGTTATTCAACATTGTGCTGGAAGTTCTAGCCAGAGCAATTACACAAGAAAAATAAATAAAAGGCATCCAAATTGGAAAGGAAGAAATAAAACTCTCACTCTTTGCAGATGACATCATACTATATGTCAAAAATCCTGAAAAATCTACAGCAAAGCTACTAGAGCTAATAAACGAGTACAAGCAAAGTGTCAGGGTACAAGATCAATACCACAAAATCAGTAGTGTTTCTATACACTAGTGATGAGCAATCTAAGGAGGAAATCAAGAAAAAAATTCCATTTACAATAGCAACCAAAAGAATCAAATATTTAGGAATAAATTTAACTAAGGATACAAAGACCTATACACAGAAAGCTATAAGAAATTGCTCAAAGAAATCATGGGAGACCTAAATAAATGGAAGGGCATACTGTGTTCATGAATTGAAAGACTAAATATAGTTAAGATGTCAATTCTACCCAATTGATTTATAGATTCAATGCAATACCAATAAAAATCCCAACAACTTACTTTGCAGAAATAGAAAAACCAATGACCAAATTTATTTGGAAGGGTAGCATGCCATGAATACCCAAAAATATCTTGATGAAGAAAATGAAGTTGGAGATCTCACACTACCTGCCTTTAAAGCATATTATGAAGCTACAGTGCTCAAAACAGCAAGGTATTGGCACATAGATATACTGACAATGGGCTTGAATAGAATGTTCAGATATAGACCCTCTCATCTATGGACAGTTGATCTTTGATAAGGCAGTCAAGTCAACCCACCTGGGACAGAGCAGCCTCTTCAATAATGGTGTTTGGAGAACTGGATATCCATATGCAAAAGAATGAAAGAGGACCCATATCTCACACCCTATATAAAAGTTAACTTAAAATGGATCAAAGACCTAGACATCAGTGCTGAAACCATAAAACTTTTCGAAGAAAATGTAGGGAAATATCTTATAAATCTTGTAATAGGAGGTAGTTGCCTAGACCTTGCACCCAAAGCATGAGCATTAAAAAAAGAAACAGAGAAATGGGATCTCCTCAAAATTAAACATTTTTATGCATCAAAGAACTTTGTCAGGAAAGTAAAAAGGCAGTCTCTGCAATGGGAGACAATATATGGAAAGCACATATCAGATAAGGGTTTAATATCCAGAATATATAAAGAGATTCTTCAACTCAACAACTAAAAGACAAATAACCTGTTCTAATTTGCTAACTGCCAGAATGCAATATACCAGAAATGGAATGGCTTCCAAAAGGGGAATCTAATAAGTTGCTAGTCTACAGTTCCAAGGCCAAGAAAATGCCCCAATTAAAACAAGTCTACAGAAATGTCCAATCCAAAGCATCCAGGGAAAGATACCTTGGTTCAAGAAGGCTGATGAGGTTCAGGGTTTCTTTCTCAAATGAGAAGGCACATGGCGAACACGGTCAGAGCCTGTCTCTTGGCTTCATGAAGACGGGAGGCGCTTTCCTTCTTTATCTCCAAAGGTCACTGGCTGGTGGGCCCTCTACTTTGTAGTGTGCAGCATTCTCTGCTCTCTCTGAATCTTCTGGCTTTCTCTCTTGTTGTTCTCCTTTACAGGATTCCAGTAAATTAATCAAGACCCACCTGAATGGATGGAGACATGTCTCCACCTAATCCAGCTTAACAACCACTCTTGATTGAGTCACATCTCCAGGGAGATGGTCTAATTAGAGATTCAAACATACAGTACCGAATAGGGATTAGAAGAAATGGCTGCTTTTACAAAATGGGATTAGGATTAAAACATGGCTTTTCTAGGGTACAATATCCTATCAAACCAGCACACAAACCAATTTTAAAAAAAGGGCAAAAGACATGAACAGATGCTTCTCATAAGAAGAAATACAAATGGCTAAAAGGCACAAGAAAAGTTCAACTTCACTGGCTATTAGGGAAATGCAAATCAAAACCACAATGAGAGATCATCTGACATCCACTGGAACGGCCATGACAAAAAATAAAAAGGAAAATGACAAGTGCTAGAGAGGATGTGGAGAAAGGTATACTTATCCACTGTTGGTGGGAATGTAATATGGCACAACCGCTCTGGAAGGCAATTTTGCAGTTCCTCAGTAAGGTAAGTATAGAATTGCCATATGATCCAGCAATCCCATTACTAGATATAAATTCAGAAGACCTGAAGGCAAGGACACAAATGGACATTTGCATACTGATGTTTATAGCAGCATTATTTACAATTGCCAAGAGATGGAAGCAGCCCAAATGTTCATCAATAGACGAGTGGCTAAAGAAACAGTAGTACATACATATGATGGAATATTACACAGCTGTAAGATAGAATGTTCTAGTTTGCTAGCTGCCAGACTGCAACACACCAGTGATGGATTGGCTTTTAATAAAAGGGGATTTATTTAGTTAAAAATAAATAAGAGGAAAGGCAGTTAACTTTCAACTGAGGTTCTTTCTTACGTGGGAAGGCACAGGGCAATCTCTACTGGCCTTCTCTCCAGGCCTCTGGGTTCCAACAACTTTCCCCAGGGTGATTCCTTTCTGCATCTCCAAAGGCCTGAGCTGAGCTGCGAGTTCTATGAAGATGAAGTATGTTGAGCTGCTTGGGCTGTGCTATGTTGCTCTCTCATTTAAGCTTCTAGTCAATTAAATCAAACATCATTCTTTTCAGCAGGTACACCTCCTAGCTGACTGCGGATGTAATCAGCAACAGATGAGCTTCACATGCCATTGGCTCATGGCCATAGCAACAAAGCTAGGCATCTTCACCTGGCCAAGTTGACACCTGAACCTAACTACCATACAGAATGAAATCATGAAGCGTGTAACAGCATGGATGTTCCTTGAGGACATTATGCTGGGTGAAATTAACCAGAAACAAAAGGACAAACACTGTACAGTCTCACTAATATGAACTAACATTAATGAATAAATCCGAGAGTTGATATTAAGGACACAGATTATCAGGAGATAGAAATAGGGTTGAATTGGGCATTTGGTGCTGAAGGAATACACATTATGCAACAGGACTGAAAGTGAGAATGATAGAAGGAAAAGGGCTGGGGGCACATATGAAACCAAAAGGCAAGATAGAGGATAAGGACTGAGAAGGTATAATTTAGGAATGCCTAGAGTGGACAATGATGGTGATTAATTATACAAATTTAAAAAAAAACGTTTTTGAATGAGGGAGAACAAATGAATGTCAATGCAGGGTATTTAAAACAGATGGTATATGGAAAAAAGTACAATCAGTGCAAGCTAGGATCTACAGTCAACAGTAACATTGTAATATGCTGCCACTGAATGTAATAAAGGCATTATGCCAAAACTAAACATCAAAAGGTGGGGGTCATGGGGAAGGGGTATGGATTCTTTGTTGAAGAAAAGGAAATGTCTTCATATAGGTTAGGGTGGCAAAGGCATGTCTATTTACTTAGGTTGGGTTGCATGGTGCGCAAATAAAAATGTTTAAAAATGAACAGAGAGAACTAAGTGGTAGAGAAAATGTGGAGAGATGTTACCTATTCACTGTCAGTAGGGAAATGAAAGGTGCAGCCCCTTGGAGGGCAGAGTGGTGGCTCCACAGGAGGCTAGGGGTGGGGTTGCCATATGATCTTGAAACCCTGTTGCTCAATATATGCCTGGAGGAGCTGAGTGTGGGGACACAAATGGACATTTGCACACTGGTGTTTCTGGTGGAAGTGGTCATGATTCACAGTGGATGGAGGTAGCCTAAGAGAACAACGACTGAGAAGTGGAAGGGGGAACTCTGGTGTATACGTACAATGGACTACTGAGAAGGAATGAAGTTGTGAGGCATGCAACGAGGCAAATGAACATCAAAAGCTGTATGTTGAATGAAACGTCAGGAACAAAAAGACGAATATTCTCATGCCTCACTCATATGGACTAACTATAATATAAAAACTTGGTGAACTGAAGTCGAGAGCATGAGTTATCAGGTTGGGGCTTATTTAAAGGGTTCTAGATTGTAAGCTCTTATAGCAGTTACATACAGGAGTTATAAGCGTTATACTATATTCTGAGATTCTGAGCTGTTTGCATATAACCTGGTCATTCCCAGAAACTTTGGGTATTTATGTGACACCTGAGACTCAGAGTTAGCACTCTGAAGCTATGAAAGTCAGCAGCACCCCTTACAGGAACTATTTAAAAAGTTGAAAAACTGATCAGACATCGAGTAGAGATATGAAGGAAGCTGATCAGGATAGGACTGGGGTAGATCAGAATACAGGCTAAAGGATGATATGGTCCATATTTTACAACGTCAACTTCTTTGTGAGACCAAAGGGAGAGATGTTTATTTAGTACAAAATTGTATTTTGAGTAGTGCGTTACCTAATTTAACTTATATGATCAGTTTAGTCAAACATAAGTACATGGAATCTTGAATAGGGCATGAGACATTGTTGATTTGTCCAGGTTAGTGTTATGCTTCAATACATCCCAGAGTAATTTGGGCAGTGAATAAAGAAGTATTTGCAGAGTCCCCTTGGGGGACTGGGGAGAAAGGAGGAAATATTCAACTTTCCCATTTGGAGAATTCCTGGTATTCTCACAAGCTGAGCCCTCGATCTTGGGATTTGCCCTAATGAAACTTATTCCTGCAAAGGATAGGCTAAGTCTACTTATAATTATACCTAAGAGTCACCCCCAGAGAACCTCTTTTGTTGCTCAGATGTGGCCTCTCTAAACCACCTCAGCAGGTGAACTCACTGCCCTCCTTGCTACATGGGACAGGACTCCCAGGGCTGTAAATCTCCCTGGCAACATGGGACAGAAATCCCAGAATGAGCCAGGACCCAGCATCATGGGATTGAGAAAGCCTTCTTGGCCAAAAGGGGGAAGAGGGAAAAGAGATAAAATAAAGTCCCAGTGGCCAAGAGATTTCAAACAGAGTTGAGAAATTATCCTGGAGGTTATCCTTATGCATTATATAGATATCCCTTTCTAGTTTATGGCGTATTGGAGTGGCTGGAGGGAAGTACCTGAAACTGTTGAGATGTGTTCCAGCACCCTTGGTTCTTGAAGACAATTGTATCACTATATAGTTTTTACAACTTGACTGTGTGATTGTGGGGGAAAAAATGCCCACAGCCTGGAGCACTTGAAGTCGCTCCTGTCTCCAACTTCGCTGCCCCATCCACCTTGCCTGAGTTTCCACGAGGAACTACTGATCAAAGAGTCCGACCCAGGCCACACAGGCCCGGGGCTGCAGGGGCTGGCTTGGCCCTGCTCACGCAGCAGCTGGGGCAAGAGCCGGGCATACCACCAGCCTATGCAGCTTGCTGTGAACGAGGTTTCTCCCAGCCCCAAGGGGACACAGATGGCAGCGTGCAGAGCACACACCTTCTTCAGTGCTTCTTGCAGACACTGATGAGACCAAGGAACTCTGCACCCCAGAATGGTCCCATTTCCCCATCAAATGCCTTTTTTAGAAAAGCATCTCCATCAAAGTCCCTCCATGAGACATAAATCTTGGCAGGTCCTCAGCTGGCATCCAGCCTGACGAGCTGACCCTCCTGCAGACATCCAAGTGCATTGTCAAAAGCTCCCCCTTCACTGAGTAAATGAAATGAGGCCTGAAGCTCGTAAGACAGCAGAGGACAGAGGGGGGTCTTGGCTCCTGGACATCCCTGACCTTCAGGAGCTGACCAGCGCCAGCCAGGGCAGTCCCCTGCCCACAGGGCCCCCGATGGCCACAGTGCTAGGCTCTGGTTTGATAATCCACCAGACAGCTAAGTGCCCCGGGGAAGTGTGGCTGAGGCACAAACGAGGTTCGGGGGACAAGCATAGGCTTGACAAGGCTCGTGCACGGCTGGTGGGAAGGGAAAATGGTGTAGCCTCTCGGAAAATAGTCTGGGATTTTCCGAAAAAAATAAGCTACTATATGATCCAGCAATTCCAGCCCTAAACTATATGCAAAAGAACTGAAAACACCTGTCCACACAAAAATCTGTACACAAATGCTCAGGGTAGACTCGCTCATAACCCCAAAGTCCATCAACTGATGATAAACAAAAGTGTGGTCTCACCATACAATGGAATATCATTTGGTCATAAGAAGGAAGGACACATACATAATATGGATGAACCTTGCAAATGTCATGCGCAGCGAAAGCAGCTAAAGGGCCACATAATGTATGATTCCAGCTTTAACGAAATGTCCAGGTAGGAAAATGTAGAGAACAGAAACCAGCTTAGTAAATAGCAGGGGCTGCAGGAGGACAAAAGGGGGTGACTGGTAGTGGCTGTGGGTTTGCGCTTGGAGCAATGAAAACATTCTCAGATTAGATTGTGGTGATGGTTGTACAACCCTTGAATATAAATGCCGATAAACTGTGCACTATACATGGGTGGGCTGTATGGTATGTGAACTGTGTCTCAATAAAGCTGCTTTGGAAAAAAGCAGATGGTCAGGATCCTGCCCAAATGCTGTCTCAGGCCCTTCGCTGAGTAGGTTGAGGGTCATGGGGAGCCTTTCCCAACCTCCCCGCGTGGGGGTCTCTCTGACAATGAGCAGGAACACAGCACCCAGGGCTGCCCCCATAAACTGTGGTCCCTGCATCTCTGGGATTATGCTCCATATGGAAGCAAACATAACCATGCCAAACAACCCAGGTTTCTCTCCCCCCACTCAAGTCAGTTCACCAGCACCTGCAACATCAGTGACAGCAATAGCCGCCCCCACTCCATTCCCAATGCCCACTCTTACTGCTCTAAAATCCACTATGGCACAGAAGCAGAGTGACTGACTCAAATATAAATGTGGCCATGACATTCACTGTTTAAACCTTCCACTGGCTCCCCCTGTATTTAAGATAAAGCCCAAAATGTTCAAGGACCTCCCTGACTTCATCTGGTCCCTGCCCCATCTCGCTCCCCTATTGCAGCACTGACTGCACTCTCCCTTCCTGGAGCACGCTGAGTCTGTTGCTGCCCCAGGGCCTTTGCACCAGTGCTCCCCTCTGCCTGGGGCACACGGCTCCCCACCCCTGTCACATTGCTGACTCCTCACCCTCATATGTCTGCTGCTCAAAGGCACTGCCCCAACCACCCACCCTCTCTTTTGGTTCTGCTTTACCTTTACAGCTCACTCCAAGACAGTGCCTTGTTTGTCTTCTCTAGGGCATGCATCATTCTCTGATGTTCTGCAGTGTTAGCATTTGTTTGCTTTTCACTGGACTATAAGCTCCCTGAGAGCAGGGACTTTTTCTGTCCACCACTGTATGTCCAGAAGGCAATAAGGGCTCCACTGACCTGCTGAATCCAAGTTGTTCCCCATTCAAATCCTCCTGCCCTACAATGTCCCACAGAGGCGACCTGGTCTTTCCTTCTCCATCGAGAGGGAGAGGCACAGATGTGTTTTTCCCACCACTGTCCCACTGGAGCAGAGTCTCCCACAAAGCACAGCCTCAAGAAGGACTTCCCGGGGGCCCAGTGGCTTCTGGGGCCTCATCCTACCCAGAAGAGTGCAGTGTTTGGAAGCTCAGGCCCTGAGAGACGGAGGGACTGGGGGGTTGAACACAAGCTCCTATAACTATGGAACCTTGGGCAAGTTAGGTAACCGCTCTGAGCTTCAGTTTCCTGAAATGTGTAAAATGGGGATAATAACAGGACCTATTTCAGGTGTCCGTGCTGGGCCTTACACAGTAATTAAAGCATATGGCAGGTTCAGTATGGTGTCCAGTGTGTAGAAACGTTTCGTAAACCATCATTATCTTCATCATCAGCTTTTCAAGGCTCCTTGAGTGGTCTTCCCAGACCACAGTCCCTGGCACACAGGAGACACTCAGTAAATATTTGTTGGACTATTTTAAAGACACTAAAGAGAGTCTAGCAGAATCACATGATTTTCAAGGGCATCATAAAAGGCAGGCATATTTTATCAAGTCTTTAATTTTCAACAGAACGAATATTCCCTCTGCATAGCAAAAGACCAGTGACAAACAGAACAAGCAGCAGTTTCTTCGGGGATCTGCAAGGGCTGGGTCAGACGCTTTTATAAGCAGCCATTATGATGGGATTCTTAAGAGTCTCACCAAACAAAATTCAGGAGAGCCAACATCCTCAGATCGAAGGAGACACAGAGGGCTGTGTGCAGCTCACACACCTCATCGGGATGGGCTCTTGGCAGCAGGGCTCAGGCTGTGTCAGGGAAATCAGCCCAGAACGTACAAAAAACATGGCGCAGCAGCAGATGTGGCATCGTGTTTGGTGGATGTAACCAGCTACATGTCTGGTGGAACCAGAGACAGCATTATTGATCTCCACTCCCTGAGTGTGTCCCCAGTAAGCAAGGTGGTAGAACTGAGAGATGGAGGCAACCATGCCTCTGTGTTCCCATTTCCACGTGCCTACCCACATGGACACATGAACTCATCATGATGCTTTTAATGATTATTGACATGTACTGTGCATACAACACGGGCCTCCGGGGCCCAGGGGCAACTTTGTGTGAAGCTCACCCAAAGAAATGGCCATCTTTTGACCAGAAGCACTGGCCTTCTTGAGAGAAGCTGTTCTGACTTCCCATGTGGCACCTTCCCACGGGTAATGTGGCGCGACGCCCCCTCGTCACTTTGGAGGACCACCCCAGCCCAAGCAGCCTCTTCTCTGCACCCCTGCATGCCTCCTGTGAGAAAGCCTGTTGCGAGAGGCTGCAGGAAACCTGAGAACTCTGAGCACAGGGTCCTGCCTTCCAGAAGGTTCTCTCTCAGATGGAAAACAGAACACAAACACCAGGTGCTCCAACAACTTGGATGGAGCCTTGGCCTTGGGGCCACAGACCCAGGGCCCTCGGGCTGCCTCCGCTCCCCACCAGCCCTGTGCCTTCGGCCACATCTCCGCGACGTCTACAAGCCCCACTGTCCCAGCTGTGAAATGTGACAATAGCACTGTTGGTCCCACCAGTGACATAACTGGAAGAAGAACAGAGCAAGTAAAAGATGGCTAGGAAGCCTAACAAATTCCCCCAAGCCTTTTAACACCCCCCCCACACACACACACACACACACACAACAAGCAAAGCTCTGCTGGGATGACATGCTTGGTTTAACGCTCTCTCTGAGGGAGGTGGGCTAAAGGGGTTGTTGTCACATTCCTCGGGGCACAAGATCCATTTAAATCCTACAGAATCTGGGTAAGTTTGAAACCACCTCGAGAAGAAAAATCAAAGGCAGGAAATTCCCTTTCAGGATAAGCTACAAAAAAGAGAAAGTGAATTTTTCCCCGACCTGCTATCGGTCAGGCTACTGTCCCCTGTGGAAGGCACATCATTCATTTTTTCACCTGGTGTCACCAACGGCTATGAACTCATTATTGCCTTTCTCTTTCTCTCTTTTTTTTTCCCTCTTTTTTTTTTTGCTTGTTTTTCTCATGTAGTGCCTCTAAAATCCACATTCAAATATACCTTTTTACACATTACATTTTCATCTAGCTTGATGGGTCCTTATCTAGATAAGGAAGAGTCCTCTCAGGTGAAATTCCTGCCACCGAGAACAGATTCCAACAAATGACTTCACCATAAAAGGCTGTCCACGATATAGGAGAGGAATATGTCATCTTCCCCATATGTTTTAAAATACATTGATTGGGCGGGCCACAGTGGCTCAGCAGGCAAGAATGCTCATCTGCCATGCCAGAGGACCCGGGTTTGATTCCCGGTGCCTGCCCATGTAAAAAAAAATATATATATATATATATATAGACTTCCTTTTTAAAACAGAGCCATGCAAAGTGCTCATTTGCTTATTTCTCCAGGTTTCAATTTAATTTGTTGTATTAAGTTGAACCACCTGATACGGCCACATTTTGACTGCCTTTGGCCCACGATAATGGTAATTTCCTAGTGTAAGTCAAAACCAGATCACGCTCTATCATGAAATATAAACTTCTCAGAATGATTACAATTGTTTTAGATTTTTTTTTCCCTAAATCGTCAAAATGGTGCACACCAAATGTGAGCGGCGTGCCTTTCACTCTGCTTTAACTGACCGCCTGCAGATTTCCCCTGGGGGAGGTCCAGGCAGGTGAGGACACCGACTCTGGGGCCAGTGGCCTCAGAAGGTCCTGCTGATGCTCAGAGACCAGAACCTGGTGGGACCCCGGGCAGCAACAAGGGCCAGGTGGGACGAGAGCTGGGCAGCAAGAAGCGTCTTGGTCTGCGGCCCTTTGCAGCCACACAGCCACCCGGAGGGGCTCCATCAAGCCCTCCCCAGCTCGGGGGACTGCGTGCCCACAGGAGCTCACTTGCCTGGGACTGAGGCTCAGGCAAACCATCTCAATCTTCCAAATGACAAGGTCTTGGGAAGAAAGAACAGGGAGTCTTTCTCCCCTTAGTTACCAAACTTCTAAAAATAAGTGAGAACATGGCCAACCCAGGTTTATCTATTTCCACCCTTCCCATCCCCAGCTACCTGCTCCTGCCCCCCAGGACGTACCCCTCAGCCCCTTAGGGAGAACAACTGTGAGGGTTGAGTTCAGGTGTCCACTTGGCCAGGTGATGATGCCCATTTTCTGGTCAGGAAAGCACTGGCCTGTCCGTTGCTGCAAAGATGTTTCGTGGCTGGTTGGTAAACCAGAAGGCTGGTGTATTAAACCACCGTCAGTTGATTGCATCTGTGCGTGAGTGGTTAAGTCTATGATCAATGAAGGGTGTGTCTTCCACAAATGAGAGAATCCAATCACTTGAAGACTTTTAAGGGAGAAGAGAGAATCTTCACTGCTTCTTCAGCCAGCAAGCCTCTCCCGTGAGATTCACCAACGCCTTTCTTCAGAGTTACCAGCCTCGCAACCTGCCCTGGGGATTCTGGACTCTTGTGTCCCCATGGTTGCGTGAGCCACCTTTATAAATCTCATATTTACAGATCTCTCCTGTGGGTTCTGTTTCTCTAGAGAACCCTGACTGATACAGCCCAGGGACATGCACTGCAGGACAGGAAGTCCCAGCATAAGTGGGTGTAAGTCCTTCTACACAGAAATGGAAAGACTACAGATCAGAAACGCAGATTCAAGAGTTTTGTCAGAAACTGTGGTGTCCTGGGAGTTTGCAAAGGATTCCTTAGACTTCAGAACTCCATTCTGGAGGATGCTCAAAAAACACCCCTTTACAATAAAATTCTTTTTAATATTACCCAAGTAATTTTATCCTTTAAAAATCTCTAGTGAGAGACCGAGATGTCCACTGTGGCTTATACCAACATGGTAAAGGACACAGGCTGGGGTGGCAGGAGTTCCCAATCTGCCAGTTAATGCCTGGCCCTCCACCCCCTGCATTCTAGAACATGGATCCTAATGCCATCTACCTTCCATGGTTGTCATGACAACTAAACGAGATAAAGCACTCAGTAGGGGGCCTGGGAGGCAGATTCCAAGTTCGCCAACATGGTAAGTTTGGTGGAGCACGTCCATGTCCATACCCAGGGGTGATATTTTACCATGGGTTCATAAAATTTATCCTTGGGGGAAACTGGGGAGAGTCTACCCAGGAGCCCTGTGGACTATTTTTACATCTGCATGCACAGCTGCAATTACCTCTATAAAAGTTTCACACACAAAAGTTAGCCCTGCTGTTTTCCTCATTCACATCATGAATCCTGCCAGAAAAGGAACACCGAGTAAACACTCAAGGGTCCCTTTAATTCTTCATGAAAACCCAGAATAATTACCTTTGTATACTTTTGCGATGGGAAATAACAAAAGAGAGGGTAGGCAATATCATAACTTCTCAAAATTACCTGACTGCAACGGGACTCTATTTAATCACTGTCTTCCTTTATGAGCACAACAAACTCCAATAACACTTCATTCATTCATTCCACCAATGACAGAGCTCCAGGGCTGGGCATGGGATTCACAGGGAACAAGTTAGAATTGGTTTTAATCTGCACTTGGGTTTGCTTTTTGTTTTTGTTTTGTTTTGCCTACTAATGGGCTTCTAACCCTTTAGAAAGGAGGGAAAGGGGTTGTGCATTTATTCATGACCTACTGTGTGCTTCGCTTTGCACTAGGCACAAGGGCTTTGGTGGGGAACAAAAATAGATAAGCTTTTGTCCTCAAGAAGCCCACGGCTAAGTGGGAGGAACTGATGCTAAAACAAAAATAACCACACAAATAAATGTGCAAAGTGCAAACATGCTAAGTATGGGAAGGAAGAGGCTGGGCTCTGAGTCTATGGAACCAAAAATCTAATTTGGCCTGGAAGTCCTCCCTGAAGAAGTGAGACGCAGGAATGTGCAGGGTCCCAGAATGAACAGTGGAGGGAGGAGCAGAGCAGGAAGAGGGCAGAAAGGCCGTGGGTGCGTTCACCAGACTAAAAGCATGGCGCCCAGTGCTGGAGTGAAGCTGGCAAGATGCAGCCAGAGAAGAGGGCAGGGGCAGCGGCGATGGGGTCCAATGGAGGGGGGGATGAGGGGTCCTCAGCACAGACACATGCTGCGACCCCTTCGAACTGAAAACACTCCCTGTCCCTCAGCAGAACCAGCTCCCAGGGGGCGGGGCCTCTCCCTAGCATATCCCTAAGGCTCAGCGGCCACTGGGATGGCAAGCCACTTGGTGGCAGCTGTGCTGGCCCGAATGAATAAGCCAATCACTCCTTCCCATGGAGGCCCCTCTGCCTTGAGCTTTCTAAATTTTTCTTATTTTGTAATCGTCTGAGATTGATGTCACATCTTCTAAACATTCAAGGATCTGTTGACGAGCGAGTTGGCGTCACCAGTGAATCCCTCCAAGCACTTAGGAAACAGCATCGGTCTTACCCAGCTCTTGGAGAGAAACCAAGAGGAAAACTCTTTAATGAGGGCAGCTGAACTTTGACACCAAAACCAGAAAAGGGCACCCCTGGAAAGGAAAATGACAGGCCAGGCTCCCTCGTGTATGTAGATATGGAAATCATAAAAAAAAATTTTTTAAAACGTTGGCTAATCAGAGCCACACATATGTAGGAAGATAAAATATCCAAACAAGCTAGTCCAGAAATGCAAGGTTAATTTAACATTCGAAAATCAATCAGTGGAACCCACCACATTAACAGAATAAAGGAGAAAAGTCATATGATCGTCTCAATAGATATCACAATATTTTTTGCTAAAATTCCACACCCATTCATGATTAAAGACTTTAGAAAATTAGGGATAGAAAGAACTTTCTTAATCTCCTAAAGGATATATACAAAACACCTGTAGCAAGCTCCCACTAATTGATGAGATACTGACTGCTTTCCGTCTGAGATCAGGAATACAATGACAGCGTCTCTGTCTAAAATTGGACAGGAAGTTATCGTAATGCCTTGAAACATCCTAGAGTATATTAACCAGATGATCATAAAGTATTGGTAAAGTCCCCTGAGGGATGGGAGAAAGAATGTGGAACTATTAAACCTTACTGTCAAGGAATCCTGTGATACTGTGTCAAACTTTGGGGACACCCAAGTCAATAGGCCATGCCCTCGATCATGAGGCTTACTCTTGTGAAGCTTATGTAGGTAGTGGAGAAGCTTAGACTACCTATAGGCATGCCTAAGAGTTACTTCTGGAGGGCCTCTGTTGTTGCTCAGATGTGGCCTCATTCTCTCTCAGCCCAACTCTGCAAGTGAAATCATTGCCTTCCCTTCTACGTGGGATATGACATCCAGGGGTGAAAGTCTCCCTGGTGACGAGGGAAAGGGCTCCCAGGGATGAATCCAGACCTGGCACCATGGGATCAACAATTACATCCCGACCAAATGAGGGAAAAGAAGTATAATAAAGTATCACTGGCAGAGAAAGTTCAAATAGAGTCAAAAGGCTACTCTGGAGGCTGCTCTTACACAAGCTTCAGGTAGACCTTACTACCTATCATAACCTGCCAACTCCCAACCAGGACCATTCTAACCAATCCTAAAGATACCTACTAGGGCAATTTATAAGATTCTACAAGGGTTCCAGGCACTAGAGTAATGTGCCAGAAACCTACAACCTCCAGATGGGTACCTAGTCCAGATAAGTCCTGACACCTAGCCCAGCCTCTCCAGAATGTCAGATAGTTCCATCTCCCTACCCCATATTAATGACAGACCCTTCCAATATTAAAAATTTAGAATTGCCATAGCCCAAACAACCCCAAGGAGAGGTATGGAAAGATCAAATGTGATGGTGGAATTATACATAGACGATAACTTAACAAATGAATATGAATGCTGAATCATTAAATTGATATCTCTTTTAGTCTCCAGTATTTTAGAGCAGCTAGAAGTAAAAACCTAAAATTGTGAAATTGTAACCCATGTCAAAGTCTGAAATATATTCTACAACTAATTGAGGTGCTGTACTTGGAAATTTATACCTTTTTGTATATATGTTACTGTACACAAAAAAAAAGGAAAAAAAGTTGACTGTGATCATAAAAATGTATTTAAGCCCTCTAGCCTCCTATATTCTGGAGCAGCTAGAAGGAAAAATATGAGAGGATCGTATGGTCCCCCAGGACAAACTCTGGGATCTATCCTGTAATCACTTTTTGAAGAGTGCTTGGAAAACTATTTTTTTTAATTTCTTCACTTTGTATATGTTATACTATACAATAAGAAAAGTATAAAAAAAATGGATGGGAAGTTCTAGCTAGTGCAGTGAGGAGCAACCAGTAGGAGGAGTGGAAAGGAAGAAATGAAGCTATCTTTTTTTTTGGAGAAAAGTTTTTGTACTTAGAAAATCCAAAAGAATCTCTAATATAAAACAAGTTATGTTAGTAAGTTTATTAGAAACATAGTCCATCAAAAAAATAAATTGCATTTCTATATACCACCATCAAAGAATTATAAAATGATATTTAAATAATAAGCTCAGCTAAAAATCCTCCAAAAGCATCAAATATCTTGGCATAAATTAATGAAACATATGCATAAGAACTCTATACAGAATAAAAGGCAGAGAGGTTTATTTTGTCCAGAACCTAAATTTTCTGTAACACTCAATCTAACTCAACTTATATAGACAGATCATTTAAACAACCCAAACACATGGAGCCCAGAATGGGAATGAGGGCTTGTAATTCTGTATAGCTTAATGTTATGCCCAGATATATCCCAGAGTATGTTGAGCAGATAATTAAAAAGTATTGGCAAAGTTTCCTGAGGGATATCCGGGAGAAAAAATATGGAACTATTAAGCTGTACCATCAGGGAAACCTCTGATATTGTATCAAACATTAGGAACTCCCCAGTCAACAGGCCAAGCCCTTGATCTTGAGTCTTGCTCTTGTGAAGCTTATTTATGTAGCAGAAAAGTTTAGCCTACCTATAGTTATGTCTGAGTTACTTCCAGAGGACCTCTTTTGTTGTTCAGATGTGGCCTCTCCCTCTCTAAGCCCAACTCTTCAAGTGAAATCATTACCCTTCCTGCTATGTGGGACATCCAGGGGTGAACGTCTCCCTGGCGGTGTGGGAGATGACTCCCAGGGATGAGCCTGGCCCTGGTACCATGGGATCAACAATGCCTCCCAGACCAGAGGGGTAAAGGACAAATAAGGTATCAGTGGCTGAGAGAGTTCAAATAGAGTCAAGGGGCTACTCTGGAGACTACTCTTACGCAAACCTCAGCTAGACATTGCTACTTGTCATGGTTTGCCAAACCCCAACCAAAACCATTCCTGCCAACCCTAAAAAAAAATCTAGTGTTTTATCTGATATTCTACAGAGGTTTCAGCAACTATGATTACTTCCCAGAAACCTACAACCCCCAGATGGGTTCTCCAGAACATCAACTAGTTCCATCCCCCATCCATATTATTGATAGCCCTTTCCAATATGAAAAAGTTAGAATTGACCTAACCCAAATATCCCTAAAGATTGGGAGAGAGATCAAAGGAGAAGGTGGAGTTATAGCAGAGAAAATGGGATTTAACAAATGAGCATGGCTGCTGAATCATTAGATTGAATTTCTTTTGTCTTGGAGCATCTAGAAGTAAAAACCTAAAATTGTAGAATTGTAACCCATATCAAACTCTGAAACATATTCTACAAGTAATTGTCGCAGTGTGCTTTGAAATTTATTGCTTTTTTGTATATCTATATTATTTTTCACAATATAAATAAATAAGCTGCTATGAACATTTGTTAAAAAAAAAAAAAGACCTCTACCCAGAAAGCGTTATTGAGAGAAAAGAAAGATGACTTAAACGGTTGGTGGGACATACTATGTTCATAGAATGAGAAAGTGAATGAATGTTTTACAGATGTCATTTCTTCCCAAACTTGGGTCCAGGTCAATGCAATGCCAATCAAAACCATACCGGGTGTTACAATTCTGAATTTTATATAGAAATGCAGAGGACCAGGACTAGCTAAGACCATTTGAAGAAGAAAAATAAAGTAATAGGGCTTATTATAAGATCTGCAATAATTATGACAATGCATTACTGGTTCAAGGACAAAGAGATCAATGAAACAGAATACATAGTCCAAAACAGATCCACACACATACAGGGACTTGATTTATGAGGAAGGGAACACAGCTGTGCAGTGAGAAAAGAATGCTCCTTGTGACAAATGATGCTGAATCAACTGGATATACAGATGAGAAAAAAATGACTCTTGAGCCTTTCCTCACGCCATACACAAAAAATCAATTCTAGATCTAAATGTGAGAGCTGAAACAACAAAACTTCTATAGGCAACACAGCTGTGCCATGGGAAAAGAATGGTCTTTTCGACAAATGGTGATGAATCAACTGCATCACCAAATGGCAAAAATTGATTCTTGAGTCTTCCCTCACCCCCATACCCAAAAAATCAATTCTGGGTAACTGAACATGGGAGCTGATACAACAAAATTTTTCAAGAAAGCATAAGAGAGAAAACTGTCATAATTTGGGAGTAAGCACATAGTTCTTAAATAAGATGCAAAAAAAAGGAAAAATATTGTTAAATTGACCTACATGAAAATTAAAGGCACCGTTAAGTGAATGAAAAGCCAAGTCATACTGTGGGCAAATATTTCCAACATATATATTCAGCCAAGCATTCGTGTCCAGAATATGTAATTGTAAAACTCCTAGAAATCAATATTTAAAAGAGCAGCAACCCCTGCTTGCTCAATTAATGGATAAAAACTCAACAGGCACTTTCGAAAGAGGATCTACAAATGGTCAATGAGAACATGAAAAGGCATTCAACCTCATTAGTTTTCAAGGAAGTACCATGTAAACTTAAATGCAATAATTCTGTGCTTGTACCACAATGGCTAATTTTTTTTTCTAAAAATGCCTGTATCAAGGGTTGATGAGATGATCAAGTGATGAGAACTCCCGTCTGCCGGCGGGAATGGAAACTGGTTTAACCACTTTGGAAAACTGATTGGCATTGTCTGCTGACATGGAACACTGGATGTGTTGGGTATGACTCAGCATATCCTCACCCAAAACAAAACCAAAAAGCACATACAAGAATGTATCTAGTGATGCTATTTCTAATAGCTAAAACCTAGAAACAACCCAAATATTATGAACAGTAGCCTGGATCAATTGTGGTCAAGTCACACAATGGAAAACTACACAATAAGGCGATGAACAATCTATGGCCACACCCAACAGTATGGATCAACCCCAGAAACATAACTCTGAGCCAAAGGAGCCAGATACAAAAACATATATATTATATGATCCCAATGACGTAATATTCAAAAACAGGTACAACAGGTCTGTGTGCTGTCAGTGATCAAGTGGATTTCTTGTGAAGAGAGGAGCCAAGGGGGACTTCAGGCTTCTGGCTTTGGTTTTGTTTCCTGAGATGTCACAGGCACACCCACTTTGGAAAAATAGGTTGAGCTGCCCATTTACCACTTATGAGTTTTGCATTTTTATGTAAATGCTACATATCAATAAAATATTTCTAAAAAATCTTTTCAGTAAAAAAAAAAAAACTGCCCATTGAACATCTATTCTGTGTACCATAATGTTCCATGACTTGTAGAACATGCAAAAAGCACCACTCATGCCCAGGTGTCTATTAAAATGTAAAGAGAAAAACAAGCAAGCATGAATGAACGAAACTTTTCTGGGCCTCCGCTAGGCTCCATGAATGTGAATGGATGCTCAAGAGGGCACAGATTCAAAGAACATTCAGCAAGGCCTGGAAGGTGATTTATTTCCCACCATCCATCATGACTCAAACTGGAAATTCAAACCCTAGTCTCTGATGTGAGAAAAAAGATGCCCCCTTGCTTTGTTCACGCGAAGTCTCTTTCCATGTTGCTGCAACATGACTACGTACCTTAATTTAATGCTTTGGTTTGAAGACAGAAATGAGGAAATATAAAAACCAGAAGATAAATCAAGAATAACTATAAAGAGCTGCTAGGAAAAAATCTCAGTTAATGTACTAGATGTTTGGTAATTACAAGCAGCACTGATAGCTAAATTTGCTTAGTTTGGAGGCGAGAAACAAAAAGCTCACTTAACACAGAATATATTTGCTTCCTTAATTTAATCAAATGCTACATCTGATTGTAGGTTGCCCAAGAAATACAAGCAAACCAGAAAACAACCTGAAAGAAGCAACATAGTCGCTTGTGACGATTGTATCTGGTGTGAATTCTCTTTGGCACACGCAGAGGTGGGCTGTGCTGGGTGGGGTGTGAAGCAGGTTAAGATGCAGTCCTGGTCCTCCAGAAACTCCAAGCCGATGAGGAGGCAAAGGCATCCCCAACAAATCGCCAGCCCCCCTGGAGGATGCAGAAAGTTTCCGCCGAGAGAGAACCAGAATGAAAAAGAACAGTTGTGGGGGGTCCTTAGGCCCAGAAATGCACCTCCAAGCTCTGATCACTAAAACAGCTCGGCCACCACACAAGCATTAATACCCAGCCCCACCGCACACACCCCATGGAACGTCAGGTCACTGACGGGATGGGAAGAAGCCTCAGTGACCAATGGGACAGAATTCTGTTGGGTGCAACGACCAACAGAATCACAATCAGACATCTGGGGGAAAGTTACATTTGAGATCTACTTCCTCCCTACACTAAGATAAATTCCAGTTTACTTATTTATTTATTTATTTATTTATTTATTTATTTGCATGGGCAGGCACCGGGACTCGAACCCAGGTCTCTGGCATGGCAGGCGAGAACTCTGCCACTGATCCACCACGGCCCACCCTCCAGTTTAATTTTAAAAGTACAATTGTAGGAAATCTAGAAAAAATAAATAACTGAGTCACTGCTAGGATGAATTTTTAAGCTTAGGAGAAATAGAAGCAGCCAAGAACTAAAGAATGGTTCGTCCTCATTATGAAAGAATCTGAAACTTTTCATTCAAATCCATACTAAAACAAGGTCAAATGATGAATTCACAATAAGTGACAAAGGGTAAAATCCTTAATATGTAAAGACCTCTTCAAGATCAATTAAAAAACCACACGTTTCCCCTTTTACCAGTTGAAAAGTGTCCAAAAGACTTCTACAGTATTCAGAAAAGGAAAAAAGCAACCAATAAATAACTAAAAGGAATATTTGCCTCTACAAGTTACTCAAAAAAACAAATTAAATAAGAAGTTTTCATTGTTGCCAGTCAAATCTGGAGGGCTTTTTGAGCTTGGAAAGCTGTGGAAAGATGCGCATCCTCACTGCAGATGGGTGTGTAAATTGATACCAATTTCTTGAGAAACAGTTTTGCAATGTGTTGTCAAGAGCTTTAAAACAGTTTTTACCCCTTGAAAATAATTATATTCCTAGAGAAATAATAGGGACATAGACAAAACTTCGCACACAACTAAATAATCTAAATATCTCAACAGTAAGAGGGATAGTTAGATAAATTGTACAAGAGAAGTAGGATAGAAGTTCAAGCACCCAATAAAAATCATACATTTGAAAAATATTTAATAATACTGAAAAAATACTCAAGACAGAAGCATATTTAAAATCAGGATATTAGATAATAAATACATGGTATTAATTTTATAAAATATTTCCTGTGAGTATGTAACATATAAACAAGGATGAAGGGAACATATACGAATATTTGCCCGAGGTGGTAAGATAGGGGATGATTTTAATTTTCTTTAAAAATGTCCTTTAATGGCTATACAACACTCTCAGACTCAGAATAAAATTTCCAGTTTCCTGAAGGTGTAGCATTTGAAATGGGCCTTGCACAATGGGTAGGATCCCAACAGGTGGGAAAAGGCTTTCAAATAAAGGGAAGGGGTGATAAAAAGCAAAATGAGAGGACAAGGGAAAGCTAAGGCCAGAGAGGTGAGAAGGGAAAGGTAGCAGGAGACTCTGAAGGGTCTTGAATGCCCAGTTAAAGGCTAATGAAGATGAAAAAGATGTACTTGGCTATTAGGAAGTCATTGATGGAGCTTGCACTGCTTCTACAATCTCCAGGGACCACACAGAAATTGAAAGAGTAAAAAGGGATAAATAGAGATGGGGAACTACAGAAACGCATGTCTGCCTAAAGGAGGTAGCCAGAGAACTCCATTCTACCTGCCCATTATGCTGGTTCAGATAATCCCTTAAGTCCCAACTTGACCCTATCATGTTATCTCCCAAAGAGCCAATCAAGTTCCAAGAATCAAGACCCAGTCACAATCCAAGAGGGACCAACACGATGGAACATACTACAGCCTCATCCCTCCTATCAAGGGCACTTCAGCCCAGGTGTGTCCAGCCTAAGACCAGCAGTGGGAAAATGTGACAGATGGATGGGCCACTGGTATCTTTTCCATTCTTGTCCATGAGATCCAAATATATAGGTATCTCTCTCCTTGTAAAGATAAGTCTGCTGAACCAAGGGGGTGAACCAAGGAGGATTTAAATAAATCTATCCAGAAACCAATCTGTGAAAGTAAATCAAAAAGACTTCCAGCCAGGAAGACCTGCCCACTGATCAAAGTTCTGGCACTTACCATCACCACTCTCTCTGAAACCTAGTTTATTCTCCTGCTAAACGGGGAAAATTAGAACTCAACAGGGTCTCAGAAATGACCAGATGGCCCAATAGAGTTGGCAGAACCCCATAAAAGACCATTCCCATGCAACGACAAATCCCCCATAACCTTCATGCTATGGGATGATTTCATGTAATCAAAGAGGGCACAGAGGCCACGATTTGGTGGAATTGGAAGTGCTGAGTCAACCTCAAGAAGCAAGCGTCTCGTTTTACCAACTCCCCCCCCCAGAATTCCCATTGGCTCCACATGCATCATGGCTCAAAGCATGAAAAAACCAACTGCTTATTAAAACACGCTGAGGCAATTTAACTCTCCAGAGATGCTAATTTGCATATTACAAGCCACCATATTGCCTCCTAAGAGAATAGTACTAATAAACGTGGGAAAACACCTGTGCAGATAACATGATCCCGCTGGAATAAAAGAAAATCTAGAAATTCAAGGACTTGCAAGACTGGAAAAAGCCCTCTGCTTCTTAGTGCCAACAAGAAAAAAAAAGAAAACAAAAAACCAAAAGGCTTTTGAGTGACAAAGGTGGGTAAAACTGGTCTGCCTGCCCACCCATTGCTAAAACTTCTGAACAGATCTACAGTACATCTAGTAAATCCTTTTGATTGATGAAACCACTCTGGGAAAGGACCACAATTATGGCTCTTTCATGGGAGTGTGACGAGTTCAAGGTACCAAAATTAGATCTATAGAGAGGAGAGGGCCATCTCCAAGAGAACTGTACGTGTGCTCATGGCAAATGGACCCAACACCGATCACAAAGATCAGTAGTTTCTGAGAGATTTGTATTGTTCCATCTATCATCAAAATGGATAAAATGATTATAAATAGAGTCAAAAATAATCTAACCTTCTTCTAGATGAGTTGGAATGAGAACCTGACTCATCCCCCAAGAACAGTGTGTTTTCCAACATCCAGTGAAAAACAGAAAAGGAAGGGCCTCATAAGGGCAATGAAGAACAAAAGTTGGGGGAGCTTGTCCCAAGGAGCAAAACCAGGACCCAACAGAAGCTCTTTCCTTGCCCCCGGATGGGGTAGGGTTGGGGGGCACTGCATCCGCCCTTGAGAACTCAAGGCAGTACAGCAAGCAGACGTGCGGGCGTCCCAGGTGCACCATTACTGAACATTAAACACAGTCATCTGTCCCCGTTCCACCACTAAACCTTAAGGATTTGGGGATGGGAGAGGCAGACAACTTGTTATAAATCTTTGAGCAACAAAGAACCACACCCAAACATGATGGCAAGAGTAGGATTCAACGCCCAAAGGTGCTGGACTATGAGCCTAAGTGGTGGCTGGGGAAGGGAGGAATTGGGGGTTCTCTCCCTTGGTGAGGAGTTGGGAACCAGATTTGGGGGGCCCAGCAGAGCAGCCTAGAGTTGCCTCTGTTACTGCTCTTGAATAGCTGGAGCCTCTCCTTAGGAGAGAATTGCACAGCCCCACTTTGTGGAAGCTGGGCTTGCACCCGACTTACTCTCTCGTTACCTGTGAATAGATGTGGCTTCCACCCCTTCCAGGAGGAGGCTTGATGAGCAAGGCAGAATCCGTGTTCCCCTTTCCACCTCTGTCATCAGGGAGGCACGTGCATAGGAGGAACAGAAATCAGCCTTGTGGTTGGCTCTCTGCAAATGTTCAAGTTGCTGCAGCAGTGTGAGCCCTGCTCACCCTAACACATCCATCCCTCTTGCTCTCAGTCCACCAGCTTGGATGGAGTGGGCTCTCCCACCCAGCCCATAACCCAGCTGGCTTTATAAACACAACTCAGGCCCAGCCAATCAAATCAGAGCAGCATCTTCCACGGGACGCGGAATGGGTTTGCAAATGGACACCCAATGAGGCAGAGCCAATGAGAACCAATTCTATGACTTCTTATAGAACTATTGGGGAAAAAGTGGTTTCCCCCAGTTGAGAATGCTGTGCTTTGAGACTTGGTGCCTAGAGCTCCAAGCTCAGTGAGAGCCTGATGGAGGATGCAGCCAAAGCTGATGGGTGCGGCCCCCAAGCCTGAGTGCCAAGATTCTTGGTAACAGATCTGAACCTTGGACACAACCAGGGAGAGGGGGCTGCACCCAGCACTGTGACCCACCCATGGCCCACTTCATTTATCAGTGTAAGTTGGACTTTTTTGTTTCCTCTACTTGTCACCCAAAGATTCCTACTACAAATAGATTTTATATCCTCTTTAGGGAGAAAACAATAGGATGCTTCAAGAAAAGCATTTAGGACAAAGTCCTCCAATGATTTTGAAGAGTTAATCAATTGAGGGTGTGTTGAACCCAGTCAAAAGTGAAAGAGTTAAGAGGCTGAGCCCTGGGAACCAGGCTGGGGCAGGAAGGGGCTCCCCCCATCTGTCTAATTTGGGTCCTCCTGTTGCGTTGTATGACTGTGTATCTTTTCCATTCTTGTCCGTCTATTTGAAGCAAAAACACAAGATTGAAACAAGCAAAGCAGAACAAACCCTTCTTTCCCCAATTCATAGCTCTTGGGGAAGCGGCTCAATATTCAATTATCCTTCACAGCATAAGCACCAAGTCCAATAACACTAGTGGCCTCCTCGTGGGGACAGGGCGAGCTCTGGCTTCCGGGAGTTGTGAGGGCCAGGTCTCTGCTGGGGGAGATGGCCTGAGCAGCATCCAGGCGGGCCACTAGTCCCCAGGGGCCAGGCACCTGCAGAAGAAGTCACCACGCCTAGAGAGCCACAGGTCTGCAGCTGGCCTCCCTTTCTTGTGGCACAGCCTAATTTGTTACCGCAATGGCCCAGGCCTCGCTGGCCTCTGAGCAGCTTCTTCTTGCTTGATGCAGGGTCAAAACCCCGAGGCTGAAACGCCCGAATCAACCTGTCGGCCCCTGAGGACGTCCAAATACCCTTCAGTTGCCTGGTCCTTGGGCAGGACCCCTGGACTCAGCTTCCAAGCAGGAGCTGGCCCTGTGAGGCACCCCAACTTCCACCAGTGGCCCTGTCATCCTCCCTGACACCAGGAGACACGTCATGGATGCCGAGCGCTTGCTGCTTCCCAGCTCCATTTAGTGCAGCTTTCAGAGTCTAAATACTAAACTCCACCAACACGAGGACAGAGAGTTCAGCGTCACCAGATCCTGCTGCTGTGGGGCCCAGCATATCCTTGGAGTGTCCAGTAAAGTACGCGGTTTTCATTTCACATTTAATTCCAGATTACATTTGCCATGTACAGAGCAAAGTACCCCCTGGGGTGGCTCAGAGTCGCATGCAGAGCTCCTAGGTTGCTGGCTGGCTTTCAGCTTCTGCCACCATCTTCTCTTAGCAACCCCAAGTCACAGTCACTGCCCACGAACACGTACTTCATTCTGTGTACTTTCTAAACTAGCACACTGGCAGCATCCAGCCCTAAGCAGAAACTGAGCTAAGAGAAAACTCGATATACAAGTCTAGACGTACATTTTTTAGAATGTGCCTCTTGTTTAAAGCAAGCAGACCTCATCCCTAACATATCTGTCATAAATTTTCATTCAAAAAAGAAAAAAAATCTTGACACAAAGCTTTGCACGGACCATTAGACACTAAGGGGCCTGCTTAGGACGAGAGATGATGAGAGAATATATATGAGAGATAAAATTGCAAATGAGTAATAAAAGCAGGGGTAGCTACATTAGTATTAAAACCAAATCCAGGACAGCCAAGACCTTGGGGTGGCTGAGTCTTCGCAAACACATCTCAGAGCACAGGACCTTAGATTTCCACGAGCATGCACTGTGGTCACACAGTTTTGGCCCCAAACAGCAAGAAGTGAAGACTACAGCTCTGGAGTCGGGAAGCCGGGCTTCACTGGCAGCTACCTGCCTGCCCGTGGGTGAGCCTCTGCCCACCTCGGCGACTTCTCCAGGAGTATAACTAGGCCAGTCACGCTTCTTGGAAAGGATCTTTTGAGTAGGGTTTTTGTCTGCGAAGCACCAATAAGATCATTTGTGCATGAATGCACAAACTCTTAAGAGTTTAAATATTCATTCATTCAATAATGCATGCAGTCATGCCAGGCACTTGAAATCCAAGAATGAACAAGAGAGGTCCTGCCTACCAGGAGCTTTGGGTCTGATAGCAGACACAGACAAAGGCAAAAGCAGGAGAACAACAAAAGAATTATGAGTTGGGACATACTTAAATAGCCATCTGGGATAGAGATTAAAGCACAGAGGGCATGCAAGAGATGGTGATCTAGGAAGACTCCTTGGAGGAGGTGACATTTTAGCTAAGACATAAAGAAAACAACCAACTGTGAAATGTTCCAAGGAGAGAAGAAGAAGGCAGAGAGAAGATTATGTGCAAAAAGGGAAGGCTGGGAAGAGACGGACACAGTGAGGGAACTAAATGCAGCTGGTAGAGTCAAAACATCACCACTGTCATCAAAATGCCATTCAGTCAGTTACCTAAGAAACTTTGTTGCACATTAAAATTTTAAAGCCTTATTGCACAAGATTCGTCCTAGGGATAAGCAGTTGCCTTAGAATTAGGAATTTTGAACATTGAATGAGCTCTTTCTGCTCGCTGGGCTCCAGCCACTGAGTCAACATCCTCTCACACCCCAACCCATCCAAGGGTCTCAGCGCGTGGCTCAAAAAGTAACACCCAGAGGAACCCCGACCCCTCCTCTGCTGCCAAGGCCAGTGATGAGATTGCCACCAGCACTGTCTCCTCCCAGCCAAAGCTGGAAAACCTGAGCTTTGTCCTCAGAAGACAGAGAACAAGTCAGGGAGCAGAATTATCCCAGACTCCATGTCATCTCCAGAGGGGAGGACAGGACGGAAGTTACTGAACATTTCACAGGAAGCAGATGCAACTTTCATTACTTGTTCCTTGGGTAACTATTAACCTGCCTGCAGAGAACTGAAGAGAAGCAACTGCAAAACTATTGCAAATACTAAGAGAATTCCTAAGCTGACATGTTATAAACTGAACAGACCTAAACCAGGAATTCTTCCTAATAAGCTAACAATTACTCAGATAATTAAATAGGGAAATTAAGAACCCATACACAATAACAACCTGTAGAAAAAAAATTCATAAGAAATTGGTGGACTTGCAAGGAAACTAGGACATTTAAATAGAGAATTATATTAATTTAAAAAAACACAGATTAACAGGTTCTTTTTTAAAATGTTTTTATTGTGAAATATAACATTTACAAAAAATAAAAACAATTTTTAAAAAGGAGGAACAACTTTCAGAGCACTTTTTTTTTTTTTTTTTTTTTTTTTGCATGGGCAGGCACGGGAAACCGAACCTGGGTCTCCAGCATGGCAGGTAAGAACGCTGCCACTGTGCCACCATGGCCCGCCCTCAGAGTACATTTTAACAAGTAGTTACAGAACAGATTTCAGAGTTTGGCAGGGTTACCATTCCACAACTTGAGGTTTTACCGTCTAGCTGCTCCAAAACACTAGAGGAATCATGCCCCACGCTTTCAAGGAGACTTTTACTCCCGGATGCCTTGTCCTAAGTATAGGGGAGGGTTCTTTTCCTTGAAGAATTGGGCGTAGAGAGAGAAGCCACAGCTGAGCAACAAAAGAAGTTTCCTGGAAGCAACTCTAAGGCATAATTATAAGTCATCTTAGCCTCTCCACTACAGAAATGATCTCTGTATGGACAATCCTCAAAATCAAGGGCTTGGCCTATTTTCTTGGGAGTCCCTAATGGTTGAGAGAGTACCAGGTGTTTCCCAGATGGGGAAATTTAAAAGTTCCATATTTTCTCTCCAGTCCCAAAGGGGACTTTAGCAATACTTTTTAATTATCAGCCCACCATAGTCTGGGCATTATATCAAGCCGTATATATGGAATTATAAGGCCTCATTCCCATTCTGGCTGCCATGCGTTTAGGTTGTTAGAATGAGCTATACAGGCATGCTGATGTAGATGATGGGTCACATCAAATTAGGTTCTAGACACTATAAACCTCACAGCCTTTGGTCTCATACAATAGGTTAAGCTCTAGAATACATAAATTATCATCTTCTGCCCTGCATTCTGATTTTTAAAAAAATTACAAGAAAGAAACGCAAACATCCTTAATAAATGCTCATTCTACATATATAATCAGTAACTCACAGTATCATCACATAGTTGCGTATTCATCATCATGATCATTTCCCAGAACTTTAGCATCAATTCAGAAAAAGAAATAAAAAGACAACAGAAAAATAAAACAAAAACAGAAAAAAAAATTTTACATACCATACCCCTTACCCCTTCCTTTCGTCGATCACTAGCATTTCAATCTAAATTTATTTTAACATTTGTTCCCCTTATTATTTATTTTTATTCCATATGTTCTACTCATCTGTTGACATGGTAGATAAAAGGAGCATCAGACACAAGGTTCTCACAATCACACAGCCACACTGTGAAAGCTATATCATTATACAATCATCATCAAGAAACATGGCTACTGGAACTCAGCTCTACATTTTCAGGCAGTTCCCTCCAGCCTCTCCATTACATCTTGGATAACAAGGTGATATCTACTTAATGCGTAAGAATAACCTCCAGGATAACCTCTGGACTCTGTTTGGAATCTCACAGTCATTGACACTTTGTCTCATTTCACTCTTCCCCCTTTTGGTCGAGAAGGTTTTCTCAATCCCTTGATGCTGGGTCTCAGCTCATTCTAGAGTTTTTCTCAATCCCTTGATGCTGAGTCTCAACTTATTCTAGGATTTCTGTCCCATGTTGCCAGAAATGTCCACACCCCTGGGAGTCATGTCCCACGTAGACAGGGGGACAGTGGTGAGTTTGCTCGTTGTGTTGGCTGGAGACTGAGGCCACATCTGAGTAACAAAAGAGGTTCTCTTGAGGGTGACTCTTAGGCCTAATTTTAAGTAGGCTTGACCTATCCTTTGTGGGGTTAAATTCATGTGAACAAACCCCAATACTGGGGGCTCAGCCTATAGCTCTGGTTGTCCACACTGCTTGTGAGAATATCAATAATTCAACTTGGGGAGGTTGAATTTTCCCCCGTTCTCACCATTCCCTGAAGGGGACTTTCCAAATACTTTTCCACTCACTGATCAAATGACTCTGGGATTCATCGGGGCATCATTCTGGACAAACCAACAAAATCTAATGTCCTACCCAAGGTTCCATGTACTTATGGTGTTCAACTGAGCTGTCTACATAAGTTATATTAGGAGATGCACTAGTCAAAATATAAATTTTGTACCAAATAAACATTTTTTGCTTTAGTCTCACACATTAGTTGAAATTTCAAAATATTAATTACCATCTATTTTCAGCACCCTGCAGTAATGACATTCCTTTGTTCTTCCTCATGCAAAAGCATTTTTATATTTGTACATTTAGTCATTATCATTATACACTCTAGGCATTCCTAGATTATACTATCTCAATCTTTATCGTCTATCTTTCTTTGTGATTTAATTTATGCCCCCAGCACTCCTCCCGCTATCATTCTCACATTCAGCTTCATTCAGTGTTTTAACATAATTGCATTACAGTTAGGTAGTGTTGTGCTGTCCATTTCTGAGTTTTTATATTCAGTCCTGTTGCACAATCTGTATCCCTTCAGCTCCAGTTACCCAATATCTTACCCTATTTCTATGTCCTGATGGCCTCTGTTACCAACAAAATATTCCAAGTTTATTCACTAATGTCAGTTCATATCAGTGAGACCATATATTATTTGTCCTTTTGTTTTTGGCTAATCACACTCAGAATAAAGTCCTTAAGGTACATCCATGCTGTTACATACTTCATAACTTTATTTTGTTTACAGCTGCATAATATTCCATCGTATGTATATGCCACAGTTTGTTTAGCCACCTATCCGTTGATGAATATTTTGGCTGTTTCCATCTCTTGGTAAATGTAAATAATGCTGCTATAAAAATTGGTGTGCAAATGTCCATTTGTGTCCTTGTCTCATGTCCTTTGAGTAAAGACAGCATATAGATGGGTCTTGTTTTTTAATCCATTCTGCCAGTCTATGTCTTTTGATTGGGGAGTTTAATCCATTAACATTTAGTGTTATTACTGCACAGGTAGTACTTTCTTCTACTATTTTGCCTTCTGGATTTTATATGTCATATCTAATTTTCCTTCTTTTTATCTTTACTCATAGTCTTCCTTTCTACACTCTTCTCCACACCTCTCTCTTCTGTCTTTTCATATCTATCTCTAGTGCTCCCTTTAGTATTTCTTGGAGAGCTGGTCTCTTGGCCACAAATTCTCTCAGTGATTTTTTGTCTGAAAATGTTTTAATTTCTCCCTCATTTTTGAAGGACAATTTTGCTGGATATAGAATTCTTGGTTGGCAGTTTTTCTTTTTTAATAATTTAAATATATCATCCCACTGTCTTCTCGCCTTCATGGTTTCTGCTGAGAGATCTGCGCATAGTCTTATTGGGCTTCCCTTGTTGTGATGGTTTGCTTTTCGCTTGCTGCTTTCAAGAGTCTCTCTTCCTCTTTGACCTCTGACATTCTGATTATTAAATGTCTTGGAGTACATCTATTCGGAGCTATTCTCTTTGGGGTACGCTGCACTTCTTGGATCTGTAATTTTAAGTCTTTCATAAGAGTTGGGAAATTTTCAGTGATAATTTCCTCCATTAGTTTTTCTCCTCCTTTTCCCTTCTCTTCTCCTTCTGGGACACCCACAACACATATATTCATGTGCTTCATATTGTCTTTCAGTTCCCTGAGTCCCTGCTCATATTTTTCCATTTTTTTCCCTATATTTTCTTTTTCTTGCTGGATTTCAGATGTTCCATCCTCCAGTTCATAAATCCTATGTTCTGTCTCTCGAAATCTAACATTGTAGGTTTCCACTGTTTTTTTCATCTCTTCTACCATGCCTTTCATTCCCATAAGTTCTGTGATTTGTTTTTTCAGACTTTCGATTTCTTCTTTTTGTTCATTCCTTGCCTTTTTCATATCCTCCTTCAATTCATTGATTTGGTTTTTGATGAGGTTTTCCATGTCTGTTCATATATTCTGAATTAAATGTTTCAGCTCCTGTATCTCATTTGAATGGTTGGTTTGTTCCTTTGACTGGGCCATATCTTCAATTTTCCTAATGTGATTTGTTATTTTTTGCTGACGTCTCTGCATTTAATTACCTTAATTAGTTTATTCTGGAGATTGCTTGCACTTCTTTTACCTAGGATTTTCTTGCTGGATGAATTTGTGTCTATCTGTTCTTTGACATTCAATTCAGCTTTATCTGAACCTCTAGCTTAAGTTTTGTTTAACAGAGGAGAATTTTTCAGTTCTTGTTTTCTGGTTTCTTGCCCTGCTTGTATGGTGCCTTTTTCCCCCCACACTTAGGAGGCTCTATTTAGGTATTATAGACCGCAGATGAATTTTCCCAGACCAAACTGGCCTCCTGTCAGGAGGAAAGAGTCACCTGCATCGGTTTTCCCTGAGGGTGAGACCCAGCAGGTTGAAAGACTTTCCTGTGAAATCTCTGGACTCTGTTTTTCTTATCCTACCCAGTATGTGGTGCTTGTCTGCCTGCAGGCCCCACCAGCACAAGATGATGTGGTACCTTTAACTTTGACTGGGGGCGTGGTGGAAACAGAGGAGAGGTTGTAGGCTGGTTTTAATGGCTTCAAATTACCAAGCCCTGGTGTCTGAAATCCTTGAAAGAAGGATTCCACCTGAGTTGGGCTTCACCCCTCCCCTGGGGAAGGCACAGGCTCCAGACAAGCCCTCAAACGAGCTTGTTTCTGCCTATGCCTGGGGCAGTTGCAGCCTGAGTAGCCTTCTGCTGTATCCAAAGGCAGTCAAGCCTTTGTAGAAACACAGCCACAAAAACCTCTGCTTCCTTCTGTTTTTTTCCTTTTTCTGTCAGCCCTACCCCCTTGGTGCCGGGGCAAAAATGAGCAACCTCCGCTTTGACCAGGTTCACCTGAGCTGGGGGCCTATTTTTAGTAGTCAGAATTTGTTAATTAATTCCACAATTGGTGTTTGGCTGGGTTCAGCCCCTGCTGCTGGTAAAGCCTCTTTCCTTTTCCCTCTAGGAAGCAGCCTGTGGGGAAGGGGCACCAGCTGCTGAGGCTTGGGGGGGCTCGCAGCCGGTCCAGCTGGTCCAGACTGGGGTACGCTGTGTGTCTGGTCACTGACGTGGCCCCAGGAGCTGTTCTGTACTGTGTCTGGTTATTTAGTAGTTGTTCTGGAGGACGAACTAAAATGTGCACATTGTTAAGCTGCCATCTTGGCCCAGAAGTCTCGACTTCCTTTTTATCTCTAATTGAAGCTTGTGCTGGTTTGAAAGGAAGTGTGCCCCCTAAGAAAAGCCATGTTTTGATATAAATCCCATTTCATAAAGGTAGAATAATCTCTATTCAATACTATATGTTTGAAACTGTAATGAGATCTTCTCCCTGGATGATGTGATTTAGTCAAGAATGGTTGTTAAACTGGATTAGAGAGTGACATGTCTCCACCCATTTGAGTGGGTCTTGATTAGTTTCTGAAGCCCTATAAAAGAGGAAATATTTTGGAGAATGAGAGATTCACAGAGAGCAACACTACAAAGCAGAGAGTCCACCAGCCAACAACCTTTGGAGATGAAGAAGGAAAATGCCTCCCGGGGAGCTTCATGAAACCACAAGCCAGGAGAGAGAGCTAGCAGATGATGTGGTGTTCGCCACGTGCCCTTCCAGCCGAGAGAGAAGCCCTGACTGTTTTCTCCATGTGCCTTCTCAGTTGAGAGAGAAACCCTGAACTTCATCAGCCTTCTTGAACCAAGGTATCTTTCCCTGGATTCCTTTGATTGGACATTTCTATAGACTTTTTTTAATTGGGACATTTTCTCGGCCTTAGAACTGTAAACTTGCAACTCATTAAATTCTCCCTTTTTAAAAGCCATTCTGTTTCTGGTATATTGCATTCCAGCAGCTAGCAAACTAGAACAAACCCTGATCTCTTTTTCAGGTACTTTAATAATTGCTGTATGTGGAGATGCTGACTTTCAGAGCTGGGAATTCCAGCACTAAACATTAAGTGTCACAGAGGTATCCAAGATTCCAGGAAAATACCAGCTTATACATACATAGCACAGCATCTCAGAAGCTAGAAATACATTTACAACTCCAGATGAAGTGTGGCTGCCATAAGGCTTACAATCTAGGCACAAGTTTTCTTATAAGTATTTTCTAAAAGAGAACATACTATATTTAATCTTTTGTTTCTGGCTTATTTTGCACAGCACAATGGCCCGAAGTTTCATACAATTCATTGTGTACCTCACGACTTCGTTCCTTTTTGTGGTGGCACAGTATTCCATCAGCTCTATACATCACAGTTCACCATTCTGCTTCTCAGACATTATGTCCTTCAGTCCCCTCTATCTATTGAGCATCATGGATAATTTTCAAGATAAAAAAAAATCCATAGCTCATTGTTTCTTCACTCAATTGTCCATTCACCAGAACTCTCAATTCTAGACAGTTTTTGTTGATCCAAAGAGACAAAGAATTGAGAAACATGGCCTAACCAAATATCTAATCTAAACCTCCCCCTGTCTCTTGTCCCTCCATCCCAATTATTAGCCCTGATATTGCTGTGGTACTGTTGATGTCTTCTTGTAAACTATAGGCCATAGCATGGAATATTAGCCTTCCCCCTATATTCCTCTATTATTGACTCTTTGTACAAGATCAGCCTTTGAAGTAGTTCATTCAAAAACTTATTGATAATTGTAGAGTTAATCGCTGGGATACATGACTCGAGATACAACCTTCCTCAATCATATTCACCTTCAATATGGCAATATTACTTATTACCCCAGTAATGAACTACTGTTACTTCTGTTTCCTTACATTTAAGTTCAACGTCACTGGGGAACCATTCACCCATCTCTAATTTCTGTGTATCTCTAAGTCACCTACGATCTACATTGTAAGCCTTTGCATTTACCTTTACCAGAGTTATAACAGCAAGATCCTATAATAGCGAGTATCTGTCCTTCTGTGTTTGTCTTCTTTCACTCAGCATTACATCCTCAAAGTTCATCCATGTTGTCATATGTTTTGGGACCTTGGTTAGTCTTACTGCTGCATAAAGTTCTACTGTATGCATATACCACATTTTGTTTATCCACTCATCTATTAATGAGTACTTGGACTATTTCAATCTTTTGGCAATTATAAATAGCACTGCTATGAATATCAGTGTGCAAATGTCTGTTCGTGTCACTGCTTTCAGCTCTTCTACCAAGTCTTGGAATTGTTAGGTTATAGGGCAACTTGATATCTAGTTTTCTGACAAACCACCAAACTGTCTTCCACAGCAGATGTACCATTTTACATTCCCACCAGCAGCGAATGAGTGTTCCAATTCTTCCTCTCCACCATTTGTAGTCTTCTGTTTAATAGCAGTTATTCTTACAGATGTGAGGTGATAGCTCATTGTAGTCTTGATTTGCATTTCCTTTATAGCTAATGAAGATGAGCATCTCTTCTTGTGCTTTTTAGCCATTTGTATTTGCTCTTTGGAGAAATGGCTATCATATCCTTGCCCATTTTATAATTGGGTTATTCATTCTTTTGTTGTTGTTGTATTCACCTTTTTTTAGATATTAAAAATAAATTGGTTTATTGAGGGCAAGAGGATGCAAACAATATAAGAAAAACTTATCTGGCATTTAATTGACTCTTCTTCCACTACTTGTCAAATGGGAGTTGGATTTCATTTGTACATTATCTAAGGACCCCGATTGTTTTGAAATCCTTATGCAGAGGGGAGCTGTGGGACAGATTCCTTAGTGACTCTTGGAATAATCCTTACAAAGGAGGGGTGTAATTAATTCCTCAATTCTGCCTACTTTTTCCCTTCTGCTTCATGTGTGCTACAAAATAGTCATTGCATGTGATGGTGAGCCCAGCAATTAGTGGAAAGAAGCTCTGGAAGCCCACTTTGCCATCTCAATCAATGGTCCAGATGGTTCATTATTCTGTCCACAACCAGAGGGTCTATTTCATTTTCAAAAAATCTGAGGAATACCTTTTCCATGAGTACTCTCAGGTCCTCCTTTGTTAAGCATCCTTTATCCCTGGCAAATTTGTGAACTGTAAACATCATAGTTTCTATGGCGTGGTCCACGTGAGATGGCATTTTGGTGAGGTCTGTTGAAACTTTGGTCGGAATGCACAGGGCGGTTGTGCGGCCAGCTGGGAGGCAGAGCCAGTCCTCTTCGCCTTTTTGACAAAGTCCTTTGAGGCATAGCAGTTTTTTATTTTGAGCAGTTCCCATTGAGCTATGTTTTCTTTTGTTGCTTACGCTTTGTATGTAAAGTTTAAGAAGCTACCTTCTGTTACTATATCTTGAATATGTTTCCCTATATTTTCTTCTAGGAGTTTTATGGTACTGGCTCTTAGATTTGGGTCTTTGATCCATTTGGAATTAATTTATGTATAGGGTGTAAGGTAGGAGTCCTCATTCATTCTTTCAGCTATTGATAGCCAGCTCTTCCATGCCCATTTATTGAAAAGACTATTTCGTCCCTGTTCAGTGGATTTAGGGACCTTGAAAAGATCAATTGACCACAGATTTAGTGATCTATTTCCACACTCTGAATTCAATTCCATTGGTTGATACTTCTATCTTTGTGCTTGTACTATGCTGTTTTAATATTGTGATTTTACAATAAGCTTTAAAGTTAGGAAGTGATAGTCCTTCCACTTCACTCTTCTTTTTTAGGATATATTTAGCTATTCGGGGTCTGTTTCCCTCCCAAATAAATTTGATAACTAGATTTTCCAAGTGTTCAAATGAGGTTGTTGGGATTTTGATTGGTATTACACTGAATCTGTACATCAATTTGAGTAGAATTAACATCTTAAAGATGTTCAACCTTCTTATCCATGAGCTCAGAATGTCTTTCCATTTATTTAGGTCATTTTTTATTTATTTTAGCAATGTTTTGTAGTTTTCTGTGTACAAGTTCTTGATATCCCTGGTTAGGTTTATTCCTAGATACCTGATTCTTTTGGTCACTATTCTGAATGGAATTTTTCCCTTAATTGTCTCCTCAGATAGGTCATAGCTTGTGTATAGAAACATTACTGATTTTTATATATTAATGTTGTATCTTGCCATTTTGCTGAATTTGTTTATTAATTCAAGTAACTTTTCATAGATTTCTCAGGATGTTCCTAGTTTCATATCATCTGCAAATAATGAAAAATTTATTTCTTGCTTTCCCACTTGGATGCTTTCTATTCCCTTCTACTGCCTGATTGTGCTAGCTAAAACTTCTAGTACAATATTGACTAATAGTGGTGACAGAGGACATCCTTGCCTTATTCCTGATCATAGGGGGAATACTTTCAGTCTCTCACCATTAAGTATGATGCTAGCTGTGGGTTTTTCATATATGCCCTTTATTATGTTGAGGAAGCTTCCTTGGACTCCTACCTTTTGAAGTGTTTTTTATCAGAAAAAGATGCTGGGTTTTGTCAACTGCTTTTTCAGGTTTAATTAAGATGATCATGTAAATTTCCATTTCAATTTGTTGATGTGTTGTATTATTAGTGATTGATTTTCTTATGTTGAACCATCCTTGTATTCCTGGTATAAACCCCACTTGGTCACGGTGTATAATCCTTTTATATGTGTTGTTGAATTCAAGTTGCCAGTATTTTGCTGAGAATTTTTGCACCTATATTCATTGGGGACATTCATTTCTTACAGCATCTTTATCCTGTTTCAGTATTAGAGTGATGTTAGCCCCATAAAATGAATTAAATAGTGTTTCTTTTTCCTCAATTTTTTGGAAGAGTTTGAACTGAATCTCTTTACTTGTATTGGTCTGTAGTAATCTATTTCTTCTCTGAGTCAGTTCACGTGTTTCTAGGAATTAAATTTCATCCAAGTTGTCTGGTTTCTTGACATATAGTTGTTCATTGTATCCCCTTATGACTTTTTTTTATTTCTTCAGGGTCTATGGTAATGACACCTCTCTCATTTCTGATTTTGTTTATTTGCATCCTCTCTCTTTTTCTTTGTTAGCCTAGTCAGGGGTCCAACAATATTATTGATTTTCTCAAAGAACCAACTTTTGGTTTTATTGATTCTTTCTATTGTTTTATTGTTCTCCAATTCGTTCATTTCAGTTTTAATCTTTGCAATTTGTCTTCAAGTTGCTTTGGCATTAGTTTGCTTTTCTTTCTCTAGTTCCTCCAGGTTAGCAGTTAAGTCCTTGGTTTTTGCTCTTTCTTCTTTTTTAATATAGGCATTTATGGCAATAAATTTCCCTCTAAGCACTGCCTTTGCCACATCCTGTAACTTTTGATATGTTGTACTCTCATTTTCATTCATATCCAAATATTTCCTGATTTCTCTTGCAATTTCTTATTTGAACCACTGATTATTTAAGAGCGTATTATTTAATCTCCCTTATATTTGTGCAATTTCTTGTTCTTTGGTGCTTTTTATTTCCAGTATCAGTCCATTGTGGTCAGAGAAAGTGCTCTGAATAATTTCAATCTTTTTTAAATTTATTAAGACCTGTTTTGTATCACAGCACATGATCTATCCTGGAGAGCATCCCATGAGCACTAGAGAAGAAAGTATATCCTGGTATTTGGGGTGTAACAATCAACATACATCTTTTAGGTCTAATTCATGTATCACATTGTTTAGGTTCTTTATTTCCTTAATGATCCACGCCCTGGCTGTTGTATCTACATAGGAGGGTGGTATATTGAAGTCTCCCACTATTATTGTTGAAACATTTATTCCTCCTTTTAGTTTTGCAAATGTTTGCCTCACATACTTCGGAGCTCCCTGGTTAGGAGCATAGACATTATAATTGTCATTTGTTCTGGGTGAATTGTCCCTTTTGTTAATATGCAGTGTCCTTCCTTGTCTCTTATGACAGCTTTACATTTCATTTAAAGCCTATTCTCTCAGATATTAGTATAGCTACTCCTGCTTTCTTTTGGTTACAGCTTTCATAGAAGATCTTTTTCCATTCTTTCACTTTTAATCTATTTGTATCCTGGGATCTAAGATGAGTCTCCTGTAAGAAGGATGTGGATGGAACATACTTCTTAATCTATTCTACCAATCCCTATCTTTGAATTGGTGAGTTTAGTCCATTAACATTCAAAGTTATTACTATAAAGACAGTTCTTGAATCTACCAACATATCCTTTTAGTTTTTGTCATATATATATATGAAAATATAAGAATATATATATATTCTTTTCCCTCTCTGTCTTTTTATCCTTTAAGCCACCCATACCCATACCCTTCAATTTTGTGCCTTCCTCCAGACCTCGCTTCCCTGTCTTTTTTTTTTTCTCTTTTTCAGCTGGCAGAACTCCCTTTAGTATTTCTTGTAGGGCAGGGTTTTTTGCAGACAAATTTTTTCAGCCTTTGTTTGCCTGAGAAGATTTTAACCTCACCCTCAATTTTGAAGAACAATTTAGCTGAATAAAGAATTCTTGACTGGAAGTCTTTCTTGTTCTAGATCTTAAATATATCATACTACTGCCTTCTCACCTCCATGGTGCCTGTTGAGTAGTCCAAAATCAGTCTTATGTGGTTTCCCTTTAATGTAGTGGATCATTTTTCTCTTGCTGCTTTCAGGACTTTCTGCTTCTCTTCAATAATTGGCAGTCTGATTAGTATTTGTCTATTTGGATTTATTCTATTTGGGGTTCGTTAGGATTCTGTGGGCTTCTTTGATTTGCATATTTATGTCTTATAAAATTTGGGAAGTTTTACCCCATAATCCCTTCAACTAACCTTGCTAGTCCTTTACTCTTCTCTTATCCTTCAAGGACACTGATGAGTCTTATACTTGTACTCTTCATGTTGTCCATCATTTCCTTAAATCCTGTTCCATTTTCTCATCTCTTTTGCCATTTGTTCCTTTGTGCATTCCAATTCAATCATCCTGTCCTCTAGCTTGCTTATTCTTTCTTCTGCCTCTTCAAATCTGTTGTTGTGTGTCTGTAGTATCTTTTAAATTCTGTCTACAGTATCATACATCTCTATGAGATCTGCTATTTTTCTAGTTATTCTTTCAAATTCTTCCTTATGCTTATCCAGTGTCTTCTTAATAACCTATGTGTCATTATGAACGTCCTTGATTAACTGTTCCAAATTCCATCTCCCTTCTGGTATTTTAATTCTATCTCCCCTCCAATGTTATGGTCATTCTGGGTGGACCATATCTGCCTGACTTTTCATGTCCTTAGTGATTTTCTGTTGTGTTCGGGGCATTTGTTTATCTTGATGAAGTTATTTTACAAGTTGATTTCCTTGACTCATCCAAAGTTTGTATTTGCTTGGGTTTGCCTTGTAGATCCCCCATTGCACTTGGTTTATCACCAAACCAGCTCCCCGATCTCATGGAAGGGATGCACATCTCCTTGTAACTTCCCAACAAATGCCACTCTTGAGCCATGTCTTCCCCTCAGCTCTGCCTCTCCCTGGCTGTGGCGGCCAGCTGAGCAAGATGGCACAGGGCAGCGTGGCTATTTTCAGCACCTAGTTGGGTCACTATTCTCCACACCTGGCAGTGTGGCCATTCTCAGTGCCCATCATGGCAGCTGTTCTCACACCCAAGAGTGCAGCTATTGTGGCACCCAATGGAGTGGCTCTTCTCATTCCCAGTGAGTGGCTATCCCCACACCCATCATGGCAGCTATTCTCGCACCCAGAAGAGTGGCTGGTCCCGGCAGGAAGAGGAGGGCTTCTCATACCCTCAGAGACCCAGCCTGCCATGCCCATGGGGGAGGGGCATCAGTCTCTGCGGCTTGGGAAACTTTAATTCCTATGCGGGATCTCGGCCATTTCACTGTTCCAGACTGGTGTAGGATGTGTGGTCAGTGAAGTCCCCAAGCAGTCATTCCATGCAGTTCCTGGCCATTTACCAGCTGCCCTTCAGGACCAACTAAATTCCACTCCTCACTATGCCACCATCTTGCCCTGCAATACCAGGTTCTTGAATGGGACAACTCAATGGGATAAGGATAATTCACCAAAATAATTTTATTAATTTCATGCAATTCTAACTGTGGAAATGTGACCAAATTTTTCTACCATTCATTCAGTAGAATTCATATGATAGAATGGTTGAAAATGGAGGAAAAAATATAATTAGGGGGCCTTTATGCTGGATGTTAAAATATCTAATAAAACTGTAGTTTTATTAAAACAATGTGATACAAATGAAATAAAAGAAAATTAAAACCCCAGAAAGGGAACTTAGTATAAATATAAGAACTAGATTTATTATACAAGTTGCATTTCAAATCAAGGGCAAGTAATCAACTATTCAAATGACAGTTCTGAGCCACTGGCCTATCCCTTTGGGGGACAAAAAAAAAAAAAAAAGAAGGGCCAGGAAATCACAGCTCACACTAAAATAAATTTCCTATGGGCTTAAGTGTTAAATATGAAGAAAATGAACTTATGAAAGCACCAGAAGAAAGTAACAAGTGACCATTTCCCTGCTCTTGACAGTGAGGATAATGTTAAGCATAAAAAGTAATTAACAAAAGCCTTGAAGAAAAATTAATAGATTTGACATTAGTGTTAAACTTCTGAACATGCAAACATTCCATAAAATACAGAATTTTACTGCAAATATTTTTACTGTATGGAACAGGAATACATGAGTACAAGGGTCCCCCCAAAGCCCATTTCCCGGGGGCATAAAGAAAGGGGCCACTTTGTCCATTGCTGGGGAAATAGGGGCTGAGCTCCTTCTCTTTGGAGGGCAAAATGGGTAGAAGCCTTAAAAACATTCAGGCCCTTTGGCCCACGAATTCCACCTCTGAAGATTTGTCTCAAGATCATTTTTGAAGACAATTTCAAAGATTCCAGTGAAAAGTAGTTTTCCAACACAACTTTCCATATAGAGAAAAAGCTTTCTGCCATTTTTTAAAAAATCATGTTTTCAAATAAACTGAAGAAACTGAGAAGTTGCTGATGTTAAGTGGAAAAAAGCCAGATACAAAACTAAATAGAAAGAACCATCAGAATTTTGCTGTCAAATATGGGATACATCTGAAGGTAACCTGCATTCGTCCAGTAAATGTGACTGCACGTTTCCCCAGGCAGATGCTGCACCACAGTGGACGGGACAAGCAAGGGCCCTGCCTGCTTGGGGGTGATGGTCCAGTCGGATCGCACACACAGGGGGAGGAAGTGTGCCCAAGTGTTCATGATTATCTTCACCAGAGAGACTATTACCAACAATCATTGCCTTCCTACACTTATCTGAAAATTTTCCTTCAAAAGCATGTCTATTTTCATAGTGGAAAATGAAACTTTGGTTAAAAAATCCCACTGCTCTCCACCCACGACACAATTCTTTCTCCACCCAAAAGGCAATAACCACACCACTGTGTCTGGAAAGCTCTTCGTTCTCCTGGGCTGTGTGTGCATCTGCTTTTGTTAAAAGCAAGAATGGGTGAGGAGAAAGCATATGAGACCCTGCTACACCCACTGTATCTGAAAAATCTAAATGACCTTTGGAGAGACTCAGACTGAAAATAAATGTATGATTCAGGAACAAATGATCCAAATGACTAAACGTCCTCGTAAAAAATACCTTCCAACCTTCCCTAACTGTAGATTATTTACCATGCCAAAAAAAGGCCATTCATGCTCCTAAGTACTGACAAGAAAATGGGAAATATGTCGGCAAATTTCAGGGCCAGCTCAAAACTAACATATTTATGGTGCTTATCTGCTCCTCCGGACTGGGGAAGGGCAGAGTCAACATAAACAGGGGCTAGAAGAGATGGAGAGGCAGGTGAGAGAGGCGGCACTTAGAAAGGATCTCTTTGAAATTGATTCTTCAAACTGCTTAGAATGAAATGACAAAGACAGCTCTCTTCCTTGTCTTCGGGAAGGACAAGCAGAAGCAACACGCAAGCGTGCTGTGGTCCCACCCAAACCAGAATCACAAGCTGCAGGGGCACAGCACACATCACTGAAAATGTACTTTCCCAGGCTCACTTTTATTTCGGGATGAATTCAATGAGCCTAGATGTCAGGCCACCAACTTGCAGGATGTCAGAGTAGTCAGTCCACTCAATGAATCATTCATTCATCTAGCAATCCTTCTGCCACTGTGCCCCAGGCATCATTGTAGGGCTAGGGACACAGCCAGGGACAAGCTAGATGCGGTCCCTTCCTCGTGGAGCTGACCTTCCAAAGGGGGCACATGTAACAAGCAAGTAGACAGGGCCACTTCAGAGAGTGAAGAATTCAATAAAGACCATCGAAACAGGAGTTTGTGAAAAAGAGCTGCTGGGAAGTGTGGACTCCTTTAAGTGAAGGTCCTGCTTCTTGGAGGAGACATCATTTGAGCTAAGACATGGGGGAAGAACTTCCTGGGCAGAGAGAAGAGTCAGCATGAAGGCTTGCTGGGCTCCCGTTTGACGTGGAGGCACGGGAGAAAGGCTGGAGTGGCTTAAGAATGGGAGGGAGGAGAAGACAAGAGGATATGAGGGTGGGCAAGGAGGTGAGGGAAGCGGGAGTCCAGGACATCTGGGTCTTGGGTTGTGGGGAGCACCTGGATGACATTCTGAGAGCAATGCAATTTGTATGGGAAATCTAGCCATTTTGAAAATATGAAAACAGAAATGCGTTGTCGTTATGTTCAGCTGATCCATTCATTTCTATCCTCGTCCTTCCTGCCCTATGAAGATGACAAGTGACACAACCCCAGGTCCCTGAGTCCAGTGCTTCCTGGATAATGGCACAAACACGGTGCCCAGGGGGCAGCAGGCTGGCCAAGGGATGGCCAGGCGGAGTTAATGCGTCCTGTTCATCGGGTCTCAGTTGCCCAGTTCTGCCACCTACTTACTCTCTCTAAACCTCTGTTTCCTCATTTGTAAAATAGAAATAACTCCACCCCCACTCAGCCTTGCAGGGAAGTGGTGAGAAGAGAGAGGTGTCCATGGGGCAATTTGCCTGGTGACCAGCACATTTGTGCTCCCACTGCATCGAGCAGAAAGATAACAATCAGTGATAATTTGTTGCCCACATTTTTATTACAGAGGTCAGACACTGGTAACGCTGTTTCCTATCTTGTTTGAAATTTTCTATTATAAAATGTATAAAGAAATTCAAGCACGTACAAAAGTACAGAGGGTAGAAAAATGAGCTGTTGACATCCACCACGAGTCTCAACCTGCGGCCAGTGTCTTTTCCTTTAGAGCCCCACCAACTGCCTCCCCCACTTGGGTATCCTGAAGCCAATGCAGAAAGCATGCTATTACAACCGTAAATATGGCTTGAATCTAAACCAAAAGTGACTTTGGTTTTCAAGCACTACTCTCACTGACACCTCTTGCAGAATTCTCAATGAGGGCGTGGGAAATACTACCCCTGCTAAACACTGGTGTTAGGATAAATTGGTATAATATATTTGCAGGGCAATGTTTCCATGTCCTGACTTAAAGTGCATGTATCATTTGACTCAGCTGTTGAAATCATCAGAACTTATTTACAAATCAAATAAATAAGAACTGAGATTTCTTATTTATGATAGAAGGAAACACTATAAAGTATAAAAAGGTACAAAGCAGTGCATGGAGGTACTACCATTAGTGCAAAAGGCAGGGACACGTGCACACCGTGTAACTACTCCTTGAGTGTACGTCCAAGGTATCATGAGCAAGAACTCATAGCAGAGGCAGCCTCAAGAATCAGAGCAGCTCAAGAGCCAAGACTGAGACTGTGGGAGACTCTGCCCAGCCCCTCAAAGTGACAGTGATCATGACAACAGTTACAACGAAGCAGCGCATCCAAAGCATCATGCTCACTGGGGACTGAATCATGCCCAAGTTCTAACCGCATCCTGGAGTGTGAGCACATTTGTAAAGAAGATCTTTGAAGATCCTATTTAGATGAAGCCAAACTGAAGCTGGGCCTTAATTGCTGTGACTGGAGTCCTTACACACACAAGAAATTCTGACACAGTCAGCAGAAGCCCATAGTTGGAAGATGCCAGCAAGTGAGGCAGCCGCACGTGATGGAGGCTAAGATGCAAGCCAAGGAACCCCAAGATGGCACCACATCAGCACCAGAGGATTAGAGACTCCAGGACAAAGCCTCCGAAGCTGTGAGGTAATTCATTCCTGTGGCTTAAACCAAACAGGGTGTGGGGCATTTGTCACAATAGCCCTGGCAGACTGAGACAATGCTGCTTGATTTTTTTAAGCAACATGCATGTATTAACTCTCTAAATATAAAAAAAAATAAACCTAAGGAGGGAAAAATCCAAAACATTTCCAGATCAAACACAATATCCAGTCCCTAAAGAAATGTAAGAGAAGCATAAGATGGTGGAGACTGGAGTCAATGAAGATCGCATAAATAGCTATTTAGTAGCAAAAATGAGGTATGTCATGTCTCTACAGGTCACAGTGGGAAAACGAGGAACCAATGTATTCCTCAAGTATCAGTGGCTCCTGGGTTTGCAGTTACTGGTTTGGAGCCGTGCTTCCTATAGCTCTTGGCCCTGAAACCAGAGGATGCCCAAGATGAATAAATGATGGAGGGAAGCCTCACTGTCCCCTTTGGAAGCTGGTCAAGACAGCAGCCAATCATCCAGACATATCTGCCTTTGGGGGCTCAATTTGAGCTCTTTCCTCTGTTCCAGGGTCTTCTGGGTACATAAAAAGTGGGGGTGACATCCCTTTCCACTTAATACTCACAATTTACTGTTGTTTGCATAACTCAGACATGACCTTTTGACTTCTTTTGGCCTTGAGAGTTTGGGATGATCAGAGGCATCGGAACATCTGGAACAAGTCTCATTTCTGATGCGCTTCCTGGGCACTCCGGAGCCGCTCTTGACATTCTGTGCTTAGTTGGACCACAGTGTCACAATTAGAATTCTCACCAAACCAGTAGAATCATCAAAGATGAGCCCCTTTGGGGCACCAATTCTTGTGCAGAGCAAAGAAGAGTACCACAGATCATGCACACCATCGGCAATTAATAAATTTCTGCTGAAAACATTTTCTTGGATAATCAGACGTTAACCTTAAAATATGAATGTATCCCCTCTAAGGTCTTCCCCAAATAAATCTCTTTCTTTTAAAACTGCTTCTCTAATTTTTCTGAATAATTTTTAAAAAATGAAAGCACAGGGATTGATATTTCAAATACACACAACTGGCAATTGTTAAAGGTGTCATATGATGTGCATGTATAAATGTATGCATATTATGTTTGTGTTTGCATATATCATATGAAGCATAAAGCTGAAATTCTCTTTATTCCGTTCGACACCCCCAGAAAAAAAACAATTATCATGACTTGGGATTTCATCTTTCCAGTCCAATCCTCCTCCTCTCCCTACCCCTCTTTCTCACACATATAGCACATATACAATATTGTTTGGTTGGGGATTTTTAGGTTTATAAACATGACATCACACTGTATATATTGTCTTGCAGCTTGCTTTTTTCACAGAGACTTAGTTCATCGCTTTGAGCCAGTGCCTAGGTTTGCCCGGCACGAACACACCCCACTCGATATTTCCAATCCACTACTGATGGTCATTTAGATCATTTTCCCTGTTCCACTATTGCACAGTAAGGCCGTGACTTGAGTAAACGTCCTTGCATATGCCCCCTGCACACTACTATGTGCTGAGAAGTAGCCATGGCGAGTCACAGCTTACACGTTTCCATGTTCACTTGATGGTGACAAATAGCCACACCAAGTTCTGCTCCTGCTGAAATGTATAAGAGTTGTTTTCCCTACATTTTTGCCAACATTTGATACTGTCGGATTTCCTAATTTGTCTCTCCATCTGTTGGTTGAAAACCATCCGGCTCTTGCTTTTTCCTCCTCTCTCATTCCAGTCTTCTCCCCTCCTTTCTTCCATGGCCAACGACACCGGCATGATGACAATTTTTACCCGTCATGATAATTAGTAACCACAGCGGCTGCCCGAGGCCGAGGAAGGTGGGTGACTTGTCACAGCTCCCCCACTTAGAAATGACGGTGTGGGCTCAAGCCAAGCCTCGGGGCTTCCTAAGTCCCCTTCGCCACAGCTTGATGCCTGTTCAGAGCTTCTGCAAGCAAGGACAGGCCTAAAGGACGAGACTCCAGTCCCATGGAAAGTAAGTAACCTGTCCTGCCCCCATAGAGAGGCCCTGTGCAGCTGTGGAGCCCCTGATTTCAGCCTTCCACTCACGGTCAGCAAAACATGGTGAGACCACACACTTGGAAGAAAACAGACAGAAATGGGTCCTGCTACTGCTGCTGGCACCTGGCCCGGCCTGGACTGCTTCATCAACTGTTATATGGGAAGCACTTAACACCCAGGACTGCGATGAGCTCTAAGGGAACGGAGCTGGTGAACTATCACTGATCGCCACCCCTTGTCTCTTCCCTCCACCCCAGTGTCAGGGCTGCAGCTCTGCACCCTCAGCTGAACTCTATGGCTGCTTTCTGAACCATTGCCATGAAACTCAGTGTCCATCCACCTGCAGAGCCAGAAACCACACAGCAAGGACGCTTCAAACATGCGAAGGGCCCACTTACTATTCAGATAAAGCAAGAACAAGGCTAGGAGAAAATCACTGGTCTTCAAAGCCTCCCCAAAGCAGGTCTAGGAGCCTGAGGGCAGCCTGTGCCCTCTCAACCCCATGTGGTCAGCTGCTGGTGGCTGCCTGGTGAAGTCCACTGACTTGTGTTCTCTGTGGGTGGGCAGCCACCCAGGGAGCCTGGCACGGACAGAGCCAGGGAGTGGGTCCACCCGTGGCCATCTAGGATACATTCACTAGAAACAAATGGCCCATGTCTGGGCATGCACCCAGTGCTCAGGTGCCCAGAGCATCCCAGAAGGCAAGGGGGCAGCAAACCAGCCTGAGCTGGGCTCCGGCCCTGCTGAGCTGCTTAGGGAGGAGGGGCAGGTCCTTCCCCCAAAGACCTCAGTCAGACACCCCCACCCCCAGATAAGCACCTCCCAGGGCATCTGTGGCCAGTACCCATGCCCTCTCTCTCTAGGGGCTCTCGGTTAAACCTCAGAGGGCCCCGGTCCACTGTGCGGGCTACTGGGAAGTGTGTTTAGAGGAGTCTGAGAAGCAGCCCCAGGGAACGCTGCAGTTCTTTTAGACCTGCCCCCAGGTTCTGAACACTTCATGAACCCCAAGTGCTCTCTTCTTTAACCTCAATTGAATTGTTTTTGTGCTAGCACCAAAACATGCAAAGCATTTCTCTCTGTTCCATATGGGCTAGCACAAGGTTTGTTCTCCTCCAAAATAAATGCACGTCTATGAAAGTTGGTAGCTGATTCTGGAGACTGAGCTAAGCATTTTCCATGCCTTAGCTCATTTAGTCCCCTCCCTCCATCAAAGCAAGCCAAACAGCTTCTTTGAGCTTGATGCACTGAGTTACCCCATTTTCTCAAAAGGAAATTGAATGTCCAAGAGGTGAAGTGGGGGGGGGGGGGAAATACCCTGACCCCGAAATGTTCAGTCAGTAAGATGCTCCTGCGAAGACATTCACAAAATAATCTGAGGCTAAAAGTGCAGGATATGGCAAAAATGGTGTGGCTCCAATTTTACATTTGCTCAGTAGTAAACGGAAGCCTAACGCCACGGGGCAGAGAGGCCTCTGGCAGTCTCCTCCCACCTAGCCCCCCACCAGGCTCGGCTGCAAGCATCCCCTAAAGGCTCAGCTGCAAGCACCCCCAAAGGCTCGGCTGCAAGCACCCCCAAAGGCTCGGCTGCAAGCACCCCACAAAGGCTCGGCTGCAAGCACCCCACAAAGGCTCATCTGCAAGCACCCCACAAAGGCTTGGCGTGCCTCATGGCATGACGTTCAGAGGACGCCAGGAAGGCTTGGAGAGGTGGGAGGTCCTGCCCCAAAGTCCAACCAGAAGCTTGCTGAAGAGGGATTTAATCTTCTCTCCCTCAACCTCTGCTTTCCTAATCTTTTCCCTAAGCTGCCTCTTCCCGCCCTCCCCCTTCTCCCTTCTAGAGGCCTGCAGCCTCCTAACTCCTTTCCCCTCCCCTCCTTCCTTCCTTCCCTCCCTCCTTCTACAATCCAGTATTTACAGTGCACCACGAGCTTCTGAGGACACAAGAGTGACTAAGAGATTCCTGCCCCATGGAGATTATAGTCCAGAGAGAAAAGCAAGCAAAGTGAAAACAACCTACTGTGCGTGCACACACGGAGTGGGAGGAGACACCCCACAACAGAGAGTCCGAGAGGACCTGTGTCTGCACTTCAAGCTATGGGGCCCTGTCCATAGAGGACCCGCATCATGTGACCACAAGGCCACAAGGGCCAGTCGGGCTTCACAGGGTCAGGGTGGTGGCTGAAAGCCCACCGCAGTGCCCACCCTTCCCCAGCCCACCCTGTTGGCAATGGGACGCTGCTGCTCCCCCTTGAAGAGGGGGTCTGCTTCCTTTTCCCTTGAATGTGGGGCTCATGCTGCTGATAGCGAATGGTGGAAGTGATAGTGGGCAGAAGGAAGGGCAGGAGAAGTGAGGATGGGAGAAGGGAGGATGGGAGAAGGGGAGGGTGGGCAGAAGGGAGGGTGGGCCCATCTTGCACACAGCTCCCTCCTCTGGGCCCCTGCCTACACCACGTGCACAAGCCCGGGAGGGTCACCTGGGGCAAAGGGGAGTCATGCCAGTCAGCCCAGCTGAGGCCATCAAGGTTGGCGAGCCTTCTCCCCAACCTGCAGCTACGCATGCTCAGAAGGCACCAGCCAAGGGCAGAAGAACCACCCAGGTGAGCCCACACTCAGTAGCCAACACACAAAATAACAAACTAAAACAAACAAAATAGATGGTTGTTTCAAGTCACTAGATATTCTGGGAAGTCTGTTACGTCGGGAACCAACCCAAATCTCAGAAGCAGGGAAGCTGTAGCCAGGAGCTGGGACCTCCCCCAAAAGTCTACACAGACAGTCAGGTGTCCTCCCTGACAGACGAGGCAAGTTCAGTGGAAATCTCAGTGCTCAATGAGGACAGACCAACAGATAACAGGTCAGGTAGCACCACTCAGCATCTTTGGAACCTAAGAATTGACCCCAAACTGAAGAGGCAACTTGTAAAAGTAAGTGATGCTTCCTCGAGCAAACTCCAAGCTCAGTAAGTGTTTTTAGAGGTTCCCCCAAGACAGAGAAGAGAAGGTGAATGGGAATGGGCAGGGGTGTGTCAGTGGTTGGGTGGGGAGGGGTCCCGAGAAGCCTCAGCTCAGAGCAGAAAGTCTCAGTGCCAGCCCTGGGCTAAGAGCCCTGGAAATTCAACTCCTCTTACACTCTGAGGCAGCCACTGTGAGAACTCCCACCTTAGAGACAAGAAATAGTAGCACAGAGAAGTTAAGCAACCTGCCCAAAGTTACACAGGCTGAGGCTGGGCATAATCCCACTGACTCAACCAGACCCAACCACCCAGAATGCAGCCACTCGAGACTCGACGAAGAGGACACTAAGGCTTGGGAACATCAAAGCAGTTAGTAAGAAATGTCACTCATCTCCATTCAGCACATACTCTGTGCCAGGCAAGGTTCTAAGAGTTTTACACGCATTTTGATCCTCATGCATCATAAACTAAGCCTTGCTGTTCCATGTAACAGGTGAAGAGACAGATTCTGAGATTAAGAGGTTGGCCAAGGCCATAAAGGATGGAGCTGAGGTTTTCACCAGGTCTTGCTGATTCTACCAATCCTCCCCAGAGAAGAGCAGCATTCAGAGGAGGCCCATCTTGGTGGGCACATGGCTGCCGTCCTGGTAGAGTTGTTCCAGGACTAGGTGGCTTCGTCCATGCAGTTCCTGGCACGGTCTCCGCCAGGTTCCCAGCGAGGTTAGCCGCCGGCTGGTCACTGTCCACCATGCTCGTCTCCAAGGTCACAGGGACCTCCGGGCCGCACAACCCAGCCACCAGCCCAGACCTCCAGCCTCCAGCAAGGGGTTGGCAGAGTCATCACTGGGCAACAGGCCAGGCACTGGTTATAAATTGGTGCAACTCAGAGGGAAGACAAACAGGGCCACCTCGGGAGCTGACCCACAGGTGGCCTCCCGGATCCCACCCTCTTCTCTTCATCACAGCCCAGGGGTTCTCAGGGTGAAGGCCTGTGGGTCTGTGTTCAGCAAACTCAGGCTCGCACCGCTGGCCTCCTGGGGAAGCCATGCCCTGCAGACCGTACGGTGTCACCCACAAGCTCAGCGTACCTCTCATCGAAAAGAGCTTCCTTCTGACGTCTGCTCATTAAAACATCGCATGTGTGCATTGTAGTTTTTCTCAGAACACTAATACAAGAATGAAAATCAGGGTCGAATTCCTTAACTCAGACTTTTCCTCTTAAATGACCTTGGCAGAAGGTAGTGTTTTGACACAAAAGACCTACTCTAAATTGTCGGAAGTAGACTTCGCCAAGTTGTGACTGAGCTCTGGCCTTGGTGGTGGGAAAGGCGCAGAGAGGCAATGGGGTCTCTGCTGTGGGGTAGGGGCTGGTGCATGGCAGCAGGGATGGCTAGTGCCCCTTCCAACTGCACCCTGTGGCTAAAACCACAGTCGTTTCTGGAAAATGAGAGAATTAGACAGAATGCTCTCTGAGCACACATCCAGAATTAAAACTCAATAATTCCTGTCTGACTCAAGTCATGCAAAAGTCAATGATATAAAAGAAACCTAGCAGGTAAGCTAAAATTTAAATAGAAAAATAAACAAGAACTTGGAAAAGACTGAAAGAGGAACCAGGGAAAAGGAATCCAATTTCTCTGCCATGAAAACACAATATAGAGATAATAATTAAAACAGTGTAGCTTTGTTGCGAGAGCAGACAGGTTTCAATGGAACGAAAGGAAAAGTCAAAAAATAGACCTAAATCTCATGGAAATTTAATATATTAATAAAGGCGGCATTTAACATCAGAGAAAAGAGGGATTATTCAGTAAACAGTGTTGGGACATTGCTGCCATCTGGATAAATGAGGTTGGCTCCGTACCTCATGTTTTAATTGCAGATTGATCAAAGCTTTAAATATATATATATAAGAAAGCATAAAAAAAGAATAAAAGCAGACACTTAAAAAAATTATTTAGAGTGGGAAGGCCTTTCTATGATATGAAACCCAGAAGCCATTAAAGGAAAAAATCTTGATAAATTCATCTATACAAAAATCGTCATAAGCTAAGTCAAAAGATTAGCATTAAACCAAGAAAAAGTGTTTGGAACTCCTAGCTCAGATGAAGGGCTAAACTCCCCAAACTTCCTAACATATAAGGGTATCGAGGAATAGAATAGGGCGAACATAGGACAGCGGGCAAAGTGGAAACCATCCCTTTCGGCAATCAGACAAGGGAGAGATTTTGAAGGGAGGGAGACAAGGATTCTGCCAGGGCGCGGACAAGGCCTGGGGACGCTGGGAGACGCCAGTGCCCCTGGGGGCAGCTGCTCTCTTCCCCACGGCAACCTTCGCCCCAAGCTCCTCCTGAGCAAAGACCAAGAGAGCACCCCAGTGCAGACTGACCCTGATCTACGGTGGTCCCCGCTGCCTGGGCCCCTTCTAAATCATCCAGCCCAAGCCCCAACCCTGTGAAAAGCCCCTCCCAGCCCCTCCTGGGGACTGCTGAGGCCCCTCTGCCAGATAAATCAACTTTATTTGACTCTGGAGGAGCCTTCGGTGGCCCGGAGTGGAGAAGCCGGACAACACACTCAGACAGCAGACGCTGGTCAAGCATCTTTATTATTCGTCAGCACCAGAAACCTTCCTAGGGTCCCAGAGGCAAGGGGTCCCGGGACCAGGGTTTGAGGAAGATGAGGAGAAAGAAGAGATTTCCTTCTCGGACCCTGGACTTCTAAGGATGGCACACGGTCACCCCACAAGACCTACTTCTCCATCCATCCCACATGCACTAATGGCATTCTCGGAGACACCATGTTGAAGACAGAGGGACCGAGGGGTGATAAGATGGGGGTCTTGGCTTTCACGGACCACCCACGGTGTGAGCAAGAGAACCACCCATAAGCCGAGCCATACGTAGAGCTCGGAAGGAAACCGGGAGACACAGAGTGTCTGATCGGGGCCTTGACGGCTGCTGCCCAGGTCAGGGGGTGCTTCCAGAAGAGGCGGGGTTGGTATGAGAACTGAGGTGGGGACTGGCGTGGGCAGGCACAGACCTGTTTGTACATGTCGCAGGGGTGGTGTTTGTGTGTTATAGCTCCAGTGCAGGTTTTAGCATGTGCCAAGGTTCTGAGGTTGGAAGTCTCACCTGCCACCAAGAGGTCAAAGAGGCAGGAAGGGGCCAGGGCAGGTAGATAAGATGGGTGGTGTTAATCCCACGAGCCACGGAGAGCAAGACGGAAGCATGAGGGAGGACACATTGCCACTCACCCCTATCACCCAGCAGAAAACAATGAGATGGGCCTATGAGAGTAAGCAGGGAGATGGGGCAGGAGGCAGCGGCCTCCCAGGTGCTCGGTGGGGGTGGCTGGAGGTGGTGAGAAGCAGATGGATCCAAGAGGTGTTTGTTGAGTAGAGTGTACAGCATGCAAGGCAAGGAGGAAAATGGCGGAGCCAAGGTCAACCAGCAGCTTTCTGGCTTCAGCAGCCAGGTGAAACACGGCGTCATTCCCTGGGAACACTGCTAGAGAATGAGTGATTGCAGTTTTGGGATCCCTTTCCGGGCCTCAGTTTCTCCAAGGGTCAAGCAAGGGGCTGGACTACTGCAGAGCTTTCAAACTTGTTTCACCAGCAGAACCTGGATTCCAAACCATCCCACGCGACATCCCAATAGAGAACAAATCAGACGGAAGGGGAGCTGCCCTGCTGGGGCTCGGGGCCTGCAGAAACAAGGCTGGGTTCCCCCCACCTCTTTTCCCAGCCACTGCCTCCCCTCCCCCACAGGAGTTCTAAAGATCCCCAGACCAGCATGAAAAACGCACAGGGTCCACCACTGTTCCAAGTCCCTGCGGCCTCTGCCTGGCTCTAGTATTTGACAAGTCATCTTTCTCCTGTCTGGGTCAGTCTCCCCACTTCAGTCCATCTGACCCCCTGGCCACCCCAGGGACCCTAACTAGAGTTGTCAGGGCAGAGTTCTGCACAGCCAGGGGCATGGCCATCCCATACCCCCTGCCATGGGCTACACAGAGAGGCCCTCTCACCCCAGCGCCCGGACACAGCCCCACACGAGCGTGCCCTCAGCCCTTGCAGACACACAGAGCAACTCTCTTGGCACAACCACAAGCTTGCACCCAGCAGAAAAGTTGGCTCTTCAGACGTGCATTTAAAAATACCCGTGAAATGGTGTGGGTATATATAGAGAGAATGGATCCAAGCACCTCAGCCCACACAGAATGCAAATAGATGCCTTGAAAAAATCTATATTGTATCTTAAACAGGCCTGAGATAGGAGCAGCACCAAACAACAGACCCCCCTGGGGACAAGGGCTGCTTCCTACAATGCTGTGTTTGCCTCCTTGTCCTGATTACTTTTCAATATCTCCAGTAACAGAGCTGCACCCCTCAATCCCCCAATTTGGGGAGGAATTCCATCATCTTTATTTATTCAGCTTTTAGTCATTACCCCTATCATGTTCCAAAAAGCATTGAAGGTGGCTCACAAAATGCACATGGCAATCTAAAAAAAAAAGCAATGATAAAATTGAGAGGGCAGAGAGAAAATTTAAATGAAAGGGGAAAAAAGCGATCCCAAGGCTTAAATACTCAAAACACATAACACAGATTCTGTGCAGAGATTGGAGGGAGCTTCAAATTTGATGCTGAGCTTCCAAGCAACCCAAGTGAAAAGAGAAACATAAACAGTCACAAAAGAGAAAGCAAATGGGGCTTTTCTGGTACTAGGAATAGCATCTTCCAGTGTTTTCTCCTACAGGCATGCCTGGGAAGGACAGGAGCTGCTCTCCCTACCCTCCCACGGTGTACAAACAGCTTCGCTTCTGTCTCCTCCTTCCTCCCTCACAGGGCGTCCACAAGCAGTCCTCTACAAGTCCGCCCCAAGGGCCCTGCTTGTACCACTTTTGTGATTTATGTCTTCAATGCACATCCAGCTGCATAATAATTTATTTTATATTTTAAGCCAACTCATTTCTTGTGCTTAAGTAAATGTAGTTATTAGAGAAACTTTACATCTCCACTTTAATAGAAAATCAGAATCAATGTCCAGAAATGTTAAGTGGCCACAAAATAAAGGCAATGGGAACCAATCAATAGAATTACACTCCGGCGAGGCAGCATGCCCGTGGAGGCCGCCCTGCCTAAGCTGCTCTCTGCTCGTTAGAAAAGGAAATCCGCCAGCGGTAGAAGTCAGAGGCACACCAGCCACAAACGACAACTTTCGCTTCCATGTATATAAAACCAGAAGACGGAGAGGGAATCCAAAGGGGAAGAGCCATCCGAGCCTAGGCGGTCAGTGACAGTTAGATCCCCACCTGAGTTACAGGAGAACAGGTGACTCAGGAGGTCCACCCAGGCCTGTTGGCGTGTGTGCTGCCAGGGCCACCGGGTAAGTCTCTGCCCGAGGTACCAGACCACAACTCCTTCTTCCCTGAGGGCTGACACGCCGCCACCATGTTTCTCTTCACTGTCACTGAAAGTATCAGTCTGCAACAGATTGGAAATGTAAATGCTAGTCCTGGCCTACAAGGGCGTGAGGGCTCTTGCTCTAAACTCACCTTGGGGAGCTGCTAGGGGGTGCAGTCTACACCCTTGGAAGCAGGGACCCTGAGGTCAGCTTCAGTAAATTTTAATTTCCGTGAGTCACGGGGCTGCATTCATCTGATAATGCAAACGGGGCTCATTCATTCCCTGGCAACTTTTTTTGTGCCCTAGCTTTCCTCTGACTATCTCTGCAGTCTTTTCTTTAATGCTGATCTATTTCACATCTTCACAGCAACATCACCACCACCACCGTCACCGCCACCACCATCACCACCACCACGGCCACCACCACCGTCACCACCAGCACTGTCACCACCATGGCCACCGCCACCACTGTCACCACCACCACAACTGCCACCACCACCATTGCTGCCAGCACTGTAACCACCACAGCCACCACTGTTACCACCGCCGTCGCCACCAGCACTGTCACCACCACCACCACCATGGCCACCACCACCACCACCAGCACTGTCACCACCACCACCACCACGGCCACCACCACCACCACCACTGTCACCACCACCACCACCACGGCCACCACCACCACTGTCACCACCACCACCAGCACTGTCACCACCACCACCACCATGGCCACCACCACCACCACCACTGTCACCACCACCACCGTCACCACCACCACCACCACTACTACCAACAACAACAACAACAGGACTACCACACCACCATCACCAGAGCCACCATCACCTTCACAGCCACGATTATCACAGAAGCTATTATTTACAGAGCACTTACTGTGTCCCAGTTACGGGGCACTGTTACTATGACTAACTCAACAGCCCTATGAGACAGATACTATTATCCACATTTTACAGATGAGGAAACTGAGGTTCTGAGGGATAAAATAAAGTGGTCCAAGATCACTTGGCTAGTATTTAGGAGAAGATAGGACCACACATGGGCAGTTAGGCTCCACATCAAATCCACTCTTAGCCAATAACTAATCTCCTTTCAGTCTCCTTCAAGAAATGCCAACTCTAGGCCTACCCTGGGTCGGACATGTCACCTGAGACCCTCTGGGGTCTACCGATAGAATGAACGGGCATGCCTGCCTTGGGGTCAGCACTTTATAAACAGAAGAAAAACACATGTAAGGAGCCAGAGAGAGCACAGTCCCACTTGTGCCATGGGAGTGATGTAAGCTCTCAGATGGTGGGTCAGTGTCCGTGCTTTTGGGCCTTCATTCATTCTTTCCTCCCTTCATTCATTCAACTGACCCTCACTGGGGAGTGACTGCTCTGGGCACCAGCAATAATGTAGAAGATCCTACAGGCAAGGGCCCCACCCTTGCAACTGTAAATTCTGGTGAGGAGAATACAATATGCCAGCAAAGGAAATTGTTATGGCTCATGATAGAATATATAGGGTGGTGGATCCAATCTAAGTAGGAGCTCTGACAAGGTGCTTTGAGGAGGTGGCATTGAATCTGAGGCCTGAAGATTCAATGACCTGCCGAGCCACAGGACAAGTGTTCTGTAAGAGGGAACAGCAGGAACGATGGCCCTGAGACAGGAAATAGTCTGTCATCCTCAAAGAACACGAAACAGAGACCCAAATGGCTACAACACCATGAGCCCTAGGAAGAGAAGAAATAGCGACAACAACGGTGGCAGCAAACACCTGCACAGCACCTGCGATGCACCAGGCTGTGTTCACAGCACTCTAACATCCTGGCTCATCAATCCTCACAGCCCAGGAGGCAGCTGCACTTAGCCCCATTTAGAAGAGAGAAATGTGAAACTAAGTCACAATGCAAGTTTGGAGGGGCAGCTGGGGCTCAGACACAGGTGTCTGGTCTCAGGGCCCATGCTCCCAGCCTCTGGGTTCCATGGCCACCACTCCCCAGATCGGAGATAGAGATTAGCAGGGAGGCAGGCTCTCGGGGAGCTGGGGCTTTAGGCCAAGGCGATGGGAAGCAGGGAGGAGACAAGATCTGATGTGTATTCTGAGTGCATCTCCCCAGCTGCTGCGTGGGCAGCACAGCAAGATGGCAAGGCACGGCCAAGGGAGCAGGATGGTGCCAGAGGGGCCAGAGTGGTCACCGCGAGGACAGAGGTGGAGATGGGGAAGAAATATTAACTAGGAGGGCCTGGATGTACAAGCGGGATCGGGGAAACCAGGCCAGGGGAATGGGTCTTGCCAGCTCGAGGGATCTGCCTAAGCAAAGACAGGGAGGCCAAGCTGTGCTCGCTGGCCCCGAGGTCGGCAGCCCGCCTCCAGCGCAGGTTCTTTCTTCCCCCCATCCACTTGTGGAGAACGTTTTCTGAGCGCCCCACAATGCCCGCGGAGCTGGGAGTGGTCACGACAGGTCAGGATTTCTGCGCCCAAGGACCCAGCCCACCACCCCCCCTCAGGCTTGTCTCAAAGGTAAACCTCACAAACACAGAGCAGGACCGGGGTTCAGGGGCCCGACTCGGTTTACACACGTCCTGGACAGTGAGCTGCTTCCCTCCACATCAGCCAGAGGGGGGGCAGCAGACGGCAGGGGCAATCCCTGCCTCCAGGCGCTAGAGAAGCTCCTGCAAGGCTGCTCAGCACCAAGGGCAGAGGCAGAGCCCACCGGAGCAGCGCGTGGCCCAGGTGTGCACACGGTTCCCGGTGCTTCATTCGGCAGCAGAAAAGCTCACTCATGGGTCATCAGACGTCGCAGGAAAACCCACAATGTGTATGAGAGACCCCAATAAACAAACAAGGGGGGAAATAACCCAGCAGAAAGAGGTGATTCAGGAAGATTACTTAAAAATAGGAAGTCCAAGGAGAATTCTGAGAGAGGGAATGTGTGTTCAGAAGGAACAAAAACCCGTACCACCCTCTGAAACTGCGTGGAACAAGTTCCACCCTTTCTTCCCAAGGCAGCCGTCCCCTAACTCTGTTCTAGAAAAACCAGTCAGAGACCTTCTCAGCCTACCAAGTCCTTCAGAAAACACACGGTCTGAAAATGAACCTCACTTTTAGCAGAGGATCAAAGTGGACCCCAAGCTCCCTGCTTCTGCACACTCTCCATCCATCTGCTATGCAGAAAGCATCTCCCCAAGGGCCAGGCAGACAGAAGGGGGTTGAGGATCAACTCTGCAAGTGAAATCATTGCCCTCCCCACTACATGGGACATGACATCCAGGGGTGAAAGTCTCCCTGGCAGCATGGGAGATTATTTCCAGGAATGAGTCTGGCCCTGGCACCGTGGGATCGACGATGCCATCCTGACCAAAAGGAGGGAAAGAAGTGTATCAAATAAGGTATCAGTGGCTGAGAGAGTTCAAACAGAGTTGAGAGGCTACTCTGGAGGTCACTCTTATGCAAGCTTCAGTTACACATTGCTACCTATCATAACTTGCCAAACTCCAACCAAAACCATTCCTCCCAATCCTAAGAAACACCTAGGGGATTATATAAGATTCTACAAAGTTCATGCACTAGGTTAACTTTCCAGAAACCTTCTCCAGATGGGTCCCTGGACTAGATAAGTCCTGAAATGCAGAGGTCCAGCCTCTCTAGAACATCAGCTAGTTCCATCCCCTTATCCCATATTATGAACAGCCCCTTCCAACGTGAAAAAGCTGAAATGGGCATAGCCCAAATACCCCTAAAGAGTAGGAGAAAGATCAAAGGTGATGGTGGAGTTATACAGAGAAGGTAGGATTAATAAATGAGTGTGATTGCTGAATCATTATGTTGATATTTGTTTTACCCTCCAGTGTCCTGGAGCAGCTTGTAGTAAAAACCAAAAAAATGTGGAACTGTAACACAAACCAAACTCTGAAATCTGTTCTACAACTAACTGTTGCAGTGTGCTTTGAAATTTATTGCTTTTTTGTGCTTTTTCACAAAAAAGAAAAAAAGTTGACTGTGATGATAAATACACAGCTATATGATAATATTGTGAAATCATGGATGATTACATGGTGTGTGAATATATAATATATACCAATAAAAAAATTTTTTTAAAGAGTGGATTTGATTTTGACATAAGCCAAAAGCCATTTGGAAACCAAGCCTCAAGAATAAGATAGCTGATTAATAAATACTTATTCTAAAATACATATATAAAGGGGGGAGCAGGGCAATGACATGTTTTGGGGAATTCGTACACTCAGTCCAAAATAACACAAGTTAGTCCCCTTTCAAATTGCTTCCAATCTCCCGGGTAGCATCAAGAACTCTCAGTTTGGTGTTATAATGGCTCCAATACTCGCTGACACTTGCTGAACTTTGTGTTTTAATAAACAGGATCCTCTGGTTCAGAGCTCTTGGCAGGAGATGATGTCTGGACTGAACTAAATACCGTTGTCTTACATTCATTGTTTTACTTTAACGATGACCTTTTATCAAAGGTAAGTGATATTGGTTTTCCATTTGAAATTGCAACATAAGATTTCCTTTTAAAAATAGTTATGTAGGGCAGGCCACGGTGGCTCAGCAGGCAAGAATGCTTGCCTGCCATGCCCGAGGACCCGGGTTTGATTCCTGGTGCCTGCCCATGTAAAAAAAATTTTTAAAAATTAAAAATAAAATAAAAATAGTTATGTAGGTTAAAAAAAACAGATTTTGATTAAAAGCAAATCCTCAGCAGATTAGACAACAGGTGGCAGGCAAATGTCTAAATTCGGGAACGCACATTAGCTCACGTCCAGCTTGTGCTCAGCTGCTGCTCACCCGCGCCCCCTCCTGAGTGTGAACCTTCAGCCCAGAGCCTTGTACCGGGTGCACCTTGTCACCTCCACGTGGCTGTCCTGTGGATATCAGGCCCATCACGGCCAACACTGAACTTCCACCCCTCCACCCTCACTCACTCCACCCCACCCCCTGCCGCCAGCTGCCCCCTCCCATGCCTGAGAGGCAGCCCTGTCCTGGCAACCTTCTCCACCCCCCCTCGCTTGCCACTGTCCCCCCACCCCCAACTGTCCCTCCCTGGTGAAGCCTGGTACGGCCCTGCTGCCTGGCTGTCACCTCTGGCCTGGGACCCCGCCAGGACCTCATAACTGGTCTGCCGGCTCCTGCACTTGCCTCTTCCCCCCCCAGCAGCCTGGGGACCCCCTGAAATCACATGCCGCTCGTGCTGCAGGGAACCTCAAAACCTTCCCATGGCGCCCCAGACGCTGGCCAGGCACCGCCTCTCGGACTCTCCTGCCCCTGGCCACCCTCACTCCTCCCCCCTCCACGGACCCCTGTGGCTCCCAGAACCCACCAGCATGTCCCACTCAGGGCCCCTGCCACAGCCGTCCCCTCCGCTGGAGGCACCTCCACCGGACACCCAAGCAGCTCTCCCTGCTTCCCCGAGTCCCTGCTCCAGTGCTGCCTCCTGAGGCGGCCACCCCGAGGCTCCATGTAATACCTGACCCTCCAGCCCCGCCCCCACTGCGCTGATGGCGCCCCTACCTGCCCGTCTTCCCCACAGCTCTCAGCCCCGACATGACAGACAAGGCCCCACTGCTGTGAGGGCTGTGCCATGCTGTGTGCTCACCCCCAGCTCGCAGGCTCCGGGGGGGCGGCAACCCCGACTGCCTCATTCCCAGATGTCCCAAAAGCCAGGCGGTGTGCGGGTTCCAAGACTGACAGACATTTGTTCCGTTAAATTAAGAGGACTATTTAGCTAGGGTAACTTTCCAGAAACCTACAACCTCTAGGTGGATCCCTGGACAAGGTAAGTCCTGAAATGCAGAGGGCCCAGCCTCTCCAGAACATCAGCTAGATCCATCCCCCTATTCCATAGTATCCACAGCCCCTTCCAACATGAAAAAGTTGGAATGCGCATAGCCCAAATACCCCTAAAGAGTGGGTTAGAAAGATCAAAGGTGATGATGGAGTTACACAGAGAGGGTCAGGTTTAACAAACAAATATGACTGCTGAATCATTAAATTGATATTTCTTTTAGTCTCTATTATCTTAGAGCAACTAGAAGCAAAAACCTAAAATTGTGAATTGTAACCCAAACCGAACTCTGAAATCTGTTCTACAACTAATCGTTGCAGTGTGCTTTGAAATGTATTGCTTTTTTGTATATATACATGTTATTTTTCACAAAAAATAAAAAGGAAAAAAAGGGCTGCTTTGCACCCACGGCCACCCCTTGCAGAACCTGTGCGTGAGCTCTGTAAGCCTAAGCTGGCACGTGAGGCCCATGGGTGTTGAATTTCCCCTGCAGGTGAGCCCTGCAGCCTCACTGCCGGGCACCCTTCCTTCCGGGAGATTCTGCAGCCCGATCCAACTCACCGGACAGTGGCTCCCGGTCCCCAGGCCTGTTCCACTAGTGGAAGGCCGGGCCTCCCCTCCCCAGTTCCAGGCCCTGAGCTTCGAGGATTCTCCAATTCTCCAATTCTCCAATTAGCAATGAAGGGGTTAAGTCACAGGAAAACCACAGAGATGGGGAGTTCACTTATCAGGTAAGAACTGAGACATATTTTGACAGAGTTCCAGGAGGGAAGTTTATGCCGGCAGCAGTAAAGCATTCCAAGGGAGATGTAAAACAGGCACAGAATAATTGTGTCCCCCGAAATGAAGGTAACAACTACAGATGGAATTCCAGAGGTCTGGGGGTGGCCACGCGCGTCCCCAACACAGCGGGGCAACTCAACCCTCTATTCTGCACGCCACCTGCGTGCTGGCCTCGCTTCCCGCCGTGAACTCTAACAGGTGGGATTCCGGCGCACGCAGCGTAGAATGAGCACACCTATGGAGACGTGCGTCCCGGACTCCCGCACACTTCCTTTACACACAGGTGTGTACTGCTGGGCCATCTCTTAACCAGTTGCCTCAGTTGTGGCCCATCGCCCCTAAACACGGCAGCCTTCCTCTGAAGACATCACAGATAATTCCCGCAGGCATCTGACACCCAGACCTTACTTTATTATCCAATCAAGCTCATCCTCAATGGCATGGACAGGACCCATGACTAACACAGTACCCTCCTGCTCGGCGTGGGTCATTGCTCAGCCTGGCATCAGGGTCACCTGGGATGAGTTTAAAAATGCAGATTCACAGGCCCCATCCTGGACCTACAGAATCACCAACTCTGGGGCTGGGCACCTCCAGCCCGTGCTCTGCAGCTGCCAAGACTTGAGCACCCCGCGCCTTGGCCTCCAGCCTAAGCAGGGGACACCCGTCCCACCTTAAAGGCACACACAACCAGGGACTCACTAAAGGCAGCCGCAGAAATAAAACGGAAGGAAGATTTTTCTTTGACGTTCCCTGGTGATGTGGCAAGTACCCTACTGCCTAATAACGGGTGCAGTGTGCTCAAGCAAGAACTACTCTTGCACCGACGGAATACAGATTACAGAGCACAGTCACCTCTGCAAATAGATGGGATTCAGCTGCAACTTGTCAAATTATGGCAAGAGGCAATGAGCAAGGGCAGCTAAAAATAGAAGCACCCGCCTCAGAACTGGAGGCTCAGAAGCATCCGCTCCAGCCTGGGAGAATGGCCGCCTCGGGGCTGAGCTTCACCCAAAGGTCCTGTGACCCTGGGGCCCACGAGTCCCAGGGCACTGAGCATGTGACTCCAGGGGAAGCAGAAGTAAGCACGCTGCTTCTGAGGATAATATTTTATACTTTATAAATAGAATGTTCTCTGTGCGCACGATATGAACAATTACCCCCATCTACCCCCCCAGCAAAGCTACTGCATTATGTAACAACAATATGTTCAAACCCATAAATCACAGGCTGTCAGTCGATAACACTCACGCTCAGAGCTCAAATGCTTGGCAACCAAAGAGTTAATACAGACGGGGTTGAGGTGGGAGGTGGGGGGAGGTAGGGGGAAGGTAACGCATGGCAAAAGAAACCCATATATGCCCTGTAGCCAGCTACCTAAGGGTGTGGCTCAGAGAGGGAAGTTAATTTAAGGTAAAGAAACAGTACATTTTCATAAGGGCTTCTTATTTTTTGTTTGCCTGGTGAAAACTGTGGAATTAAACAGTGGTAAATTGGCAGAATGTCTTACTGGCAGTGTTTACTTCTGCTGAGCGTCACACCTGAGTGACAAGTGAAATGACAGCCAGAGGACAACTTTCCCTGCTCGGCTCCTTAGTCAAACAAAATACCCTTGATGATTTCTGAATGAAATTCAGCCATGGGTGGTTTTTTTTTTTTTTTTCCTGATTTGTTATTTTTAGATTTTGCAAGTGGTTACCATCATCATGCATTTGCATAATTCTGTAATTCATTCGCAGAATAACATGCCAACGACACTCCACAAAATGACTGCTAAATTACCATCTTTTCTTTCTCCCTAAAAAGAAAGAAGGCATTTCAGGGGTGGGCTCAGCATTCAAACAGCACCCCTCCCTCTGCTCAAGTGCTTGAACAGAGTCCCTACTTCCTCTGGGATCAGCACACCTGCAGTCTGGAAGCACCATAGGGTACCACCCGAAACCAACTTTGCTTCCTAACGGGACCCCCACTCACACTGGGAAGTAGTTTCCTCCTCTCACTCAGGCGCCCCAACTCTCAATATCCAACCTCCCTTGCACACCAAAATCCACAAATGTTACTAAATGCAAAATCACACGAATGCAAATTATACTCTCGCCTTGAAGACAGGGTTCTTAGGTGTGGATGCATAAGGGATAATGACAAACTGATAATTGAATATTTATTCCTGACACCAGATGAAGGTAAACCATCACTGCTGGAAACCTTCCCTACTTTGAATTTTTACAAAATCTGACAAGGACGCTGCACAATCAAAATGCACATCGGTGATGATCTACGAGTTCCTGGGAATTATTTGACAAACTGGCAATGAAAAGACACCGAGATGGAAACTTTACTTTTAGCCCATAAGAGGATAAAATAACATCCCTGGGGAAAGGGTTGTCGTGGCTGCAGGTGAATCTGGTTGTACCCGACCCCTCAGTAGGACAAGGGCAGCCCCCTCCTCCCACCCCGCCCTCCAGAGTTTCCCCCGCTGATTTCAACTTGCCTTAAGGTAGGAGAGTGATTAAGGTCCTTGTCTTCCCAGACGCTCTGCCTCCCCGCAGGCTCCCGTGCCCTTCACCCCGAACTCCCCTCCCCCTGACCTCCCAGCCCCCCAGAAAGTACTCGGCCAGGAGCCCCCGCGCCCGCACCAGCCGGCTTTCCCAGGAGATACTCGGGGCTGTAATTAGCTGCAAACATTTTTAAATATAGACATGCAGGCGTGGGAGGGGGTTCGGGGCGGGCGAGGGGGGCAGCTCGGAGCCGCCGTCTGCCCAGGGCCCCGCGCCCGGCCCCGCTGGGCTGCCACATGTCCCTCATGTGGTCAGGTCACAGCCCAGGCCGCGCCGCCGGAGCCCCGGCACCATATGTCAGAGTCACGGAGCCCTGCTCCCTCTGCCAGCCGGAGGCACACCCCAACCACGGCTCCCCCACTCCTCCACCTGCCCCCGGGAGAGGGCCTTCCCCATGGGACCGTGGCGGCGCAAGGACAGGGGCGCACTGACAATGGGACCCTCGACGCACCTTTTAACCCAGCCCAGCTTGGGGCGTAGCTCACCTGAAGCCCCCTGGCCACTCCAGGTGCCCCCACTGCCGCCTGGGGGGGTCACGGGACATCTGACACATGCCCAAAGTGGAGGGTGCTAGAGTAGGACTTTGGGAGCCAGGTAATGAAGTCTCTGCTGAGGGGGCGTCCTGGGCTTTGTGGGGTGTTGAGCAGCACCCCGGGCGGCACATTACACTCTCCATCACAACCAAAAACGTCTCTGCCCATTGCTGGGGCCGCTGGGGGGTAAATACCCTGGCCGACCCCCAGGCCAACAGCCTCTGCTCTGGAGAAAGGCAGGGGCAGCTGGACACGCCCCCCACCAACAGCTGGGTCACTCAGGTGGCAGGTTCCCCTGAGCCCCAGGAATTCCCTCTGCAAAGCAGGGGTGGGGGCACCCCAGAACTAAGCCCAGAATGCGCCCATTTCCCTGGACGCCCAGAGGGCCTGCAAGCAGGGCTCCTAAGGAGGGTGGCGAGAGGACCAGACGTGGCCCCGGGGCTGGTTCTGCCTTCCCCGAGGCGCAGCTGGGACAAACCCCTTCCCAAGCACGGGGTGCTCCCCACGGCCGGCCGGCATTTGCTGTGCGGAAACAGGGCACACGGGGTGCCCCACCATGACGGCCAGGGGCGGGGTCAAGAAGCAGAGGACCAGGAAGAGAAGGCCGGGCGGGGCGGGGAGGGGAGGGGGAGGCGATCCCGAGGGCGGGCGCAGAGTAGACACCCTCTTGGAGCAATCCCTGGGGTAAGAACTTTAATCCCACACTTGGGGGGAGTTAGTGCACCTTTGGGCCTCTCTGGGAACCCCGATGTGTGTTGGCCTTTCAGTAAGACACCTTCCCTTGCTGGTGATGCACTCAAGCCTTTCCAGTCCAGGGAAGGCAGTGAGCCCTTTCCGCGTGGGGGCTATGGACGATAGACCCCTTGGCTGGGGCAGGGCAGGACCTGACAGCGTCTATTTCCCTCCACTTGCCTGCGAGGTGGTGCTGGAGGGTGGATGGGTTTCTGCACCCCAGAAACTGCACTGAGGCCTCGTTCCCCACCCCCTCCCCCTCCTGGCCTGACCTGGCAATCCCGGCTGCCCAGATATGGAAGCTGAGGCTCCCCCAGGTGCAGGAGCTGTCCAAGCCTCACACCCATCCCTCAAGAGGAGAGGGCTAGGAGGGGATGGAGACCACCTGGGTGTCCACACCCAGGGCCGGGGGCTCACAGCCCCAGCTTTCAGGCAGTCCCAGGTGGCACCGACCCCTGCAGGGGCAGGTCCTGGTTCTGGGGTCTCCACTGAGGGAGCAGAGTCCACTAGGGACCCACCCAGCAGCCCATCTGCTCTCACGGCCAGCCCTGAAAGCACCTGAGCACTTGGCACCCACTGACCTGGACCCCTGGGCCACAGGCAGGCTGCACTCCCTGCAAGCCCTGGAGGCAGATGGAGGGCAGTGCAGCGCCCGCACTCGGTGCCACCACAGGCTCCCAGAGCCTCTTCTTCACCCTGAGTCGGGCCAGCCTCAGCCCTGACCCATCTGCATGTAAGAGCCCATCACTTAAAATCCTCATGGCAAGCCAGGAAAGCAGAGACTCTCACCCATTCTACAGATGAAGAAACTGAGCCCAAAAAAGGCTCAGAGGCAGCGGGAGGAGCCGAGAGCTGAAGCCTGTCCTGGAACATCCTTCCACCCTGGCACACAAATTGGAAAAAAAAAAAAAAAAAAGTCACGTAATGAGAATTCCAAAGAATTAGGGTTCGTTCCTGAAAGCTCCAAGCATATTTGAATCCAAAAAGGAGCCTGGGGAGACACCAAGGGGAGGGAGGCCCCTCTCAGATAGCGCTGTTGGTGTGAACAGACACACCTGCTCCCTCAGCCCTCAACGTCTCTCCAACTCGCCCCCTCCTCACCGATGCCACCTTAGACCAACCCCAGGAGCCCAAGGAAACCGCAGCCCAGCGAGGGTGGGTGACAAGCCCGAGGTCACATCGCTAATAAGTGGCACACCTGCTTCCCACAGCCAAGGTCCTGGTCATCCCAGCTACCGGCTCCCCAGAAACGAGCCCTGCAACTCCTGCCCACCAATTGCGGCTGCACTGGGTGATCTTACCCAGCCCCCACAGAGCTGCAGGCAGGGGTCTTACTACTGTCCCGTGGGCAGGGGTCTCGGGCAATGGAGGCTCCGAGAAGGACAGGCACGAGGCCAAGGGCCCATAAAGTGCAGAGAGGGGACCAAGACCCAGGGAACCATGGCTCTGGCATGGGGCCATGCAGGCACTGTAGGACATGGCGCCGCATCCCTGCCCTCCACCCACCAGATGCCAGGAGCAGCTGCCCTGTTGTGACTTCCAAACTGTGACACGTCTGGAAGCAGGTCGCGCAGCCTTTGTCTCCAGCTGGGAGGGTCTGAGTTACTGTCACTGGTGCACTACAAGGACAGCACCTCCAACCCTTGAAAAACGTCCCTTCTCTTTGGGCGTGTGGCTCAGAACTTTTGAACCACGGGCAGCAATCCACACCCGTCTGACCCGGCTCCAGAATGGCATATGGAATCAGCTGTCCCAGCCCCCGGGCTTTAGGCTTTCTCCCGGCAGCCTTTGCAGCTGCAGCTCGATGGGCCCCATTTGAGGAAATGGGGCCACCATAAGCACACGCATTCCACACAGGGCCACCACCAAGGCCTCGAGCTCAGATGCTGCCTAGAAATCAGGCTGGACGCAGGTTCATAAGTAAGGGGGGCAGGGGCACGCCCCTCCCAAGGGCGGTGGGGGGCTCTAGTGAACTGGACAGGGAGGGACAGGTCCTGCCCGAGGCCGCAGCCACCAGGCAGCCCAAAGGAGCCCAGGGGCCGTCAACCTTCTACTTCCTACACGTGGGCCGACACCTGCTAAGCACTGCTGCAGGCCCTGGAAAGGCGGCCGGCGGTGAATAAACCAAACAGCCTTGTCTTTAACCAAAACAGACTTACTGCCTCTGAGCTCTTCAAGCCAAGCCAGAAAATCCAGATGTTTATGCAAAATCATCTTACTTTTAAATGTTGGTTCAATCACACACACACACACACACACACACACACACACACGGTGTTCAGGCTAAACCAGTCTGCAGGCTAAGTGTGGCCCACGGGCTGCCCACTTCAATCTGGGGTTTCTATCTTTCCTTTACCCCAGGTTAAGAGAAGCACAGTGCTGAGCCTTTAGACTGTATCACTTGAGACTGAAAGGAGAAGGTGTGGTAGTTAGATTCAGTTGTCAACTTGGCCAGGTGAAGGCACCTAGTTCTGTTGCTGTGGACATGAGCCAATGGTACGTGAACCTCATCTGTTGCTGATGACATCTGCAGTCGGCTAGGAGGCGTGCCTGCTGCAATGAATGATGTTTGATTTAAATGGCTGGTGCTTAAGTGAGAGAGCTCAACGTAGCACAGCCCAAGCAGCTCAGCATGCCTCATCTCAGCACTCACAGCTCAGCCCAGGCTTTTGGAGAAGCAGAAAGAAGTTACCCCAGGGAAAGTTGCTGGAACCCAGAGGCCTGGAGAGAAGGCCAGGGAAAATTGCGCCTCTACGTTTAACCTCGCCTGGCACAGAGAGAGGACTCTCGCCCCAGCAAGGAGCCACAGTCCACAGCCTTCGTTTCAAACAGACCACGTTCAAGGCCACTGCTTGCCCAGGTCAAGGAAGCCTCCTAAGGATGACCAATATTCTGAGACACCTGCTGCCCTGCCCCCCACCAGGTGGCTCCTATAATTTTTCAGGATGGAACTTGAAACTAAATGAAGAGCAGAGATACAAAATGAGGGTTTTCTCCCACTGGGCCACGGGGGAGGGGTTGCCCCACAAGGTACAGAGAAAGCAAGCGTACATGAATGTACAAAGAGCACCTCAAGCTCTTGGCCGGGTACAAAAATAGAGGACTGTCGGGAGGTCGGAGCAATTGTCCAGGTCCAAGATGCTGATGAGCTCAGCCCAGGAGGGGGTGGTGAGAAATGGGAATAACTGCACAGATTGGAGAAGTATTTTGGAGATAGAAGCCACCCAATGGCAGCAGGAGATGGCGTGCGATCAGGCTATGCACACAGCCCCTGGCATGGTCAGAGCTCCAGCAACCGAGGGCCCGAGCACGTGTTAAGGGACCGGGGCACCCGAACACCTGCCGAACACCGAATGCCATCACCAAGAGCTGTTTCCTCATGTCCACCCTCCTGAGAAAGGCAAACACAGGGAGACCACACAGGCTTCCGCGTGACAGAGAATGCAACTTGGCGGAACGTGGGGAAGTTGTCGCCCTTCAAACTCAAAAGTGTCAAGGATGAGTGGCGGCCGTGGCCAACCAGAGATCATGTCCTACGAGAGTCTTTCACAAGTCAGAGACGTGAACCCCCCCCGGGGTGGCTCACGCATCCTCTCCTCAGAGAACCCTTCCCGGCACCCCCCTGAAATGCACCTCCACCGTTCTCCCCAGGCCCGGCTGTGCTTTCTTCTGGCACCCGCCATCACCTGACATTACATGCCCACCTGTGTGCTGCTCACTGGTATGTCCCCACCAGTGCGGGACCTTCCTGAGAGCGGGGGCCTCATCCGTCTAGCCCAAAGCTCCATCAGAAGTGCCAGCGCAGCACCCGGAATGTACAAGGGCTCAGCAGACGTTTGTTGGATGGAGAAACAGATTAACTAAGCAGCCCTACAGGTGAGGCAGGTGGAGCAATCAAAACAAGGATACTGTGAGATGCAATTTGGGTGTACAGAATTCATAGGAACAACCCAAATATCCATCAGCTGATGAATGGTTAAACAAATTGTGATCCAGCCCTGCAATGGAATAGTACCCAGTCAGGTACTATTAAAAAGGAATGATAAAAACATTTTTAAAAAGAAATGAAACGCTGACACCTGCTCCAGCATGGATGAACCTTGAAGAAGTGACGGTTGGGTTCATGTGTCAACTTGGCCAGGTGATGGTGTCCAGTTGTCTGGTCAAGCAAGCACTGGCCTAGCCATTACTGCAAGAACAAATTTTGTGGCTGGTTAATAAGCCAGAAGGCTGATTTCAGCACGGTGATTGCATCCATGCCTGACAACAACTCAGCAGTGAGCGATGTTTAATCTAATCAGTTGTCGGCTTTTAAAGGAGAAGTCAGAAGAAAGAATCTCTGTCTCTGCTTCAGCCAGCCAACCTCTCCTGGGGGGCTCGTTGAAGACCTCCTGCCTGATGGACTTTGGACTCATACATCCCCCGTTTCATGAGACACTTTTATAAAATCTCATATTTACAGAGGGGGGTGGGGACTGAGGGATGATGCCTCAAGAGTGCAGGGATTCTTTCTTGGGTGACGGAAATGTTTGAAAGTTGATTGTGATGATGGTTGTACAATACCCTCAATATATTAAAAGCCACTGGACCACTGTACAATTTAAATGGGTACAGCATATGGTATGTGAATTATATCTCAACAAAGCCACTGCAAAAATGTTAATAGAAAAACTTGCAATTTGCAGCTTATCCATGAATCAGAGTCTCTCAATTTGGAGGCTACTCCTTGAGTATAAACGAGGCAATAAAGAGGCAGCACTAATTACTTGAAGTCCCTAGGTGGTCCATAACTAACCCCATCACAAAGTCCAGTCTTGAGGCCTGGAATTCTGAGAAATCTCCTCGTCTCCATCAATACCATCATTTATATTTCTTGAACACCTTCCCTGACCCAACTGCCACACCAAGTGCATTCCCTCCACAGCAGAGACAGTCGCTGTTCCCCTTTTACAGATGTGGAAATTGGGGCTCAGAGAGGTTGAGCCCAAAATCACACAGCTCAGAAACAGTGGAGGTGGAATTTGAACCCATACCATCTAATAGGGAAACCGATGTCTTCAGCTGTTCTGTTGAATTGCCCCTCTCTCTGCCACGTATAATGCTACTCCCTGAACCCTAGGAAGGGGTTCACTTTGGGAGAACCTCAGGAAGGATCCTATAGAGTGAAAAAGATGTTCTTAATGGGGTAAAGCATTATGCTCCCAGGGAACAAATCAAAATAGCCAACAGGCAAGGAGGTTGTACTTGCACGGCCCCATGCCCTTGACAAAGACCAGTGACTCTGACAAGGGGCAGCTCGTGGCTGCAGAAAGAGCCCAGAGCAGCATCTATATCCATGCGCCCACCTCTAACAAGCAACCCCCCAAAACGTGGCCTGTCACTCAACGAAGGAGCCTGACCTTCTCAGCACTACTTCATGGGTGACTCAGAAGAATCTCTGGTTACTTCCAGCCAGGAATGAGGTTGGCCATAAACGAATACTGAGCTGAGAGAAATCAGACGTGGGGCTGGAAACACACTCCAGCTTGGCAGTCCAGCAGACCTGGTATTTACCCTGCGTTTGAGCTGCTGATTATGGGACCTAAACTCCAGAGACAGAGGCCCTGCTGGCTAACCTGAAAACAGAACAAATCAAAAAACAAACGAACAAACAAAACAAACGTGGTAAGGGAGTAGCTAAGATTATCCCTGGATGTTCTGGACTGAGGAAAGTCAGAAAATCCCTTTTTGCCCCTCTGTAATCGAGCAGGCTGCCTCTCCCTGGTCCTTGCCAACCCAGGCAGCACTGCTCAAACCAGGGGTCACCAGGTCACACTCCATAAGGAGCCAACCAGGAAACTGAATAAGGATGAAATGAAAGAGGATGGCTGGGTGTAGGGCAGCAGAGACTGGTGGGGAGTGGGGCAAAATGAACAAACATCCCAGGGGAAGGCGTCTAGGTCCTTTTTATTATTTTACTCTGTTATTTTCAAATTTATTTTGTCAGTAGTGTGAAAGCCAGGTAAACACATTCATCAGCCAGCCAGATCCCCTGCTCTTGAGAGTTCTTGTTGGTTGGTTGATTAGTTAGTTGTTTTTTTTTTTACTTTTTCTTCAGACTTAGGTCCACATTTTCCCCCTCTCTGGCCCTGTGCTTTCTGACTAACCCACCCAGGGCAAAGAAAGTGGGGGCCTAAATAGAAGAAAGGAGAGGACCTCTGCTTCCCTGCCCGCTGCAGCCCAGAGTGGAGCAGCAGCTTCCTGGGCTCTCACGGTGACCGCGCCCCACAGCTCTGCCTGGGCCTTTGTGGGCGCCTTGGACGCCATCCCCAAGCACAGTCCTCTACAGGGGGCCTCCCTCCTCCATGCCCATGGCCCAACACGGCTGTCAGAAAACGGTGCCATGAGGCGATGCATCGTCTGGCCCTCTAGCTCTACTCCACTCAGATTCTAGGCCTCAGCTCCCTACTCCTGTGCAGGAGAAGAACTGACCCAGCTCAGCTGAGAGGGAAGATGCAAAATCCTGTGCTGGGACAGATACGTGGGGCCGTGGCTTGGGCTTGGGTAGGTGGAGACGCCTGGAAGGTGGAAGCTGAGAGCAGCCCAGGTCTGCGCATGAAGGAGCAGTGAAGTACGTGCCTTCACACACACGCCCTCTGGAGTCTTGAGGCGATGCCCTGGGTGCCTGAGAAGGCCCCCCCTCCCCTCAGAATATTCCCCTGGTTTAGGGGAATTTGATAAAGAGGTCTCCCCACTGCCTCTCCTAGAGAGAGCACAAGTGATGGGCCATCAACAAAGGCTCCCAGGCCTCCCGGGGAGGGGGAGGGCCTCCCGGGACCCCACCCCTCATTGGCCCCCACCACTCCCCCACGGCACCCCCACCCTGCAAGCACCCCCCTCCCCAGCCCCCCCACACACGCCTGTGCCCCAGCATCTTGGTCCCAGGTCTTCTCCAGTCTCTTCAGTCTCAGCTCACCTCGGCCTCGCCCCAGATCTTTCCCTGGGCCCCAAGAACCTCCAGAGCATCCACCGGCACCCCCATATTTGGGGCCTTCTCCTCCACCTCCGCACTTGACCCATCCCATGCTCCTCCTTCTGCTCTCACCGTGGACACCTCGGTCCAGAGCCAGCACGGGTGGGCCACCATGGCGCTACTCTGCCCCTTCACGGATTTCCCCCGCCCAGCGCCGCCCCGCCCCCCTCCTCCTGGAAACCAGGACTTGTCATTCTATTGCGGCTGTCTGCGCCATCACCCACCACCTCCTGGCCGCACCCCCAGGGCCGCCGGCGCCTGGCAGCTTCCCCAGTCTCCTCTTGGCCTCTACCCTGGGCAGCACCGATGCCCACGCAAGGTCCAGCCCAGGCCCTGGCATCATGCCCCCATCCTCTCAACGTCCAGCCCAGCCCCACTCACCCGTGCCCAGCCGGGCCTGCGGTCGGCTCTTAGGGCATCTGCCCCGCTTCCGGAAATGGGATGCCCGGTGCCTCGCCCTGCACCCGTCCAGCCACTGACCCACCTAGGCACATCCGCACTCGGGGTGATTTCCATCCCGCGCAGCCTGGCCTCCCACCGTCAGCGTTTCCAAATAGTGATTCCATCACTCTGCCAATCTCCACCGCGACCTCCCTTTCCCCATTATCTGCTGTGTCTTGTTTCTGCTCCCAAGCAGATAGCTGAGAACTGCTGGGGTTTGGGGGTGGGGAGGGGGTCACAGTACAGTGTGCCACCATGTGATTGTCCTTCAGCCAGGCGCTGGGTTCCGGCAGGTGCTCTACTCGCCCCCGCTGCCGTCCCTCCCCTTCCCCAGCCACGTGGGGCTGCAGGGAAATCGGCACCTTTGTGTACTGCTAGTAGCATTGCAAATTAGCACAGCCTTCCAGAAAGACAGGCAGTTCCGCATTATTTTGCAAGAGACAGAGAACATTTCACATAGGTCTCAGAGCCTACCCTGAAGAAGGAATCCTAAATACAGAGAAGGCCGTAGACGTGAAGACGTTACTGCTCTATTAGTAATTAGGCTGAAAAGTCTGAAGCACTGAAAGCGTCCACCTGAAAGGGGAACGGTTATGTAATTTTATCAAAGTGGGTAGTCCATTAAAAAAAAAAAGATGCTTATGCCTGCGGTTTTGGAAATAAAACTTCAAGTTAGACTGCTGGAAATAAATCCTTTTATTTGGTTGCAAAACAAAGTAACGCAAAGTGAACCAGGTGCAATGCTAGCATGTTGCACTATTAGGGGAGGAAACGAGCAAGCCCATCGTGTGAGGCAGCCAGGAGGCCCTGCTCCCAAGCCTGCAGGTGCTAGAGGAAGGAGAGTCACCCCCTCGACAGTCAGGGGAGATAGACGGCTTCCCGGAGGGGCCAGATTTCGGGAGCTGGCCTGTGAAAAATGCCATTCGGAGGTGGGTAGAGCAGTGGGGGGTGCTGCCAGGAGGCGGTGGAGGGGCCTTGAGCCACGGTCTTGGCTTTGCTGAACCAGGATGCACGGAAAGCCTGGCAGGCAGCCCTCTGGTTTGAGCTGAAGTTGTGAAAACATACTGAAGCGTAGTGAAGCGGCTTCTGCCAGCGGCAAGGAGGCAGCTCCCCGGCGTCTTCTCCCAGGAGAAGAACGTCTGAAGGTTGGGCAGGGGGCTCCTGGCAGAAGGTCAAGGCTGAGTCCAACAGAGAGGGAAGCCGGCCGCGGTCCGAGGGGGCCCAGGCCAGCAGAGGAAACCAGGACAGGAAAGACAGAGGAGGAGGGCGGGAGGGAAGGTTGAGAGGAGTTGAAGAGCCGCAGGGCTCTCAGCAGAGGGCGGGCTGCTGCCACGTGAGTGCAATTTGGGAGGAAGAGTCCCTCTGTGCAATGCCAGGGTCACGGATGCTGCCGGCGGGGGAAGGCTGGGGGTAGGCAAAGGAAGCAGGACAGCCATCTGTGTCTCTCCTGTCTCTCAAAATTAAAAATCCCTCACCCTAACTCCTTTGGTGAATGTTTTTTTACTTCTTTGGCCCTTTTCATGGGAAAGCTTATTGCTTTTCTTATCCATTTGCATATTACTTACCCATCTACCACTGTTTCTCCAGTCTACTAAATAAGTAAACCCTCAGTAAATAAGAATCCACGCTTAGGTGAATTTCCACTTGCCAATAATTTCCGACATGCACAGATTCTGACAGAAGGGGAAAATACCTATTTGTGAAACCCAGAAGTTGGAAAAACAACATAAATGCACTATAGCCAATATTCAAATTACGTACCAGTTAAAAGACAAAATTTATGCACAAATCCCCTTGAATTAAAATAATCTTACATAATTACCTTCTTAGTACCACTGTGGGCACATTATCCAGCACACTAAAACTCAAACGCACACATACAGACACAGGTCTATTCACACTCAAGCTGCAAAGTAAAATGGATAATTAATTCAATCATCCATTAATATGAGCTTCTCTTCCCAAACCCTGCTCCTCTCCTCAGCTTATAAGAAAGGGAAAAAAAGAACAGAATGCAAGCAAGCACTTGTCGATAATTTATTCCAAAGGGCACTATGGGGGTTTTAACAAACTTTACATAGCCCTGGACACTCTCCTGTTGATGCATTTGGTAGAATATAAAACATAATCCTTATGTTAAAAAAAAGAAGTCCCTTAAAAAAGACTGGTTAAGAGTGATGCCCCAATGAATCCCAGAGTGATCTGATCAGTGAGAGGAAAAGTACTTGCAAGCCCCCTTCGGGGAATGGTGAGAGCGGGGAGAAATTCAACTTCCCCAAGTCAAATTCTTGATATTCTCACAAGCAGTGTGGACAACCAAAGCTACAGGCTGAGCCTCCAGTCTTGGGGTTTGTTCATTTGAAACTTAACCCCACAAAGGATAGGTCAAGTCTACTTAGAATTTAGGCCTAAGAGTCACCCCCAAAAGAGCCTCTTTTGTTGCTCAGATGTGGCCTCTCCCTCCCCCAGCTAACAGGACGAGCAGTCTCACCACCCTCTGCCTCTCTGCGTGGGACATGACTCCCAAGGGTGTGGACCTTCCTGGCAATGTGGGACAGAGATCCTGGAATGAGCTGAGACTCAGCATCAAGGGACTGAGAAAAACCCTAGAATAAGCTGAGAATTAACATCAAGGGATTGAGAGAACCTTCTCGACCAAAAGGGGAAGAGTGAAATGAGACTAAGTGTCAATGGCTGAGAGATTCCAAACAGAGTCGAGAGGTTATCCTGGAGGTTATTCTTACGCATTAAGTAGATTTCACCTTGTTGTTCAAGATGTAGTGGAGAGGCTGGAGGGAACTGCCTGAAAATGCAGAGCTGTGTTCCAGTAGCCATGTTTCTTGATGATGACTGAACAATGATATAGCTTTTACAATGAGACTCTGTGACTGTGAAAACCTTGTGTCTGATGCTCCTTTTATCTACCTTGTCAACAAAGGAGTAGAACATATGGAATAAAAATAAATAATAGGGGGAACAAATGCTAAAATAAATTTAGTTTAAATGCTAGTGATCAATGAAAGCAAGGGGTAAGGGGTATGGTATGTATAACTTTTTTATCTCTGTTACCGTTTTATTTCTTTTTCTGTTGTCTTTTTATTTCTTTTTCTAAATCGATACAGATGTTCTAAGAAATGATGAATATGCAAAAAAAAAAAAAAGACTGGTTATTTGCCAAGTACATTCCAGCATAATCCAAATCTTACCACAATCCTGCTCCACAGCATTATCATCTCCGTTTTACAAAGGAAGAAACTAAACTTCAGAGAAGTTAAGCACCTTCTCCAAGGCTGCACAGCCAGAGAGTGGCAGAGCTGGGATTTGAACCCAGGCCAGTGGTCCCCAGAGCCAGCATTCTTCCTGCAACACCCATGACACACCATCAAGGAACCTGGCCCTGTCGAAGGTCTCAGCTGCCATGAAACCATTAAAAGCAGACAAACTTTACTGGCTGTATCAGTGGTTTATATTTCGGAACAGCTTCCAATAAGCAAGCATGAGCTGGAAAGTTTACAGTTCCATGGGTAAAAAAAAAAAAAAAAAAAAAAAAAAAGTTTACCCTGAGAATCGAGGGTCACATCACTTTCTCACCTCATTGACCTGTTCCCAGGGCTTGGAGGCCCAATGTCTTCATGCTGGTGTCTGCCTTTCTTATGCATCCTTCCAGTGGCTCACACAGGAAATGGGGAGCCCTCCTCAGCTACTGCTCCCTCTCCTTTACCATCCCCTTGTGAATAGCACCTTTTAGATGACTCTGGGATACTCCAAGTCTCCCCATGAGTACTCCTGGCTTCCAGTTTGGGGCAGGTCCCCTTCACCCCCACCCTGCCCGGGATAACTGCAAATGATCACCGTTCCCTGCGCCCAGCTTCTCCCCGCCAGCCACAGCCAGAGAGACAGCTGAGAAGTGCTAGTCTCAGAGTGTCACGCTTCTCCCTAACGCCCTTCAGCTCCTTCCCCTCGGTCTTCCTCAGCAAAGTCGCAAGCCCCCATGACTTGGCCCCTGCCTCCCTCTCCGCATCAGCAAGGCAAGTCCCTCTGGACCCCCTCGCCTTCCCCACTGAGGACCTCCCACCCTGTTTTCTGCATCTGAGATGCTCCCCTGCTCCTTCTTGACTCTTCCCTCTCATTCCTCATCTGGGGAGCTCTTAACCCACCCTGGGGAGCTTAGAGTTCAGGTTGCTTCCTCCTGGACACCACCTCAGCGTCCCACCCCCAGGCTAGGTTGAAGGTCCATTGGCCACCATATTCTGAACTTCTTGTCGCATTTCTATGTGCTATTTGTTGTTGACTGTCAGTCTCTCCCTCTAGACCGCAAGTTCTCTGAGGACAGGAACAGTAGTTCACCACCATAATGCACAGGCCTTGCACACAGTAGGCACATCATAGATATGGGAGAGAGAATAAATGAGTGCATGAATGAATGGTCCACAGATGCGCACAAAGAGCCCTGGAAAACAAGGCTGTGCCTTTGAATGTTCTCCCACGCAGCCCCGAGCTCAGTGTGCCAGCTTCATTTCCTTCTGTGGGGAATAAAAGAAACAGACCCGATTCAAAGCAATGCAGCAGGGAATGACGGGGCCTCGACGAGCAAGCTGCTCCTGTGGCCACCCTGGAGCACGGAGAAGTCAGCAGAGATTTGGCTTTTCATACCATCTCACTGTCCAAGTCAGTCGTACATGCAGATCAGGCTTCCATCTGATTAGACTGCCTGAGAAGTCCCTCTGAGCCGCTGATCTGTCCACTCACAGCCAGCCTCAGGGGCCAAGGCCATAAAGCATGCAGGAAACAACACGTGTTGGCTTCTCCAGACACAGAGAGGATCCCCTATGGAATCCGAAGCTGGACAAGTTTTGAACATGTTTAAGAGTATTCTGATTTGGCCACACACATCACGGACACACCTTGCATCAGCAGGAGCCAAAGAGCCAAGACCTAAAACAGGGGTCCTGGCAATTTTCTAGGAATTGTTTAATGGACTCGACCAATCAACATGTCCTCACAATAAGGGATGACTTTGGGACTACACAACTAACTACACAGTAATAAAAGAACAACCATGTCCAGCTAGAAATGACCACTTTCCCTGGCTCAAAGCTTCCTTAGTTCAGAATAAGTCATGGTACCTGGGCATGTCCCTCAGCTGATGTTTCCCCCAACCTCAAGTATCCAATTTTCCTTTCTGTATAGGGTAAGAGGAGAGACTGAAAACTTGAACAATCCACTATCCTTTTTAAATTTCTGAAATTTCACATTAGGAAAATGAAAATCATAGCATGAAGAAATACAGCCAAACAGAAATTTAAACTGTCACATTCTTTTCCTGTCCATCAGAATTTTGAAAAAAAAAGAAAGGACAAAGGTAAGGGCAGATAAGAATTGTTTCTGAAAGTGAAGTACTGCTCTCCTGATTTCCCTTCTCTACAGTTTCACAGGCAAAGGCAGTCAGAGAGTTTCCCTGTTCAAAAAAGTACATTTTGACCAAATTAGAAATGTTTCTTAAAGGCGCTCACTTTGTGGCTTACCAATTGTCCTCAGTGTGTATACTCAGCATTCACATATAACTAACATTTATACAAAATTCTGAGTATAAATGTGTATAAAATGGTAGAAAAATAGTATTTAAGGAGTTATCAGCTTACTGCTCTTACCCCTGACAGAATGGTGGAGAAGTGGCATCTGCAATAGATAGAAGGAAGGAGAAATTGGCCAATATTTTAATGACTCTTTAATGTCCAGATGACAGATTAGAATTCAAAGCCCTAGCCACACAGTGAGTTTTCCAGGACTGGCTAACTCCTTCCCACAAGTCTTCAATGGGTGTTTTGGAAAAAAACACCAAAAGAAGGAGGAAGAACAGGAAAATTGAGAGACTCCCAAAATTTGTGGTGCCTCCCAAGTGAAAATGGAGGGCTGAGGAGGAACTCCAGGCTTCCAGACACTGAAGGCTGGATGCAGGGATGGAAGGCATGATAGCCTCACTGAGTATAAGACGGTTCCTCCAAGATCTGAGAGTAGATAGCATGGCAAAAAGAAATCTCCACAGGCACAAAAATGAGGGCTAGGGACTGAAACACCAAATCTAGTAGCCAGGTTATAAAACAGAAAGATTCGTGAAGCTGGAGCCTCAGCTGCAAAAAAAACATAGAGATCTCTCAGGGCTTAGAGCCCAAGCCATGCGGAGGGAACTTTCTGATTCTTCTCTCAAAGCACTTGAAGCTAGTAGTCAACTGAATCCAGCTAAAGCTGCAATACAGCCCAGACCCCACTCAACTACAGACAGGATGACTCAGTCCTCCAGCTCTGAAACTCTGACGTAGTAAAATATGAGATGAATGATGGAGCAAGAAAATTTGTTCCAAGGTCAAGAGAGGAAATATGACAATAGAAAACCAGAAATAGCCTAGCTATTGAAATTATGAGGCATAGACCTTAAAATAACTATCAGAAAAATGCTAAAGGATTGTGAAGGAAAGGCAGATTTGTCTGAAGAGACGGGGAATTGAAACACATAGAAACTATAAGAAAGATCCAAATGGAAATGCCACAATGAAAAATACAACAGCAGAAGTGAAGAATCCATGAGATGGGCTTAATGGCAGACTAGAGAGAGTAAAAGAAATGATCAGTGACCTTGAAGACAGATCAATAGAAATTATCCAAACTGAAACATAAAGAGGGAAAAAAATCATCTGATGTCTGTGGAATGCTATTTTAAATCTAACATGGGAGTAAATGTAGTCCCTGAAGAGAAAGAACAGAAAAGGAAAAATATTTTGAAAGATAATGGTTGGGAACTTTCAAAATTGAAGGACTAATGGATCCAAGAAGCAGAGGAAAACACACATACACATACACCTAGACACATCATAATCAAAGTGCTGTAACCGAATGAAAAATAAAAAGCAAATCTTAAAAAGAAGCCAAAGAAGTAAAGACATCACATACAAGGGAAAAGTAGTATGAATGACAGCTGACTCCTCACCAGAAACAATATAGGTCAGAAAACAACAGAGCATTATTAAGTACTGAAAGGAGGAAAATACTGCCAACCTAGGACATCTATATCAAGAGAAAATATCTTTCTTTCCTAGTTATGGAGATGCTTAGATATTTTACTACTGTTAGATTTGCTACATTATTCTTTTTAAGGAGTTTTCCCATTTCATTTAAATTTTTCAATTTATTGGCATAAAGCTGTCCAAATATCTCCTTTCTTTCCTAGTTATGGAGACGTTTAGATATTTTACTACTGTTAGATTTGCTAAATTATTCTTTTCAAGGAGTTTGCCCATTTCATTTAAATTTTTCAATTTATTGGCATAAAGCTGTCCAAATATCCTGGTCACACTTTTAATTCTGTAAGATATGTTATGATTTTCCTCTTTTTAATGGCTGATGTTAGCAATTTCTGTTTTTTCTATCTTTTTTTTACCTTGGTCAGTCTTGCTATGGGCTGATCAATTTTATTACCTTTCAAATTACCAACTTTTTTTCTTTGTTGATTTTCTCTATTGTCTGTCCATTCTCACTTCATAGAATTAATCTACAGATCCCATTTAATCCATATAAAAACTTAAGCAGGGTGGTGCGACAGTGGCTCAGTGGCAGAGTTCTTGCCTGCCATGCTGGAGACCCGGGTTCGTTTCCTGGTGCCTGCCCATGCAAAAAAAAAAAAAAAAATTAAACAAAAAACTTAGGTCGACTTCTTTAAAGAAATTGGCAAACTGATTCTAAAAGTTACGTGAAAATTCAAAGAATTGAGAATAACCCAATCTTAAACCAAACAACAAAACTGGAGGACTTACCTTACACCACCTCTTTTCAATGCTTAAAATAAAGCTACAGTGAGGAAGACAGGATAATATTTGTGCTAAAATAGGCTAATGTATCAAGGGAAGAAAATAGGGAGTCCAGAAACAGACTCACACATACACAATCAACTGACGTTCAACCAAAGCAGCAAGTCAACATAATGGGAAAAAAAGATATCTTTTAAACAAATAATGCTGAAGCCACTAGACATAATCATGGGGAAAATGAGCCTGAAGTTTTATCACATTCCATATGCAAAAATAATTTGAGATGGATGTATTTCCAATTGCATCACAGAGCACATCATGTCTGCCTATTCTACTTTTCATGAGGTAAAAGGAGATCAGTTGATTCAGGTAATACCTGCCTGATCCATCCATTATAATTTCCCCCTCAGCATTTAATCTAATGACGTTAATTCCAGTTGATGATCATCACCTTGTTCCATTAGAGTTGTCAAATGGTGATTCTTCTAATTCTACCATTCCTCCTGCATTTACTAATTAGAATTTTTTCCATAAATAAGAACTTCCCCTCATCAACCATTTGGTTACTCTGAAATATGACAAACCCAGAAAGGCAAAATAAATGTTGGATTCTTTTCCTCTAGCAATTTTCAGAATAGTATGCTGGTATCCTAACAACGTACAGTGGTGTTCAATTATTTTTTGAAGAATCATTCTGAATGCATGGACTTTTGTAATATTGATGCATTCTGATCAATTCCAGTCATTATTCTCTCTGCACAAAGAGCTCATCTTAGCCAGCAGAAACCCATTCAGCTTACCTCCTATATTCTTTTGCATGACCCAAATAATCTTTGATAGCCTCCTTATTTTCTGCCATGTTAAACTGTCCAGACCAGGAATTAGTCATTTCTTCAAGAAACTCAGTTTCCTTTTAATTGGAAATGGTATTTAGAAAGCACAATCTGGGCAGCAAGGTGTTCAATACTCCAGGGTTATCATTGCCTCTAAGTATTTTCAGTGCACAGAGCTGTGAAGTACATATTTCTAAGGGCAACAGAAATCATGAGTTAATATTGAAATTTCTAATTCAAATTTAAGATTACAGGATTTGAAGTAACTTTAACAATATTAAATATTATCCTTTTTCTGTTAAGGTTCCTAACAACAGTACCTATTACCTGCTTCCTCTAAAACTACTCATACAATAATTTCAAGTTAACAATATCGATATTACAGCTAACAATAAGACTACTTTTTTATTTCTTTGCATTTATGTAAGTATGTGTGCCTTTACATTATACTCCACTAGTGATTTATTGTCAAAATACTTGGTTTTAAAGTCACTTGAAAAAATTATTTTTTCTGTCATTAAGCCACCAACTTCAATCTACTTGGGATCCATTGTTTCCATCTGTTTCCAATTATTAGGATTCCTTTTTTCCTTTACAATAGAATTTCTGTATACGTAAAACACTTATATGTTTCAAAACTCAAAATTGCATAAAGTACTTATCTTAGTTTGTTAATGCTGTTGGAAATGCAATAATCAGAAATGGGTTGCCTTTTATAAAGGGAATTTATTAAGTTACAAGTTTACAGTTCTAAGGCCATAAAAATGTCTAAACTAAGGCATCCAGAGAAAGATACCTTGATTCAAGAAAGGTTGATGGGCCCAAAACACCTCTGTCAGCTGGGAAGGCACGTGACTAGTATCTCCTTGGGGTCTTTGGCTTCTGGTTTCAAACAGCTTCTCCAGGGCAGTTAGTTTCTGCATCTCCAAACCTCTGGGTCTCATGTCGCTTCTGAAAGTTTCTCCAAAATGATTCCTCTTTTTTTTTATCTCTTTTTTTTTTTTAACATGGGCAGGCACCGGGAATTGAACCCGGGTCCTCGGGCATGGCTGGCAAGCATTCTTACCTGCTGAGCCACCGTGGCCCGCCCTGATTCCTCTTTTAAAGGACTCCTGTAAACTAATAAAGACCCACCTTGAATGGGCAGAGTCTCATCTCCATTAAATCAAGAGGTCACACCCATAACTGTGTGTCACATCTCCAAGGAGACAATCCTATCAAAGTTTCCACCCCACAATATTGAATCAGGATTAAAAGAGACATGGCTGCCTCCACAAGACTGCATCAGGCAAAAGGACATAGATTTCTGGGGTACGTAACAGCTTCAAACCAGCCAGTACTTTTATAGAAGTTTCACTTCTATATCATCCTTTCTCTTCCACTATAGGCAAACATTATTCTCAATTTTGTTTATCCTTCCACATACATAAACACACATCACAAACATCTCCTCCCTCTTTCTTACATAAAAGGTATCTTGATTCCTTTCACTTTATGACATATCCTGGAGAGCACTTTACAATGGTAGAGGTCTCCCCAATTCCTTCTTATAGCAAGCTAACACTCCGTTGTGTGAGACCACTGTTTAACCAATCCACAATTCGTTATGTGCATTATTGCTAAAACCTAGGCAACCAATAACAACAAAACGCCCAGCGTTATGGGTACCATTTTATATTTTGCCAGGATGTTTTTGGATCCCTAGAAGTGGGATTACTGGGTCAAGTGATAGCTGCATATGTAGTTTTGATAAATATTGCCAAATTTCCTTCCACACAGTTTACATGGCTAGTTCATATTGGCACTATAATATAGTGTTTTAATAAAAAAATCTTCCTGTTTTCATATTTTTATTAATGTATACACAACATTACTTGACAACCAACTGTAGAGGCAATAGTTCATCATTTAGTATATACTTCAGTGGCTTGCTTTATTCTGGTTTCTGATATTAAAATTTCCATTACTTTAAAGGATATAGACTGAATGATGGATTTCTTTTGACCATTAAAAAAACATACAGAAAATAAGCATGCACGTATTTAATGGCTGTAATTAATGAAGATTAACATCTTGACATATTTGCTTCAGATCAGGTTTAAGCCCCTGGAGTACCGGCAGGAACCCCTTACACCCCCAACCACTGTAGAAATTCAGTGAGGCTCTTCCTGCTGGTTCCTCCTGCCTCTGCTGGGGACCTCTGCCCAATTTTGCTATTCAAACATTACAAAGGCCTGGAGGGGAGCTGCTGGGTCACAGCGTTTGCACAATTTCAACTCCGGGAGAAACTCCAAAGTGCTCCCACCAGTTTACACTAACAGCGGCAGTGCAAGAAAGGTCCCATTTGCCCACATTTCACCAATGCCTGCCATTGTTTTTATTTTGTTTTGTTTTACTTTTGCTAGTCTGGTGGGTGAATATAGTATCCCATTTTTATTTGCATTGAGTGGGATAAATTTTTAAAACAACAATATCTTTTTTTTAATGGGAAATTTCACTTTTACTGGGTTTTTTAAAATAATTATTCTCCATAGAAACAACAGAATACAAAGACAGAAGACAGTTTTAAATATTTATTCTCATCCTGAAGAACTCAGAATCTTTATATCTTCATCAACTTGTGTAAATCTCAGGCATAGGCGGATATATAAGGCATATACCTTACAAATTTTAGAAAAAAACACAAGCATTGTCATGAAAAACCCCAATTTGTCTTGAATGATGGTTCTGCTGATATAAAAATGTTACTTCGCTGTGTTTCACAGAAGAAATACAGATTACTAAGAATCCTATCATAGGAAATATGACAAAAAATCCCCACATTTTATATTATGCTATGTATATTATTCTGTAACCAGGGTCCAGTATTTCATTCTTTATAGTCTGAATATTTTATACTCATTTACCAAAAGAAAATCCTTCCCAGGTCCCTTTATATCCATTTCCATGGCCATAAAAATAAAATATGTGCACCCCTATAAATTATTTATCCATATTTTGACAGATGTCCCTTTGACCTTAGGAAAAAACAATAAAAGAGGAAGGGATATAAAAAAATACCATTTGATTTACAACATTGGGAAAGTTAGAAACCTACCAATTAGCAAATACACAATAATGTTTCTAAAATAGCTAAAGACAGTCAAATAATCTGTAAAAGCATATTATCACTGCAAACCATACTATGAGGTATGAAAACCATACTATGAGGTTCCTTTTTTATTTATTTTAAACATGTGAAGGTAAACTTTAATCGGGCGATTGGATATAATCAATTTTGTATCTCATATGGAAAGCACACTCCAAACTTATCATGGATACTCCGAAAATTATGGAGAAAAAATGTCACTCAATTATTGAACCACAAATTGGTAAAAAGACTTCAAAATAATAGATCAGTATTGGCATCTGAATTCTGAATTGGAATAAGCATTTCTAAGCATGACCTTAACAGGATGATGCTTTTTATTAATAGGTTAAGGTACAAAGTTTTTCAGACCTAAAAAAAATAGATGGGAACTCAATTAAAAAATCCAGATATCCATGTAATATCAAAAATTCACCTTGTATAATTTAGTCCCTAATTTACAACATGAATGTTATATTTAAAGAAACAAAACACAGGACTGCTGCAATTAGTTAATCCTTTGTTGAATTTACTTCATTAATCAATGTAACTGTGGCCGACAGAGAACAGATTAACATGTGTGCTTCAAAAATCTTTTAAGAAAATTGCATTTGTCTATCTTGGCCAGAATCTCTATAACCATCAAGCATTCAATAGAGTTGTTATTCCCTAACCATTACCGTAATAACTTTACTTATAACAATTTCATAGATGAGTTATTTGCTATTTGCTTTTCAATATGCTTGCCATAAAATCTCACTCTTCTTAGCCTTTTTTATGTGGAGCGAAATCATAAAAAGAAAATTCAAAAATTAACTCAAGTAAACAATTACCCAGCACATCAACTCTGGGGAAAAATCATTTGACTCTTTTATCACATTCAGAAGTCAACAAGGCCGAGCTGGGTGGACCAAGGGAAACTGATGTTTTGATGTCTACATCTCATCTCTCTTAACTGAAACAGAGTTGCTTCCAAACAGAGCAGCATGAGGTCTCTCCACCAGCAAGCCTTTTCTGGGAGGCAGTTGCCAAGTCACTGCCAACCCCTTTCACTGACAAGGTTTCTCTAAGAGAGAGCATCTCTCTCTTCCCTCACCCCCACGTTGAGTCACACCAACCAGATCCATCATTTTACTAATCCAAATGTGTCCTCTTTAATTAGTGCTAAAAGGACGTGACACTGACGAATGTTGACGAGGCAGAGCTATGGAGAGGGCAAGCCCGAGGTCAGGCATCAAGGTCAGTGCAAACTTGCTCCAGGGAAGGACACAAATGGAAATCAGCAGCCCCCAAATGTCAGCTCACTCAACTACTTCTCCCCACCTCCCCCCACCCCTTGTCTCCGGGATAAACCAGATCCAAAACATCCTCTTGCTGACTAAAGAATGACTAGAAAATGTCAAAGGAGGATTTTTTGAAGATTCTGAGACAGACATTTTTCCCCTACCCAGAGGCTGTTATTCTCTCTTCTGGTGGCATCATCTTGGTTTTCCTTGGAGGAGCCACCGCTTGCCTCTCAGTTCATATGATAGGAAAGAGGGTGATCGATCACCCCCAGGTCAGCAAGATGCATTCCTAGAGTTCTGTTTGGTCAGTTGAGTTTGGGGGACTAATAGCAAAGAGAACTCTCTACATAGCCTGGAGCTTTTGGGGGCCACCACCAAAGAAGAGCTGGCCTGAGAAGCCCACCAATGCAGATGATCATCCAGGAGATGGAGAAGGCCAGAGGGTTGACGATATCATCAGATCCTACAGATCTGAAGAACCCGAAGACCAGTTCCCCCAGAGCTAATCAAATCTTTCGACCAATAAGCACCTTTTATGTTCAAGCCAGTTTGGGCTTCTCCACTACAATTAAAGCCATATTCATCTAAAACAATCATGGCAAATAAGATGAAGAACATGCTGAAGGGAAAACACTTAGCCTACATCAGCCATCAATTAACTAGAAGGATGTGCCCCAATGTCAATAGTTGACACAGAAAAGAATCATATGGAAAATTCCAAAGCTGGAAAAAAACAGGGCAATGACATAATCCAAACCCTCATTTCACAGATGATGACACTGAGCCAAGAAAGACCAAGTATCTCATTGAGGGCCACACAGCAAGTCAGGGCTGGGACTGGGACCTAAACCCAGAGACCCTAATTCTTACTACATTTAGGAACCAAGCTAGGGATTTGGATGGGGTGGGGATGACATTCTGTAGGGCGTATGTGTGCAGACGTAGATGCATGGGATGACACCATTCCTTTTCTTCTGGAAATGCAGATATAGAAGAGCAGCAGAGGGATAAAAAAAAAGGGGGGGTGGCGGGGGAAACAAAGAAGAGGGTTCTCCAGCCAGGAAGCCATCCTTGACATCTCCCTGCAGCTCAGTCCCACCCAACCAATGCCACGACCTGTCAATTTACGCCCAAAGTGCCCTGCATAACCCAGTCCAATTCCTTTCACCATCATCATCCTTGGCCTCCAAGTTTCCCCAGCTCCACTGTGACTCTCCATGTCCCTCACCAGAGTGACCTTGCACCCCAACGTCCGTGTTTCAGTCCTCCAAGAGCGTCTCTGTGCTCTCAGCTCATCAACAGAAATCTCTTAAATGAGTCCTCCAGGGCCCTACCCTGTCTGGCCCAGGACCCATTTGCAGACAGCCCCCTTGTCTCTGCTGCAGCCAGAATGCCCCTCTTGGAGCTGCTCGCGTGCCCCCACCCCTGCGCGTGCACCCCCACACTCTCTTCTGCTTCACAACTCGTCTGCACACTACTTCCTCCCCCCATGCTCTCCCCAGCCCCCTCCCCATTTCCCACTCCTGCTCCTCCTTGGGACTCCAGGCTCTCCCCCCACCCCTTCCCCCATCTCCTGGATGCTGAGGGAGCTAGCTCACCCACAGAGCCGCAGTGCCCCGCTGGGTCCAGACCCCACCGTCAGCAGCAAAGACTCAGAAAAGGCTTCATTTTCACACTGTCACCAACTTAACACATGAATTTAAGCCATGCAGAAAGGAACTTTGCTTTTAGAGAAAACTAAAACGTTTCCAGGAAAAAAACCAAGCATTATAATCCAGCAGAGAAAGGGATTTACTTGCTGCTGCTATTTTTAAAGCCACCACGAGTCATTTTAAGAAAATGCAAATTTTTTCCTGTGAACCTACAACTGCTCTAACAAGAAAAATTTAAATTTTAAAAAATTAAATATATATATTATATTAGAAGCTACAGGAAAAAAAGGAAAATGCGGTAGCTTGGGGTCTTTTTAAAAAATGTATTATAACATCGAGGACAAACCTGATATTTTTTTAAACTCTCCTTGTTGAGCCGCTAAAGCTCGCCGCTCAGATAGGGGAGAGGCAGACGCGCGACTCCTGGGGCGTCTCCTGGAGGAGGTCGGGGTCCCGGGCGCGCTCGGAGGGGCGGGGGCCGCGGACGGCCTCTCGCTGCCTGGCCGAGGGCTCTCCGAGGGAGAAAATCGGGGCTGAGACCCGGAAGTGCCCACGGGGCTGGGCTGAGAAGGAGCCTGCGCCCCGGCAGCACCCCAGCTTTTCCGGGCGCCCCGCCCGGGTGGGCTGCAGCGATGAGCGAGGCTGGCAGTGCGCAGCGGCTCTTGGCGCAGGAAAGTGGAAGAAAGAAGAAACTCTTTCATTAGCTCAAGTAACATTTATAAGCCTTGCCTCGTGCCAGGTGGCGGCGAGCTGCGGGCAAGGGCTGTTTTCAGGAAGAGGCTCTTCCGGCGGGGCAGACAGGTGCGCGCGCGCACACGCGTATCGCTGTATGAGTTTATATTACATGCAACCAGTATAACACCGTTTAATTGTGCAGAAATAATGGATTTCCCGGTGGTGGCAAATGCCAAGAGGAAAGGGAAGCGGAACAAAGAGAGCGCATGACTGAGGAGGGGGCCAGACCTTGGCGGGGATGGCCAGGGAGGGTGGTTTGTGCAGAGATGTGGGTAAGGAGTCAGAGGCAGCTAGATCCAGGCAGAGGAAAGAGCCCGGGGACGGCTTCCCTCCCTCCCTCCCTCCCTCCCTCCCACCTTCCCTCTTTCCCTCCTTCCTTCTCCCCAGGCTATAAAAGGACCTTTCTCATTCTAAGAATACTAAGCCCCCACAGCCCTGCCTTTATGGACAGAGAATCAGAGAGTGATAGAAGACCCGCCACTGCCAGGTGGGGGAGACACACAGGGAGGTGCAGGAAGCGAAGGCTGGAAAGGGGGTGCAGGAAAGCTCCTGAGGTGCTGCAGCCTGGTGAGACCAGTTCCCCGGCCCCCGGCCACACACGGGCAGCATAGAAACAGCCCCCTCCCCGTAAAGTCCCACTCGTACACGGCTCGTGTGTTACTAAGGCAAATGGTCCCTGCCCTTTAGAGCTTACAATCAAGTGGGGGAAGGTGGGGGTGGGGGCATGGTCAGGGGCAGGGACTAGGAATGGAGACGGTAACGTTGAAACTGAACAAAATGACATCACAGCCATTGTCCGCTTCATTTTCCATCACGACAGAGGGATTCATTCAAAATCATTTTCCACCTAAAAAGAACTCCAGCCTTTTCCTCCTGCTGGACTGTAAGCAGCAGCCCCGACTCAATGCATATCTGCAGGACAGGCGGAATGCCCTAGGACCTCCCACCTTGTCAAGGAAGGAGCCGCTGCTCAACCCCTGAGCCACTGTTTCCTCGAGTGCCGAGTGCCGTCAGGAAAGCTATCAAAGATCAAAAGCGACAGGGAATGAGAGCCAACCTGAGGGCCGTGCTCATAGGATAGTCCAGCCATGACTCGGGACGCCAGCAGAGGTGTCCTACACTGCACCCCAGCCCTGGCACTTCTCCTCTGGAACCCAGAACTTTGAGACAAAGGGAAGGGATGGCGGCAGCATCCCGCCCTGCCGCCCGTGGCACTCGAGGCTCTCCGTGGGCCCTACACGGCCAAGCACCTCGCTCTGCCACTGGAATATCATTTAGATGCATTTCAACGTGCAGGGTTTGCCGCCGAATTTTGGAATTTCACTATCCTCCGAAGATCAACGCAAATATCTGCTGGAACAAGCATGTGGCTTGGTTCAGAATTATTCCAAAATGTGCAAAACATAGTGAAAGGCATAGAGGAGGGGATCGTTTCCAGTAAAGATGCTTAAAATAATAAAAACGGTTCATCCTGTGTGTCAAATCCCCCCCAGTGCTTCACAGTTACAGAACACGTAGAGACAGGGGACGTCAACTGTGAACCTCATTCCCGCAGGCGGGACAGTGACAAAGAGGAGGAAGCATGACAGTGCCAAGTGCTCCCCTCGCTCAGACCCCATGGGCCTTCAGGCTGGCTGAGTCAACCAGGCCTCTCTCTCACCCGACAAATACCAGGTGTCCACGTCCAGACAGACGGACAGACCTCCCAGCGTCTGGGACTAGCGCCTTCACGAGCAATGACCTCGTGGGAGGACAAACTGGCTCCATGTATCCGAAGCCTTCAACACGCCTTCCCTTAGACCCAAGAATCCAGGAACTTGGCCTAAAGAATTCATCAGAGATGTACCAAAAAGACATGTAGCCCAAACGCTATCACAGCGTTATTACAGCATCAAACAAACAAAAAGCTTGAGCCAGCCTAAGTGTCCAGGAAAAAAAGGATAAGTAAATAAATAAATGTTGGCAAATTCATTTTCTGGGGCATTATGATGTCGTTAGAGAAGGCATTTTCAAGTATACTTAAAGACATGGAGAAAACTTGCAATAACTTAATAAAGGATAGGCAGGAAGCATTCCCAGGCAATAAAGCATTTAAAAGAGAAAAAAAAAGGCTGGAAGGAAACACAAGGAAGTAGCCACAGCATTCTCTTCAGGTGGGGGTGGGGAGTAACTATGAATGATTTTATTTCCTTCTTGGTTTTTCCTCTTTTCTGAATTTCCAGTAATGAATATAATTTTCTAACAGGAAAAAAAAAAGCCTAAGAGATGAAAAATGAAAAAACATTAGACAAACAAGCAAATAACAAAACAGACCATCTGACACAAAAAAAAAAAAACCCAGGGAGCCAGGGAAAAAAAATCTGGGCTGGCATGCTTGCCCATGCCGAAATCCCTTTTACTGTTAATTCAAACCAGTTTGCAGCTTCTCATTCTTCCCAGAAAGGCTGTCCTGACATCAGCAGGCCCGTGGCTGCTGCCAACCCCAGGACCACGAAATCACCCAGAGACCCCGGGAGTTTGTCGCAAAGGAAGCTGTCTGTCCGTGCTTTGATGCACAGGTTTCCTAAGTGACCTGATTTTCAGTGAGAGGAACTGGGGCTCCATGATGTTTAATTGACTTTAAACAGGCTAGCAAGAGTAATTAATAAAATGGGACTAGGGCATCTTTGCTGCACTATTTATTTGTACATATAGAGATATTTAAAACCACCAGGTCAGAATTAATCTCTGCCTCAAGGCTGTGAGTCATCTTTGACAAGACAATTATATTTCCATGTGCGTGTACATATACCCTACACACACACACACTCAGATGGGGGGTAGAAGAGGAGGAGGGAGGGGGACCCAATAATGGTACACGTCACGTCTGACGTGGCACGTGTCCCTACCCGGCTGTCCCAGTTGTCTGACTTGGAGGACCAGTCCCTGGTCTGCAAAGGCATGGCCACTGTGCTTTTGCACTGACTAGTGCATTTGTCAGGATCCACCTAAAAGTTCGTCACATTAGGCACCTCCCTACTCCAGAGTTTTCTGCCCCTCTCCAAGACGAAGGGGAAAGCTTCCTGTCCCCAGCAGTCATCTGTGTCACCTCTCCCTGGAACAAAGCACATGCTCCCCCCACTCTCCTCTGAGTTTCAGCCGTGCGTCACTTTGGACATTCACATTTTCATTTTACGCTGTCCTCTGACGTGCCATTTCTATTCCCGTCTCTGCCTCCTACAACGCTAGGTCAAGAAACACAGTGTGGCATGCAGAGCATTTTTCAAAACTGAATTGAAAGCGGACAGTTTCTAAAAGTCAAGGCATTTCATGTGAAAAGCAAGCCTTTCAGGTCCTCTTGAGAACAAAAGCGTAGGCACCCTGAGCCTGTCTTGCTGCTTGACCACGGCCAGCTGGGCTGAGCAGCAGCACCCTACGCGGGAAGGGCAGGGGCTGGCCGCAGTCCCCACCCCTCCCCGACGGCCCCCCACACTGAGGCTGGGGCCAGATGCCAAGTTTCGCCCCAGCTGGAGGGGAAGGGCCTGAACACTCCACCTTTGCTCTGAGGCCAGATCCAGCCAGACCCCCTGGGGTCCCTTCCCCACTGTGTCATCCCCCAGCCCTCCTGCGCTCATGGCCCGGCCCCCCACCCCCAAGACTACCAGCCCCTTGAACACCAGCCATTGCGACAGGAGCTAACAGGTGCCGGATCCTCGGCCAAAGGAAAAGGTTTACCACACTCACAGCCCTTGACCCCGCCCACCCTCCAAAGGCCGGTATGGCGGAGGCTGGAAAGAGCCTCCCCCAGGTTGGCTCAGCTGGCATGTGCAGCCCCGGGGTTAGAGGCCAGACCCAGCTACTGATCCCACCACCACTCTTCACTGTCCCGCTGTGCACTTCCAAGCTCCCGCCCCATGCACACCCACCCAGGACCCGCTCCCACTGCTTCACAGGAACTTTGCTCAGAAAACCAGAACTGGGACCAGAGGAACCTCTCTCAGCCGCGTGAGCACCCAGCTGGCCTCAAGGCCGTTTGTGTCATTCAGGGGAAGAGAAGGGCTTTGTAGAAATTGAATTCTAGGTCAGAATATCTCTTCCAAGAGATGGAAGAGACTGAGAAAAGGAAGTGAGTGAGTGAAAATAGAAAGCGAGAGAAGGAAAATTAACAGCTATGGGGCACCGATGCATTCCATGTGTACATATCCCCTTCCCTGCTGACCAGTACCAGAGAGTGGCTTATGATGTGGAAATGGATGCTCAGAAAGGTAAAGTAATTTACCCAAAGCCACACAGCTATTAAGTGGCAGAGTAAGGACCCAAGTCTTTATAATGCCAACCCTCTTCGTGGCTCCTTCCCAATATCCTCAGAGTCAGCTTTGTAACTATTCTCCTTTCAACCACCACCCAGAAGAGACCCAGGGAGGAGAATGAGGTTCAAGCTGAGAGATTCAAGTTGGCTGGAGGCCAGAAGGGGCCCCTCCCTTATGGGCTTTACAGTGACTAGTGGAAACTGCCCACCCTCAGGGCTCATCTCTGAGGGCACAGCAGCTGAGAGGAGAGGACAGACAGATATACAAAGCCCTTCTCCCAGGGGTGCCTTTCTCCAGGCACCAACTTCACAGGAAGTGGGGACCATGAGGGAAACACTGCCCACTGCCAGAAGCTGCTCCAAAGCATGCCTGTGTTTCCTACCGAGCATCCGCCCATCCAACACTCACTGAGCCCCCTGGGTGAGAGGCACTGTCTAGGCACTGAGAAAGGGAACAAGCCGACACTGTCCCTGTCCTCACAGGACCCGTGAGTTGCTCCAGGTAGGAGTAAGTATCTAAGTACTCAGGTACTAACTACCCACGTACTAAGTACCCACATGCTAAGTACCAAAAATTTTGATGACCATTTGGGTAAGTGCCACAAAGGAGAAGTTCAAGATGCTAAAAGGGCTTATACCAGAGGACCCCACCTGATGCAGATGCTGGCTGAGGGTCTGGGAACCCCAGGCAGCATTTAACCTATCACTGGGGCTAAGACTTTGGGGTCTCAGCCCAGGTGGCCTGGATTCAATGCTGGCTCTGCCATTCTCCTGCTATGGGACCACGGATGTGCAGCTACTCCTCCCCAGGCCTCAGTTTCCTGATCAGGAGAATGGGGATTATAATAGTGGGGGTCTCCTAAGCTGTCATGGGGCTTGGGGAAGGTAAAGTGAGCAAAGAGCTCAGCCTGGTGCCTGAGCGACAAGCAGTCATCCTAAAACCATCACTGACCTGCCTTCCAGCACCTTCTCCACAAGGAGGAAATATGCACCCGTACAAAGGAGGGTCTGCAAAATAATGCCTGTTGTTTTATTTTGCTTTGTTTGGCTTAAGTTTGTTGGTTTTTAGGTGTAGTTGATGGCTGCAAACACCGTGTTGGGCACATTGGCCAGGAGGCCAGGGACCGCCAGGGGCCGATGACATGGTCCACCACTAAGGAAGCCATTCCTGGGAGCGATGAGTCCATTAGGGCCGTGACTCTCCACCGGAGTTTAAACCATGGCACTTTTTCCAGCAGTGATCTTGGAACAAAAGTGGCACTAAGGCTCACAGTCTGGCCAAGGCCGTAACCCCAGAAAGGGTGGGACGCACAGCTGGCCTGGGAGTGCGGTCTCCAGAGGACACTTGTGTCCTGGTCCCTCAGGAACATCACCTGGGCAGAGCTGGGTGGACGCTGTGGGCGACGTCGGGAAGCAGTGGGTCCGGCTGCAGCTGCTGGACATGCTCCCTCGACAGAACAGGCGAGTCATCACAACACCCACACACTGCATGCACCTGCCAGCCTGCAAGGTGTGGCAGGCAGCAAGGGCGATGGCCCAGTCCCCCAGGGCGTGGGCAGGGGGCTGCCTGGGGAGCACGGTGCTACTCTTATCCAGATCCATCCCTTGGATCAAAGGTCTGTGTCCGGGGCCCATCAGACGGCTTTCAGCTGGCCCTCGGGTGGGCAGTCTTCAGTGTTTCTGATGGTCCAGAATAAGGAGGTAAATACACTGTAGCATGTTAGCAAATTAAATAGACACTTTCTAACTATCATCCTATGTTTTTCATCATAGCATCCACAGGGTACGAGGAGTGGTACCAGGGCCCCCACATGCATTTAAGGATTAGACCTACACGCTGAGTTTTCCTGACAGCCCCTTGCTAGCTACAGAGTCTCCAAGAAGTGCAGCCCGATTCTGGGCTGGGTCTGCTCAGCACCACCCACCACCTGCCGCTGAGGAGTGTGAGCGCAGGCGCCAGGTGAGGCCATGTCCCTCGTGCCCCAAAGACCTGAGGGATCCACAGCTTCCTCATCTGAAGACGGTTACGCGGATGGAGTGAGCTGAGACCTGCAACGTACACAGTAGGGCCTGGCTAAACACAACCGCTGTGAACATGGCTCTCTCCAGGCCTGCTCCACGCCCCACCCGACCTCCCAAAGACTCGGAAAGCAATTCATAACCACCGGCCCCGCTTGCAGACTAATGGCAGCAGAAGAAAGGAGCTGAGATATTTCTGGCCAGTAACTTCTGGGGACATGCCCACTCAAAATCAAAATGATGCAAAAACAGACGAGTCATTTCTCAACAGCAAGAGCCAGTGTCAGCCAACGTGTGGGGAATCTGCAACTTCTAATGCTTCTGCAGGGAGACAAGTTAATAAAATCGTTTAGGAGGATGGTGCGACAACTCCGTACAGACCTGGAAAACACAAGACACAAAATGCCTTACAAGACGCTCACCATTGCATGGCTTCAGCCCCTAACTGTAAGGAGCCCAAGGAACCTTCCAGAAAAGCCGCCAGCCACATCACAGAGACCCCCACAGCCATCAATCACATGCATATAGAGCGCCGAGGGTTTACCCGTCACATGGGGAAGTCAGGTCACACACTGTGTGGACACGGAGCTCCTTGCTTCCTTCTGGGGTTTATAAACATATCAAAATAACCCCAGGGCATGCACCAAAAACGCTTACAGGGATCTATCCCTAAGTCACGGGACTAGAAATATTAATTTTCTCCTTCATGCATGTCTAAGTTTAGCAAATCTTTCACAACTTGTTGTAATGAAAAATCTTTTTAATAAGCAAAAGAGTACAAAGAAGGAAGAAAACAAAGTACACAGCCTTCCTCTCTCTTCCACATTTCAGCCAAAAGCCAGCCTCCACCTCCACCCCCGGAGGTTATTCTTATAGATTATATAAATAACCCTTTTTTAAATACTTTTTTTTATTTTATTTTTTTATTAACGGAAAGAAAAAAAAAAAAGAAATTAACACAACATTTAGAAATCATACCGTTCTACATATGCACTCAGTAATTCTTAACATCATCACATAGATGCATGATCATTGTTTCTTAGTACATTTGCATCGGTTTAGAGGAACTAGCAACACAACAGAAAAAGATATAAAATGTTAATATAAAGAAAAGAAATAAAAGTAGTAATAATAGTAAAAAACAACAACAACAAACAAACAAACAAGCAAACAAAAACAAAAAAAACCCTATAGCTCAGATGCAGCTTCATTCAGTGTTTTAACATGATTACTTTACAATTAGGTATTATTGTGCTGTCCATTTTTGAGTTTTTGTATCTAGTCCTGTTGCACAGTCTGTATCCCTTCAGCTTCAATTACCCATTGTCTTACCCTGTTTCTAACTCCTGCTGAACTCTGTTACCAATGACATATTTCAAGTTTATTCTCGAATGTCCGTTCACATCAGTGGGACCATACAGTATTTGTCCTTTAGTTTTTGGCTGGATTCACTCAGCATAATGTTCTCTAGGTCCATCCATGTTATTACATGGTTCATAAGTTTATCTTGTCTTAAAGCTGCATAATATTCCATCGTATGTATATACCACAGTTTGTTTAGCCACTCTTCTGTTGATGGAGATTTTGGCTGTTTCCATCTCTTTGCAATTGTAAATAACGCTGCTATAAACATTGGTGTGCAAATGTCCGTTTGTGTCTTTGCCCTTAAGTCCTTTGAGTAGATACCCAGCAATGGTATTGCTGGGTCATATGGCAATTCTATATTCAGCTTTTTGAGGAACCGCCAAACTGCCTTCCACAGTGGTTGCACCATTTGACATTCCCACCAACAGTGGATAAGTGTGCCTCTTTCTCTGCATCCTCTCCAGCACTTGTCATTTTCTGTTTTGTTGATAATGCCTTTTTTAAATACTTTTACTGAAGAAAACAAACAATACACTTAGAACCACCAAAAAAATGGATATCTTAGTTAGCTTAACCATAGGCATACTTAAAGTATTCAAAAATTAATCCTTGTCAAACCTGTGTTTGCACAGTAAGTTTCATAAACCAATTTAAAATTAAGGCAGCAAGGAAAAAAATCTACAAATTCAGATAGCAGAGTTTCTTAAATTCTTAATATTAAACACTAACTTAAATGCCATTTGATCAGCTGTCAAAACTGTGAATGTTGTCAAAATTAGATCTCCCTTTTCAGTTTATGGTGCCTTTGAGTGGCTGGAGGGAAGTACCTGAAACTGTTGAACTGTGTTCCAGTCGCCTTGATTTTTGAAGACAATTGTATAACTATATAGTTGTTACAATGTGACTGTGTGATTGTGAAAACCTTGTGTCTGATGCTCCTTTTATCCAGGGTATGGACAGATGAGTACAAAAATAAGGATAATAAATAAATAATTGGGGGGCATAAGGGGTAAAAAATATGGGTAGATTGCAACATTAGTGGCCAATGAGAGGGAGAGGTAAGGGGTATGGGATGTATGAGTTCTTACTTTTTCTTTCTCTTTTCTGGAGTGATGCAAATTTTCTAAAAATGATCATGGTGATGAAGACACAACTATATAATGATATTGTGAGTCATTGATTGTACACTTTGGATGGACTGTATGTGTGTAAAGATATCTCAATAAAAATATTTTTAAAAGAAGAAGAAATAGAAAATCTAAAAAATAGGAAAGCCCACTCCATCTGGGATTCTGGAACAGCGAGCACACTCGGAGCTGCCTATTTCATTCTCTGAGACAGGAGACCTCTCTCCAATACATCAGCAACCAGTCCAATGTGGCTATTTAAACCTTAAACTTATTAAAACTAGATAAAACAGAAAGCTCAGTCCCTCAGCTGCACCAGCCCCAATGCAAGTGTCCAGCAGCCACCCACAGCCAGCGGCTGCCATGATGGACAGGACGGCAGTCGAGCATTTTCATCATCGCAGAAAGTTCTGTCAAGTAATGCAGGCCTAGCGTGAGAGCTCTGAAGTGTCACCAGAGGAGATAAAAGCATGAAAAGGTGTCTCTAGTGCAGGAGTTTGCCAACTCTTTCTGTAATGGGCTCGAGAGCAAATACTTTCAGTTTCACAGCTATTCAGACCTGCCATCGGCAGTGCAAAGGCCACGGTGGACAATGCGGATATGACTGAGCATGGCTGTGTATCCATAAAATGCTCTAACAAAACAGAGGAGGGCTGGATTGGATTCGGCTCGTGGCCCATAGCTTGCCGAGCCTGCTCTAGCAAATATTAATGTCATTATCATTTGAACAGCCATGGCCTTAGCCTATTACCACACTCGGGCTTTCCCTGCACTTTTTCCAACCAGGCAAACACCATTGACCATCCCCATTCTACACATGAGGAAACCGAGTCTGAGACGTGAAGTGCCTAATCCAATTGGCCAGCTGGGATCCAAAGCCAGGCCAGCCCGATTTCATGGGCTAAGTGAAAAGGAAATAAAACATCGTCAACACATCTGGCCTCTAGACCATTAAAATATCACCTGTGTTGCAAGCCCTTCTGGAAGCTTCAGAAAGTCTGAACCCATCACGTGTATTTCACAGGCCATAAAATGAAGATCAAAAGTTTTGAACTGAATTGCCAGGGAATAATAAGGACATTAATAAAGAATTAACATAAAAATTATCATTTCCCAAAACTTTATATAGGTGCATAGTTTGAGATAAAATATTCTTTGGAAAATTTAAAATGATAATTAAGTTAGGAAACTATAAATTAATCTATTATAAAGTTTTTGATCTTGTAAGACGCTCCCACTAACGTCACCACTATACCATTTAAAAACAAGAGTCCAAAGCCATAGGAGATAATAAATTGTGGGCATGGGTGCTTTGTTATTAAATAGATCATTAGCTGTTCCTGAAATCCAATGACTTATAGAGCCATCTGTGACATGCAAACCCAGGCAATATAAATGGGGTGAAGCAAATGGGCTTCCAATCTGCAAAACCCAAATTTTGTGAAAAAAAACTTTAACCCTTAGCATCGCTAATTCATCAGTGGGTGGGGGGAGGAGCCCACGTCCTCCTACCAGCAAAAGCCGCCGACTCCTCATCAACTTCCACACAGCACCGTGGACAGTCTACTCTGGAAAACTTTCTGGGACTTTCTGGAACTTCCAAGCAGATACCAAAAGACGGACAGAGAAGATGGGTTAATTTTAGCGTCTTCCAGGAACTGGGTCTCTGCTTGGTAGTAGGGGAGTGGGGGATATGGGGAAAGGATGCAAGCATGTGGACTCCTTCCCCAGGACTCTCAGTAGCCCTGTGATCTGGGGAAAGTCACTTCCTTCCCCTGAGCTCCCCCCATCATCAGAACTCTCAGTTGCAAATGGCAGGTGCCCAGTCCAGACCAGCTCAGGCACAGAGGGAAGATGTGGTTAGCTAAGCAGTCAGGCAGTCTACCATTGATCACACCTCAGCCATGTGTCCGTCTAAGAAGCAATCGCCAGGTCGGAGGGTGGCCAGCTTTAATGCAGGGATGGGTCATAGCCAGCCCTTCCCTGGAGGGCAATGGTGATCCCCCACAGATTGAGACAGGAGGGGATGTGCTTTCTGGAAGGAAAATCAGCCAGGCCATAGGGGCCTGCTGGAGGGAGGAGGAGGGGGCCCAGTGGACTTCCTTCTGCTTTAGCCGCCAACCCCGAAGCACCCCCATGTAACCTGGGCTGCCCAGGGGTGGCCAGGCTCCGTGAGGGGCCCAGAGCCCGTGAGGCCCCTCCCCTCGGCGCACCCGGGATGAAGCTGCGGGTGGGAAGCACGGGAGGAAGGGGGCGCTCAGCCCGCGCCACTGCCCGCTGGAGGCAGGAGCTCGAGTTTCCTGTGCCGCCGGGCTTCCGTGCACGGGGCCGATGTGGGGGCAGCACGCAAACCCCCCCTTCTTGCAGCCACAGCCCCCACAGCCTGCTGCAACAGCCTTTGAGCCGAGGTAAGTGCGGGAGGCGACCCCCAGGCTGCGCTGGGCTCTTCAGAGGATGGGCCCCGCCGCCAGCACGGGCTTCCTGCCACTGTGAGTCTGAAAGTCCATTTCTTCAGGAAACGATGGACGTTTTGTTTTTTCTTTACTATTGTCCTTTTCTTTCAAAAGTCCCTATTTAAGCAAAATCTGTGAGTTGGCACCCCTGGCCCACGCTTGCTTCCTTTCTTGAGCCACCTGCCACCTCTACTGGAATAAGACAACACCCCCTCCCCGCCAGGGCGCCCCCTCCTCAGCCATTCAAGGACCAGGGTCACTGCTTAGCATTCCCTCTTCTCCTGCCCTTAGTGAAAGGGGCCAGCAAGCTTCCCCAGTCACAGTCGGGGGGACAGAAGAGAAAGGGCATTCGAGCAGCAGCAGTTTCTAGGGGCTCCGCAGAAATGCAGGGTCTCAGGCCCCTCCAGCCCCCACAGACCCAGGTTCTTGTGTAGCGAGGTCCCCAGTTGACCCGTTTGCACATGGAAGTGCTTGTGCACGTAAAAGTGTGAGGCATGCTGGGCTAGGTCTTATCCCAGGGCCTCTTATCGCTGATTATGCCCCCAGGGGGCCCGGAGGCAGGCATCAGAGCACGGCCACCTGCTGTGGACAGCAGCACCCTGGCCGGCACAGAGCTCCTAGCCTGACGCTGACGCCCACCCCGCAATGGGGTGAATGGTACCCGTACCCAGAATCCTCACAGGCACCCCCTCTCCTTCACGAACCTTCTACCAAATCCTCCCCCAACCCCAGCCATCCGCACACGACCTTCGTCCCTGAACCCTACACTGAGCCGTGCGACCTCCCTGGCATGCTCGGCGACCCTGTGGCAACATTTTGTGGGCGGCCTCTCCCCTCTTCTAGACCCCAGGATCCTTGGGGCGCACCAAAACTGTGGCGTCCCCCCCATCTATACATTGTCCCCCTCCAAGCCCCACAGGGCACCTCCTGCAGACACAAGCCACATCACACACTCGCCCTTTCCAGGGCCCACCCCCTTGGTCACCTGCTTCCCAGGGTCTGCCCATGAAAGAACCCTTACTCCGTGGCCTACTGATACCTTTTTAAATGTTCACCTAAGTGAGTTGAAAAGGAAAGTGGCATCTATCATAAAGAAACACAGTATTTTCTAATAAAAAATGAGACAAATATATCCCTACCATACAGAGTTTTATCTGATGGTCACTTGCCTCCTAAAACCACACCTCGCACTGGCAGCCAGCCGGCATGCTCATGGGTGGGTTAAAACTGGGCATCAGAACGCGCCCACCAAGGGGTGACACGCAGCCAGGTTTTAAATCCTGCACAGCACACCTTCTCTCCTCTGGCCACAAGGAACTCCTGGCCCCTGACCCCACCGTGGGCCGGTGAATTGCGCCTAATCGCTTTGTCCAGCACCTGACCGGCGGGATTCACCCAGGGTCACACACTAGGCCTGTCTCAAGACCAACTGGAATTGCGAAGGTTGTGTATGTGTGTCTGCACGTGTGCGTGTGCACGTGTGTTTGTGCACATGTGTGCTTTGAAGAGTTCACCCAGAAGCACTAGAACTATCCAATTCTCTGAGGTGGAGCAGAGGCTGCCCCCGACAGAGGTCCGACCTTGGCTGGGCAAAGCACCCAGGAAGCCCAGAGAGCACGTGGTACAAACAGTGACACTCTGGGGAGAGCATGTGGCATGAACAGCAACCCTCCAAGGAGAGCATGTGGCACAAATGGTGACACTCCAGAGAGAGCACATGTCACGAACGGCAACACTCGGGGGTGATGGCAGAGCACGCTGGCATGAACCACAGGGATGCGGCGCGGAGACGGCTGGCCCCACCCAGGACAAGTAGGCTGAGATGGGGTTCACTGTGGGTGAGTAATAAAGCACATTAACGTGACTTGGACCAGATCCCATGTGTCTTGGTCACTTTTGAAGGGTGTTATCAACTTGCTGCTAAGCAGTCGGCTCCAGAGAAAGGGCGCCTGGGTTGTGTGTGACAGTCTCTTCTCCACAGGGTTGCGAGAGCCAGGCGCCCTGCCGGTGTGCTAACAGCTTCAACAGCATGGAAGCATCACCACCCTGGCTTTACAGAGGAGGAAACTGAGGCATAGAGGGTTACGGAGCTTGCCTAGTCAGTGAAAGTGGGAAGGCCCAGGCTTCTGCCCAGTATTCACTTACTACAACAGGAAGCTCTTACTAAGAGCTAAGCACTAAGTGCTTTTCCATAAAATGCTTCCTGTAGCATCACAACAAACCTGAGGAGTGAGAACCTGTTATAATCATTAAAGAAACCTAGACCAGAAAGGTTAAGTAACTTGCCCCAGACAACACAGCACTTTGAGAACAATATCCCAGCAGCTGTCCCTGAGGTTGTCAGATGCAACTGGGGCAAGTCAGATGAGGTCTCTTCTCTCCCAAGGCTTATAATTGGGGTGAAGGTGGAGGGAGACAGAAATATTAAACAAATAACCCTGAAATTATGGATGAATTCAATGCAAAAAGCACAATGGAGGAAAGAAGCAGGATTCTAGGACAGAATGCCCAAAAGAGATGAGAGGGAGAGAAAATGGAAGAGAGGGGCCAAGGAAGTGGAGGAGAAAGTCACAACCAGACTTTCTTCTTGAATTCAAGGAGGAGAGCCCTGAGGAAGAGGGCGGCAGCTGGCGGCATAAGTGATGCGGCAAAGGCAAACGGGGCCAGGGAGAACCGGCTCAGAGCAAAAACTGAGGGCGCTTGCCTGGGAAGTTCACCCCTCCGCCAGGGAACATGGGGGACAGCCCTTGTTCTCACCTGTCCTGTCCCCACTCTCTGCATCTAGCAGCACTCCACCTTTGGTTTGGGGACCCCTCCCCCATCTGACCCACTGGGGTACCAGGGACAGGGCGGGGTCCATGCCCCAGCAAGGTGAATCCCCTCAACCCTATTTCCTGCGAGGCCTCCCTAGGGAACTTCGTTTTTGCAGAGACTGCTAAGCGACAAGGAGGTGACAAGGGGAGCTGACCTTCCACAGATGAGGAGAGAGGGCCAAGGGAGACACAGCTCCTCAGGGGTGCGGCTTGAGCCCTCAGGTCCCACCACACCTGAACCCCAGGGAGCATAGGCCAGCGCTTGGGTTATTTGCACAGTAAACGCCCCTTCTGGGGCCAGCCCATTTGATGGGGTTGTCTGTAACCGACAGCCAAAACCCGACTGAGCCTGTTTCAAGGGGAAGCTGCTGGGAACTGGGAACCAGCGGCTGGGTGGCAGGGGAGCTGGTGCAAATGCACAGCTCCTTTTGCAGAGGGGAGGATCCTGAGCTTGTCTGCATCCACTGGACAAGGAGGGAGAACAGAAGCCTGGAGATGCAAATGGGAGGGTATCGGGGGAGGTGGGGGGTGCAGGTGGAAGGAGCTGGCCACCCTCCCCTTGGAGTGGAGTAGATATGGGGGGGGCTCTTCTGTGATGGAGGAGGGCAGGGGTGCCAGGCTCAGAGGCACAAAATAAACGCCGGGGGTGGGGTGGGGAGGTCAAGAAGAGGCTGCCACCCCTGAAGCACAGGAGGGAAGCAGGGTACAACCTGAGAAAGACTGCAGGGTGTAAATAGGCTGCCCAACTGCTCCACTGCTGACCACAATCATCCCCTACAAGCAGGGTCTCCTTACACATCATATATCGCCTGTTTGTGGAGGTGGTTACATAACTCTATTCCGGTGAGAAATGGCTCATGACTCCCCACACACAATATAAGCGAACGCATGTAAAGACTGGGGCCAGTGGACACGCTCGCCTGACTCGCTGGCATCTGTGCTGGGGCCAGTTTTCTGGTGTTGATGGGGGCACCTCGTCCCTGGTCAGGTGCAATGTCTTCCCAGGGACGCTGGGGAAACTCTCCCCACTACGTCTGCAACTTCTACATAAGCTTCAAATTCTTTCAATAGATACCATTTTAAAAATCTATATAAAAATTTTTAAGCAAAGTCTCACATGCATCTGTCACTCGCCTTCTTCCTTGCTCCACAACCAGAGTCTTCTTGGGTCTTAACAGGCTCTCCCATCTTCATCTGCCTCAACCCCGACAACTTCTGGGCCATCTGAGCAGGAATTAGGTGGAATCTTCCAGCCCATTCGTGCAACAACAGGCAGGTTTTCAGGCTTGCTGAGTGCCAGGTAGAAAACAAGGTGCTCTGTGTTTTTAACTTTGTCAAACTGAACCCTGGGGGACGATGGGCTCTTCTTGGTCCCTGGAAGTGAGAGGCGCCCTTGAATGTGGCCACTGCTCAAAGCTGCAGGCCTGGGAGCTCCATTCAGACCGGGGCACTCAGAAGCTCGTCTGTGGAGCCTCGGAGCAGATATGCCCCTGTGAAATGCTTAATTTTAGTTTCGAGCCATCGCTGGCTCCTCGGCAGTGTCCTCTGGCCTGCCTCAATGGGGGGCCTTGTCCTCAAGGGGCACAAAGCTGCCTTTGCCCGGGGAGCCGGGCGGAGGGGAGCCACAGCTGAGCCGCTGTGACTGGCCCCATTCTTCCCCAGCACACTGGGGCTGGCCCTGCCAGGGAGGACGCACAGCTCTAAACTCCTAAGTGCCTCTCTCCTGGCAAGTGGCAAGTGTAAATAAATCTTGGGAGGAGGATATGGGAAGGAAACATGTCCCCAGAAGACAGCCTTTTGAAGTGGTTGGACAAGTTGGGAATTTCTAAGCAAAATCTTTACGAGGTAGGGACCTCCCCGTCACTTGGGGCATTCAAGCAGTGACAAGACTAACTTGGCAGGAATGCTAAAGAACAGGTGGAGGGAAGCAAGTACTGCCGAGATTAGAGAGAAAGAGAAAAATAGGGGTACAAAGGAACAAGGAAGGTAGACACAGAGCTGGATGGACAGAGACAGGAGGGAAGGAGGGAAGTAGTAGGCAGGTAGGCAAGTAGAGCAGTGCTTCTTAAACAGGAGGCCACAGCTGACTCACCTGGGAGCTCCTGAAAAGCCTGCTGTGTGCTGAGTAATGTAATCTAATCAGCATGACCTCATCGATGTCATCTGGCCCCAGAAATGGACATTTGACTTAAGGACTGTATGTTGAATTAAATGTCAAGAACAAAAAGATAAATATTCTCATGCCTCAATCATATGGACTAACTATAATATAACAACTCAGTGAACCGAAGTCAAGAGCACGGGTTATCAGATTGGAGCCTATTGTAAAGGGTCCTAGACTGTAAGCTCTTACAGCAGTCACATATGTTCAGGAGTTGTAACTGTTATTTCTAAATTCTGAGATACTGAGCTGTTTGTATATAACCTGGTCATTCTCAGAAACTTCTGGTATTTATGTTGATACCTGAGACTCAGAGTTAGAGCTCTGAAGCTATGAAAGTCAGCAGTACCCCGTACAGGAACTGTTTAAAAAGTTGAAAAAGTGATCAGACTTTGACTAGAGATATGAATGAAGCTGATTTGGATAGGACTATGGTAGATCAGAATACAGGGTAAAGGATGATATCATCCGTACTTTAAAATTTCAACTTCTGTGTGAGACCAAAGGGAGAGATGTTTATTTGGTGCAAAATTTATATTGTGGGTAGTACATTTCCTAATTTAACATATATGGTCAGTTTTGTTGAACATTCATAAGTACATGCAATCTTGAATAGGTCATGAGATTTTGTTGGTTTGTCCAGGTTAGCATGATGCCCCCATACATCAGAGATGATTTGGGCAGTGTTCTAGTTTGCTAGCTGCTGGAATGCAACACACCAGAGACAGATTGGCTTTCAATAAAAGGGGATTTATTTAGTTGACATATCGTTCTTCAGAGGAAAGGCAGCTAACTTTCACCTGAGGTTCTTTCTTACGTGGGAAGGAACAGGGCAATCTCTGCTGGCCTTCTCTCCAGGCCTCTGAATTCCAACAACTTTCCCCAGGGTGATTTCTTTCTGCATCTTCAAAGGCCTGGTCTGAGCTGCGAGTGCTGAGATGAGGAATGCTGAGCTACTTGGGCTGTGCTACGTTGTGCTCTCTCATTTAAGCACCAGCCAATTAAATCAAACATCATTCATTGCAGCAGGCACGCCTCCTAGCCAACTGCAGATGTAATCAGCAACAGATGAGGTTCACATGCCATTGACTCATGTCCATAGCAACAGAACTAGGCACCTTCAACTAGCCAAGTTGACACCTGAATTTAACTACCACAGGCAGTGAATAAAAAAGTATTTGCAAAGTCCCCTTGGGGGGCTGGGGAGAAAGGAGGAAATATTCAACTTTCCCATTTGGAGAATTTCTGATATTCTCGCAAGCAGTGGGGACAACCAAAGCAATAGACTGAGCCCTCAATTTTGGGGTTCATCCCTATGAAACTTATTCCTGCAAAGGATAAGTTAAACCTACTTAAAATTAGGCCAAAAAGTCACCACAGACAACCTCTTTTGTTGCTCAAATGTGGCTTCTCTAAGCCACCTTGGCAGGGGAACTCACTGCCCTTCCTACCATGTGGGACAGGACTCCCAGGGTTGTAAATCTCCCTAGCAATGTGGGACAGAAATCCTGGGATGAACTGGGATCTGGCGTCAGGGGATTGAGAAAGCCTTTTGACCAAAAGGGGGAAGAGAGAAATGAGACAAAATAAAGTCTCAGTGGCTGAGAGATTTCAGAATCAAGAGATTATCTTGGAGGTTATTCTTATGTGTTATATAGATATTCCTTTTTAGTTTATGGTACAGTGGAGTGGCAGGAGGGAAGTACCTGAAACTGTGGTCCAGAAGCCTAGATTCTTGAAGATGACTGTATAAAGGTAGAACTTTTGCAATGTGACTGCGTGATTATGAAAACCTTGTGTCTGATGCTCCTTTTATCCAGGGTATGGACAGATGAGTAAAAGAATATGCATAAAAATAAATAAATAATGGGGAGACAAGGGGTAAAATAAATTGGGTAGATGGAAATACTAGTGGTCAATGAGAGGGAGGGGTAAGGAGTACGGTATGTATAAGTTTTTTCTTTTTATTTCTTTTTCTGGAGTGATGCAAATGTTCTAACAACTGATCATGGAGATGAATTACTATGTGATGATATTGTGAGCCACTGATAATACACCATGTATGGAATGTATGTGTGTGGCTATTTGTCAATAAAAATATTTTAACAAAAAAAAAGAAGAAAAAAAAATGGACGCTGGAGCCACACCTCTCTGCCCAACTTGTGCAGCGTTTCCTCCTGGGTCCCCCACAGGCCTCTCAAGCAGAGCCGGCCCAGAACACAGCAGGTGACTAATTGGCCTCACCTCCTCCTGCTCATCTCACAGACAGTCCAGGTGCTTGGGCCAAACCCCTCGAGTCAGCCTGACTCTTCCCCTTCTCACCCCACAGGTCTATGCCTTCAGCCATCGCCGGTCTCCACCTCCACCCTACACTCGGCACGGGGTCCCTGCTCACCCCTCTGGCCCCGCCACTGTGTTGTCAGTTTCCACGGAAAGCAGTGCTGGAGATGGGCTTGGGACAGGTGGTTTCCTTGGGAGATGGAGTGAGGGAGCAGGGAGGAGGAGAGCCCAGTACGTAGGTGTACTCTCGGGTTACTGCCCCGGCACAGGCTGCAGTAGGATCTCTGGGGTGCTCAGAGCCGCCCTTCAGGTTGGGGGGTTGGGGGGGGATCCCTCAGGGATTACTCCCCTGCTGCTTTGTCTGCACTTCTGCGGCAAGGGAAAAGGTGCTGGGGGCCCAGTTGTGCCTGGGGGAGGCCCTGGGAGTGGTGTGCTGGTAGGAGTCTAACTGGCTGAGCCTGGAGGCAGGGACCTCCTACAGGGTGTAAATGCTCGCATCATGGCCAATAAAAAAGTTCAGAGGAATGAGCCTGGCGGGGAACAAGGGCCTCTGAGCGGGAGTGAGGGCTCAGTGAGAGGGTCAGTCCTGTGAATACACGGGGGAATAGCAGTTTGGGCAGAGGGACAGTGTGTGCAAAGGCCCTGAGGTAGTTTTGTGATTGGTTGTGTCCAAGAACAAGGAAACCAGTGAGGCTGAAGCCCAGTGTGTGATGCTGGGGAGAGGGTGTGCTGAGACCAGTAAGTCCAAGAGGCACCAGCTCGTGACCTTCCGTAGGTGTAACCACGGGCTCTTGTGAACCGGATGGTGCACCACGCATGGCCGCCATACTGGGTGGGCCTGACCACAGGAGAAGGGATGCAGAGGCAGCCCAAGGGGATGACACAGCCCCAGAGACACCTGCAGCAAACAGCCCGCTCTGGCCACCGTAGTGTCTCCCTGGAGAAATGACCTTCTCCTGTCTCGCCCTGTGCAGTCTAATCCTTACACTGCAGCGGAGTGATCCCTGGCTCTGAAAACCAAGCCCGAGTCTCCCAGGGCCTCAGTGTCCCCCGTGCTCCCAGCACTTGCTGCCTTTTGGACTCGCCCGCCTCAACACACCCTTTCCCCACCGTCACATATGAGGCTTCAGCCTCACTGGTTTCCTTGTTCATTGGACACAACCAATCACAAAGCTACCTCAGGGCCTTTGCACACACTATCCCTCTGCCCAAACTGCTATTCCCCTGTGTATTCACAGGACTGACCCTCTCGCTGAGGCTTCACTCCCACTCAGAGGCCTCTGCTCCCTGCCACACTCATTCCTCTGAACTTTTTTAGCATTACTCAGAGTGTTTATAACTTCCTACCATCAGCTCATGAATCTTTATCTTTATTGTCTGTTCCCCCGCCCCCGCCCCCTAGCATACTCATGCCAAGAAGGCAGGGCTGTCACAGTATTTACTGCTATAGCCCAGCACCCCAAACAGTGCCTGCCACGCAGCAGGCATCCAGTAAATGCTTGTGGAATGGCTGCAATCACAAACCCCAGAGGGAGGGTCCTGACTGACTTCATTTTTAAACTCCTGCAGTGAATTGCAGAGAACGCACCTGGCTCAGGCTTCTGGGCTGGAGGCCCATTAGGATTCAGCACAGCACCAGGACCTCGAGGAGCGCTGACTCCTCCCAGCTGCAGCCCAAGCCACTCCTGGCCGGCAGGAGCCCAGTTATGAGCACTAAGGGTGGAAATCCTCACACCTGTCACCACAAACCAGGAAGTTCACAGTCACAGATGCAACTGGTGCACCCTCCTAATTCCGCTCAGACCCCAAAAGGGGCAGAAGCAACAGGGGAACCTCAGGGAGAAGCAAGCAATGGCCCAGCATGCGTCACGGTAACACAGGGTGCACACCAGCCCCAGCTTATTATTAAAGACAGAGAAGATGGTTTATAAAGACAACATGCCCACCTTGAAACTTGGCCGGTGACTGCGGGTATGTCCACATCTGGTTTGGGCTGCTCGGTCTGACTTTGGGGTAAAAGGAGGCAAGTTAGGGTAACCTGGGAAATTGGAATTGGGCGAGTTCATAAAGTAAGAGAAGCAGCCCCCAGAAGGCCCCAGAAGAGATTGACACATTCCTGCCGTATGGCCATGAGCTCCTACAGATGACTTCTCTCCATTCCAATTTCAGCTCTAGGCGGGGCCATGAATAGAATTCTAAATATACTCGAGAACAGAATCGAGTGGGCTCTTCCTGTTTCTGAAGCCATGCGCAGCAATGCGTCCAGTGGGAGACAGCGGTGACGTCGGCCGCCGCGGAGACCGTCACTGCCCCACGCCAGGCACCGGACAGGCCTTTGCGGGTATCTGCCTTCTGCGCACCAAAGCCGGGGCGGGCCCCTGCAAGTCTGGGGCGGGTGTGAGCACGGGATGCGGGGCGCGGGCCAGGACCAACTGCAGGTTCCAGCGCGAGAACGGACAGTCCCTCCGCGCAGAGCGTGCACAGGCAGCGCACGCGCACTGGCTCACAACGCAGGACCCCCCGTGGAGGAAGGAATTAAAAAGCACCCCACTGAAGGGCATTCTACAAACCCCTGACCGCTCACTACTTCTCAAAACTGTCTGAGGACCCGACACAGTCCAGGAGCTGAGGGGACACAATGACTAACTGTGACAGAGGGCCCTGGACGGAAAGAGGACATCAGGGAAAGACGAGGGGAATCCGAACCAAGTGTGGACATGGTCAAGAATAAAGTGCCAATACCGGTCCATTAATTGTGGATTCTAATAATTAGAATTCTAAATCCATTCTAAACTTTAAAAACTTATTTTAAAAAAAGTATCATCCTCCCACATGGGGCGTGATCCTGGGGATGATTCTGGATCTAGCACTGTGGGATCGATGGCACCTTCCTGACCAAAAGGGGGAAAGGAAATGTAATAAATAAGGCATCAGTGCCCAGGAGAGATCAAATAGAGATAGGCTGTTCTGGAGGCAATTTCTATGCAAGCTTCAGTTAGATGGTGCTAATTGCTAAAGCCCAACCAACAACACTCCTGCTGACTCTTGAGAACACTTAGAGGGCTCCTAGGTCAGATAAATCCTGAAACCTAGAGGAACTAGCCTCTCCAAGATTCTCAATTAATCAAATCTTCCTATCCTTTAGTGTCGACAGCCCTGCTCAACATGAAAAAGTCAGAACAAGCATTACCCAAAGATCTCTACAGATTGGGAGAAGGATCAAAGGAGAAGGAGAAAGTATAACAGAGAAAATAGGATTCAACAAATGAGTCTGACTGCTGACTCACTATATTAATATCCCTTCTAGCCTCCAGTGTGCTGGAGCAGGTAGGAGGAAAAATCTGAGATGGTGGAATGGTAGCCCATGACAAACTCTGGGATCTGTTCTATAACCACCTGTGAAGTGTGCTTTGAAAACTATTGTTTTCCCTTTCTTTGCCTTGTATATATGTTATATTTTAAAATTAAAAATTTTTTTTTTTAAAAAAAGTACTGTTCTCTTGACATCAGACTGGGTGAAGGAAGTTTCAGTGGGCCAAGTGCCCCTGAGATGTCTCCTGCAGTTGAGGGCCCAGAGAGGGTCCTGGGAAAGCTGAAGCCAGGCCAGGTCTACGGGGGCAGCTTCCTGCAGTGAGATGGGAGTAGGGTAGAAGGGTGACCGGCCTGCAGACATTTCCAGTCTCCGGAGCAAGTTCTCCTAGAACCTACTAGAACTCTCTCCAGAGCACCAGCAGCACCTAAGAACTTGTTGGAAATGCCCGTTCCCAGGCCTCCCCAAAGATGGCTGACAGAAACTCTGGGAAATGGAGCCCCATAATCCGGGCTTTCACAAGCCTTGCAGGTGACTCTGCTGAAGCTTCCAACCCACTGCTTTAGAAAATCATGAGGGAGAACAGAAACAACCCAGCAGTGAGAGCTTATGGACCCCTGATGAACCAGGGGCTGGTGAGGGTCAGAATATGCTGACCTCGGCTTGAAAGGTAAAACCGGGAGGCACCTATAGATAAACACATCCAAACACCCACAGAAGCACCAGTCATCAGCTCCAACCAACTTCCAAGCCCAGAGGGAAGCTCCTCTCTGAGCAACAAAGCCCTGTCGGTTTTGCTCTTCCATGTCCCCCACTCTCAAACCCTGGGGCATGAAAGAGCAGCTTGTGAATGCAGGAGACTCGGTGGGGGAGAAAGAGCAGGAGACCCTGTGCCTCCTTCCCTGAAGCAGAGGGCACTGACTTTAGCACAGGCAAGCCGCACACATGCTGAATTAGTACCAGGTTATTCTGGACACTGATGACGGAAGAAAAGTCCTTTATGTCCCAAGTATAAACAGAAAAGTCAGGGGGCCTTCCCTAAACATTTTTGGAAGGGGGCCTTAGGAGACAAAGGGTACTTTGTGTTTGGTGTTTTCATTATGTCTTGATATGTTTGTTCAAAGGTACTGGTAAGAGTTTGTATTGGTTTCTCGGGCTGCTTAACAAACCGGCCCCAAAATGTGGAGCCTTAAAACCACCGGTAAACTGCTCATTCCTGTGGGCCAGAAATTTGGGCAGGGCTCATCTGTCCACGCAGTGGGGAGACCGGGCTGGCCACTCCACAATAGCCTCACCCACAGGCCTGGCAGCAGGTGCCCGCCGGTGCCAGGGACTCTGCTGTCTCCTCCAGCAGGACAGCCCGGGCACCTCTGCACCCCGTCATGGCTTTCCCGAGGACTAAAATGGAAGATCCAAGGTCTCTTAAGTTCCAGGCCCAGAAGTCAGACTGCGACACGTTTTGGTCAGAGCCAGTCACCAGCCGACCCGGACACAGGGACAAGAAGCAAATCCAGATCTTAATGGGGAAAGTGGCAGAGTGACACTACAAAAGGGCATGTGGGGCAGGAGCGATGGCTGTGGCATCTTTGGAAATGAGTAGATTTATTTCCATCTTTTTAGGGTCAGGGTCTCTGTACCGAGAAGGCAAGCAACCCACCAAGGTCACAGGGAGGGTAAGGGACAAAGTCAGTCTAACCCCACAGGGACAACTTAGCCTCTCGGGGCTTGGCTCCCTGCTGGAACAAAACCCCAGGAAGATGGGGAATCCACATGGAGTCCCCAGCAGCATATGCACTCTGCCCGACTGGGCAGCTCCCCTAATGTGGCACTGGACAGAGAGGAGTTCACAGGTCATTCAGAATCACTCCCAGAGTCCCAGGAGCCTGGCCACGAGCACAATCATGGAGCCTCCAATTTATACACCGCAGGCTTTATTTCTCCCCCGGTTCAGTGCCACGCACCAGTACCCGGTGCCTTCTCAGCATCCCCTTGCACGTCTCAGAGACTGAACTCCTCACCCTCTCCTTCCCCCAAATCAGGTTCTTCTCCAAACTTCCCTCCTGGTTGCACAAGTCACACACCTGGGGTCACCCCAGCTACACCCTCCACTGCCCCACATCCAATGCATGTTCCGTGCATCCCCCGCACCGGCAGCCTCCATCGACTTCTCTCCATCACCTCTTCCATCCTCGGCTCCTACCTCTCTCTCCTGAAACATTATAGTAGCCCCTCTCCTAACTTCCATTGCCCCCACCACCCATTTGTCCCCAAAGTCACAGCAGGGTGATCTTTCCCAGTCCCAAAACGTGACCAGTCCCCCTCTGTGACCTTCAATGGCTCCCCATTGCTCAAAGATAAAGACCAAAACCCTCAACATGGTCTCCACCACCCAAAGTGGGCTGTTCCCAGCCCATCCACATCACACTCTCCAAGCTCTCTGAGACATTCTCATCTAAACACAACCCCCTCTCACCGGGGGCCATCAGACATGCTGTCCCCTCTGCCCAAAACTGTCCCACCCCACCCCTTCCTTCTGACTCATTCTTACTTGTCTTGCAGGTTTCAGGTTGATACATCACCATGATATTTTCCTATCACTTTTAAGAGGAAAGAGCTAGATGCAAACACGGGTTAGCCTTTGCCCCCTTTTGTGTCAAAGGAAAGAAAGAGAATGTGATGCTTAGAGATGCTCTGAAAGTATATACAAGAAGCTCACCAGTGGGTGTCCCTGGAAGGACAGCCTGGGAGCCCAAGATGAGACATGGTTTCCACTCCCGAGCGTGACGGTCAATTGACAAGTGACAGGTCACCTCACTAGACCATAACCATGCAGTGCAGGGACTATTCTAATCCCCACTGTACAGATGGGGAAACTGAGGCCCCAGAGAAGAAACACAGAGACTCTACCCCAGGCCTGGCTCATGCCAAGGAGACACACACAACCCCTCTGTCATCCTGTCTCAACATCACTGACTTTTTTGATCTGTGTACATTACTTTTTCCATTTTAAAATGTCTGTTTTTAAAAAGAATGGTACCCATCACTCCATGAAAAGCATTCCTTTTCCCTTCCCTGCCTAATTTCCATGGGGCAGGGGGAGTAGATTTGAAGGCCACAAATCACACAGGAACCGCAGGGTCGAGGGTTTGCTGAGGACGCGTCTGGTCTGAGCTGCTGTGAGACTGGAAGCCACGCAGAAGCGCTCCACAAAGAAAGTTAATTAAACTTAACTAAAGTTAACTGACTTCCGGGGCTGCTGTGCGAATGGGCCAAGCGCCGCCATGATGCGCCTATTCTGGGGTTGCCCGGAACCCTTCCGCCCCTGACCAGGCCCTGCTGGGCTGCAAGCGGCCCCTCCTGCCCTCCTGCCCAGCTGCCGGGGGCCACACTGCGCTCCGCCCAGAAGGTCATCCACCCCGGGCTCTCCTCACCCCCAACATGGAGCGGGACAGGAGAACAGACATGGCCTTTGCCATCTCCCCAGCAAGCAGGGGCAGCCCCATCGACTGTCGAGTCCAGGGGGTCTCCCCCTATTCCTGGCTGAGGAATCAGAAGCCACTATTCCATGGAGCAGCAATGCAGGAAGTAGCAACACCATGGCCCCCTTTACGGAGGGAAACTGAGGCCTCCTGGTGAAGGGACTTGCCCAGGTCGGCGGGCGGGACTGGGTCAGGAGCTCACCCCCAGCCCGGCTCCCTCCTGCCCAAGGTCTTCCAGAAGGAAGGGAAGGAATTGTAGGAACCATGCACCCGATGACTCATTCCCCCAGTGTTTTTTGACAAAAATAAGCACAAACACTTATAATGCAGGTTATTTCCTGAAAGACAGATGGTGAAGTTGACCTTAAAAGATCTGTCTTTGAATGTCAGCCACGGTCCCTACTTACCTCATCACCCAACTTTTCCCGTTAGGGAGATGCAACCATCCGCTCCACCCTGCTATCAGAAAAAGAAAACGCAAACAAAAGAAGACAGATGCCTGGAATCTATATTTCCCTATCACGGAACAGCTGCTCTGTGCTAATATCCTCCTGGAATAAACTGTTATTAGTTAATTAAAAAAACAGTGCAGAGACCAATTATTAACACATTTCTAGGCTTATCTTTAGCTGCACATATTATTGGTAAACCATGCTCTGAGCCACTGGCCACTTGGCCTGCTCATCAGCTCTGGGAATTTCTACCTGAGTGAGAGCATTTCACCTGCACTCGTGACTTAGGGCTGGGGGCACCTCCCTCACTTTTGCTTCTCTGTGGGTTCAGGGCGGTGGGGATAGAAGTGACTGCGGGCAGCCTTGCTCCTGACTCAACAGCCAACTCATGTCTGCGGAGCCTCTGCTACGAGCAAGGCTCGTCCCAAGACTGAGGACAGAGCTGCTAACAAGACAAGTTCTTTAAAAATAGGACGCAAATACTTTCCCCTGAAAGTGGGAAAGAGTTGGGGGAAATATGAAAAGGAAATAATCACACTAAAGTGTGCATCCTGGAGGTGTGAGGGTAGTTCAGTGGTAGAATTCCACCTGCACTGCGGGAGACCCGGGTTCGAGTCCCAGCCCACGCACTTTCCAAAAACAGACAAGCAAACAAACAAACGAAAACGAAACAAAACAAAAACAAAAATTCAACAAATGGCGCTGCAATAAGGGGATACGCATATGGAAAAAGAATGAAATGTGACCCCCACCATACAGCATACAAAGAAAAAAATATGTGCATACCATGGGAAGTGGTGACCTGGAGGACACATGCACTGTCCAGGGGGAGGCGGGCAGGACCTGGGCCCCCTGCCAAGCAGCCCCCCGGCCAAGGAGCCCCCCGGCCATCCATCCCCAGGCCACCCACCTCTGTCGGCACAGGACAAGGCACCCAGTTGACCCCATGCCGTGTCCCACTGTCGGTCCTTCCTTCCCGAGCCCCTCCAGCCCCCTCGCCAGTCGGGCTCTCACAGTGCAGCCATTGGGCTGGGGCTGAGACTCAGCCTTCGACCTCGGACCCATCACACCACTTTTGCCTTCTTCCTCTTTCATCCTGGCTCTCCCATGGGGAAAATGGGGTCCCGGGCCCCAAGAAGGAAGTCTGCATTTCCAGGCTGAGATCCCACAAACCAGCGCCCAGCCTGTGCAGGGCAAGGCGGCAAGAAGGCTCTAAAGGGATGCCCAATCTCACCTGGTGGCTGTGCCCTCGGGCTGGGGGGGCCCCTCCTTCAGCATCACGGGGTCCCACGGGAGCCCTGACACTGCACAGGATCAGAGCTGCTCACTCTTCTCTCGGTTGGAGATTGACTCATACCCCCCATAAAGACGCGTTCACACCCTGACCCACGGCCCAGAGTGGGTGAGCTCATTCATAAGTGACATCTTCAAGGGGTCTATGAAGAGGCGGCCAGGGTGCACGGGTGGTTCAGGGGTGAGATTCTCACCTGCCACGCGGGAGGCCCAGGATTGATTCCAGCCCACGCATCCTCCTCCCACAAAAACAAGAGAAGACCAAACTGAATCGGAGGAGCCTTAATCCAACATAAGCAAAGGAGACTTGGTCACAGAGGTGGAGGCCAGGCCAAAACAGGAGGCCGGTGGCCGTGCGAAGGAGAAGGTGTGGCCCGCTCACACCTGGAGTCAGCCCTGCCAGCCTCCAAACCCGAGAGGCAATAAATGCCTGTCATTTAAGCCACCCCATGTGCAGCATTCGTGACAGCAGCCCTGGAAGACGGAGAGGGCCTCCAAGAGGGCTTTGCTGGAATCTTCTCTGTGGCGGTCACAGGGGTTCTAACTCCAGCTCGTGCCTGTGGAGCTCTCCCAACGTTCCCAGCTGTCATGGGCTGAGAAGTGTCCCCCAATATTCATGTCCACCAGCACTGCTGAGCATGACCTTACTGGGCAAGTCGGGCTTCTCGGAGGTAACTAAGGTGAGAATCTAGAGGCCCTGGTCCAGGGACAGGGGTCCCTAGAAGAGGAGAAAACTACATGCACAGGTAAGGCGGCCATGTGATGACGGAGGCAGAGGGTGGGGGGACACGGCCACTAGACAGAAGCACCCAGGGCCACCGGGAGCTGGCAGAGGCGAGCCTGCAGCAGGCGTGCAACCCTGCCACCGCCTTTTCACCTCCCGAACCACCGTGCGTGAACCCGCTCCTATGGCTGGGTCAACCAGGGCGGTGCTTCCTCCGGCAGCCCCAGGGAAGCAGCGTGGTTCCAAACGCCCCTTGGAAGTCTTCTCACTCCGTCCTCAGGTCACCATTCCTGCTATACATTAGCCTCATCTTACTGATGGGGAACGTGACGCTCAGAGACGGCACGTGAGTTTTCCAAACTCGCACAGCTGATGTGACCAAGCCCCGGTGGCCGGACACCACAGAGGCCAGTGCATCCTGCCCCCCACCTCACGCCAGACGCCCCGTCCGCCAGCTCCCAGCATTGGGATGCCACCACGTTAGAGGGGACAGGCGGCCTTGAAGAGGAAATCACCGCACGTGTGGCCGACACCTGACCCCATCCTTCCCCCATCCTCTGTCCACACTTGGCTTTCCTGTCCACCTGCCAAGGGGGTGGGGCGCACTCCCCTGGACCCCGGCCTTAAAGTGGCTCTGCACACACACTCAGAGAATGAGACAAAAGTGGGGTTCCCCCACCCCGAGACCTTCAGAGGCCACATGTGTCTCCACCACCGCCCCGAGACGAACATAACTGTGTGGACGGTGGGTCCAGGAGCTCAGGCCCCACGGTGGGGAGCTGCCCCGCCCAGCCCGGGTCCCCGCAGACACATGGGGAGCGGGGCCAACGGCCGTGGGCCGCCCGGGCCTGGGGGCTGCTCATGGGGCCGCCTGAGACGCCTGGTGGAGACACCAGAGGAGGCCACACAGGAGGGGCGGCTGGGAGACGGCCAGCGCAGGGCACATCCACCCACCATATAAGTACATGTAAGTGTTCAAAAATACCCACGAAGCTTATCATTCTTCTGCTAATTCAACAACAGAGAACACCATTCTTCCGGCAATAAACATAATCTTTTAAAAAGAAAATGTTTTGAAAGTGCATGCCCCACACCGACAGTGGCTTCCAGCAGGGGCGCCCCCCCCCCCCCCGCCGCCCCCCATGCCCCACAGCAGCCCTGGATGTATCTGCAGATAAATAACAATCTAAGAGCCACAGACCAAGATCATTTACAACAGCGTTTCCCGCAGTTCACTTACACCAGATCCGCCTCTGGGATGTTTTGTCCCCTCCCTTGGCGCCTCCCCAGCGCCACCGTCTCTTCTTCCCCTACGTCACTGGACTGTCACCATTCCCTTCCCCATGTTTTAAGCCCACCTTCTCTTTTATGTCAATACGTTTGACTTCTATGAACCCGATGCCACAGGAGGACCTGTGTCCCTGGTCACAAATGGAGTACAGCAGGAAAATAAGGAAGGTGGGGAAGCCAGGGGGATGCAGCAACAGGCAGCAGGCGACAGGCCAGGCCAGGAGCTGGTGAGTGCCTCAAGCTGGGTGCAGGGACCCTGGCAGCACAGGGGCCAGCTCAGCCACCCCAGAGTCAGGTGGCCTAAGATACTGTTTTCCAGCCAAGGGAAATGGAAAGATGGTCTCTGACATTTCTTCCTAACTTTATTTAAATCCCTAGAACTAGTGACTACAATAAAACGAAAATTTTGTCTACATATACAGACCTTAAAGAAAAAATGGAACCCCAGAATAATAGGAACAACTGATTTGTAAGGTATTGGGACCAGTGGTGACATTTCAGTGTTATATGTAACACTACGATAATGTATAATAAACATAGTTACGGCTTGTGGCCGCAGCTTCCACCCTCTGCCGGGCTCCTGGCAGATTTAATTTCCAGCGGGGCTGCTGACTCATCAGCGTCCCAGTCCCTAACGGCCTGGCCATTAGATAAGGTGCGTGGCCGAGCAGCCCCGCCAAACAAACAGGAACACAAGACCAAGCCGGTCAGGACCGGTCCTTCAACAACTCTGCAGACAGCGGTTCTCTGCCCTCACCTCGTCTGACTTCAATAAATAAATCTGGCCCTGGTGGCCATTCTGGCTAAATGAACTGGTTAATGGAAGAGTTCAGCCGTGCCTGTGTTGATGCGATTACAGATACTCACACACTGCCTCATAGATTGAGGGGGAGGAGACACATGTACCTATTTCTCCAAAGGACGGCTTCCGGTGCCCCTTTAGAGGAGACTGGGTGGGGCAGCAGAGGGGGCGGGGCACAGAGGGGCGGGGCAGCAGAGAGGGTGGGGCAGCAGAGGGGCGGGGCACAGAGGGGGCGGGGCACAGAGGGGGCGGGGCAGGCATGGGTGGATGGAGCAGAAAAGGGGTGGGCAAGTGCAGGAGTAGGGAAGACTGAGGGGCAGGGGTAGGTGGAGGGGGCAAGGTGGCAGACAGTTCCGAGCAGGTGGGGTAGGGGGTAGCAAAGGGGGCGGGGTAGACAGGCGTGGGCAGGAGGGCAGCTTTCCCGGATTCAAAGGGCTCTTCTAGCCCCCTCTTTCCACTGTGGGACATGGGCAGGGCTCATCCACCCCAGCCCTCTGACTCTGTCTCAGCCTTTGGAGGAAAATTGAATTAAATGAATTACGACGGCCCCATATGTAACCCAGAATTGACTATAAGCACATTTTTATTCTGGTCATTGATCATTTACCAGACTGTCAGCTCCATGAAGGGCAGTGACCATGTCTGTCTTGCTCTCTGGATAAATATTATTAAATAACATTTGCATCACACATCTTAGTCCAACCTTAATCTCTTAGTGAAGAGATGGCTTGAAGCTTTACTTTCTGTAAAATGACACGGCAGGGACAACAGCTAATGACTTAAATGACCCAATAGCCATTTTCCCTTACTTCTGTACCTACTCTTGTTAAGGGGAGCAAGGCATGTATCTAAAAACAAAAACTACACTCCCCTCCTCCTCCCACTTGGTGCCCTCTGGCCAAGGAGGGTACAGGTGAGCCCCTGGCAGCCTCCCGGGAAGGGGCAGCCACACCCTGCGGCCTCCCACCGCCACTTCCTGGGAGGTTTCTTGTGGGTGGAAATGGGGATACAGGGAAGGTATAGGTGAGGTTGGGAGCCAGTGGCTGGGTGGGAAGGGACTGCAACGGGCAGCTGCCCACAGGGTGAGGCAGAGCAGACCCAGGACCTAGAATCCTCCTCTCCCTTGTCATTGCCATTTACAGAGAACGCCCCCGGTCCAGCCTTGTTCAGGGACCAGGTGGGCGTCTGAGTGCTTTCTAGACCCCACCGGGTCAGTGGGAGTTACCCGTGAACCCGCCCACTTGACCAGGCTGTGGAGGGGGGGCAGGCAGGAGGCCATTGGTCCCCACCCCCCATCCCCAGGCGTCATTAGCACAGGTGGATCAGCCCCAGGTGGTTAGAGGATGTTGGAGGAGGCTCCTACCTCCCAATAGCTCTGAAACCACTGACCCAGGAATCAGAATTGACTCCCGATTATAGACAGGGCTCAGGAATCCTCACTGCCCTGGAGTTAGGGACAATAACTGCCACCTTTTAACATAAAGGAGTCTGAGCCTCTGACAGGTGATGTGACCCGCCCAAGGTCATGTAGGTTGCTGGTGGCAGGTCCGAGACTCAGACCCTTCACTCCTCACACTCCAAGCAGAGAAATCTTTACGTCATGCTCTCTTTGCCAAAGAGACCCACGCAGCAAGGGCCAAGCACAGCATAACGTAGGTCCTCTGGAAAAGCTCACTGGAAATAAATGAATCCTATGCAGCTAGGAAACCATGTTTGGAGGTAAGGGGCTCTGGCCGTGGGAGGCGGTGGTCCCCTCCGCAAGAACGCTCTAGAACGGCCACTCACACTCGTGTGTATTAGTGTCATCAACCAACATTCACTTGGGTGGGAACAGCCAGGTGCCAGCCCTACATCCATGCTGACTGGCCAAGACCACGACGGTCAAAGCCCTGCCCTCAGGGAGACAGCAGTCTGGAATTTTCTGGGCTGTTAGAAAAGTTCTACATCTGCACCGTCCAATGCGGCAGCCACGGCCACATGCAGCTAATAAGCATTCATGGCTCCAGCAACTGAGAAACTGAATTAGTCATTTTAATTTACTGTAATTAATTTAAATGACTGCGTGCAGCTCGTGGTCACCATATTGAACAGTTCAGGTCTAGAGCGAGAGAGACAGTAAACATGTTTGTTAATGAATAAATGAGATAATTTTAGAGAGTAAAGAGTGCGATTCAGGAAGTGGGCAGGACGATTTCAGGAACATGGTGGGGCCGAGGCGGGCAGCAAGCCGACACCCTGATTTTTGGTGTCCGATGGTCTAATGCTAAAGAACCACGCGTGGTACATGGGACAGTCCCGAGGACAAAGCTGTCCACTGTCACAGCATTCTATGTAGGGTTAAAGTAAGCCTTAAGGGAGTGGGGAACAGAAATTTCAAAAGCATCCAAATCGCTTCCATAACCAAAGAAAAACTGTATATGTATTATTTTTTAAAGCACCCAGCTTTGATTTTCAATAACCATGAGAAGCCGACAATGTAATTACGGCCTAGCTCTCTGATTAGGCCACGCAGACTCTCTGCAAGAAGCCAGAGGGCAATCCCCAGCACTCCAAACTCCCAAGTAAGATTTCGCTCGAGGAATAAAACCAGAAAGACTCATAACCTGGAGAAAGGAGGCTGCTATCTGCCCCCCACCAAACCAGGAGCAGCTCCGTGATGGTACTTGGGGGGGAGGGGAGAGGGAGGGGAAAGGGGGGAACAGGGGGGCTGGCTGCCGAAAGGGGTAATGAGGCCGGAGGGGGAGGAGGGGGAAAGGTGCTGGGGTTTTTTTATTTTTTATTTTTCGCATGGGCAGGCACTGGGAATCGAACCTGGGTCTGCTGCGTGGCAAGCAAGAACACTGCCACTGAGCCACTGTCACACCAGCCAGTGTTGGGTTTTAAATCCGGGGGAGAAGTTTGCATTTTATCCTTAGGGTGATGGGGGGAAGGGGTGCTTTTAAAGGGTTTCGGGCAAAGGAAAGACAAGAGAGTTTCATTTTGAAAAACTTCCTGTGCTGTAGAGGGGAGCATGGGCCAGAGGACGCCAAGACTGGTGACAGGGCACTGAGGTGGTTCCGGAGAGAGATGGCAGAGGGTCCACCTGAGGGGTAGTGGGGCAGGCCTGAAACAACTGGCGGGGGGGGTGGCAATGTAGGAGATCAGCGATTTAGGGGGCTGGCATCAAGGAAGAGGCTCCTGTGACAAGTGTGAGTTAGGACCAAAGGGAGCAGTAGCCCATTCAATCTGGGCGCCTGCCTGAAGGAAGAGTGAGGAGAAAGAGGAAGGGGTCCAGAGGAGCCCGAGCTCAGGGTGGGGATGTATCAGTGGGCAGCTTCCAAATGTTTCTCCCTCGCTCCACAACAAGGCAGCGGCAGCTCTGTCCCAGCCACAGGCTCTTCCACAGGCCCACCCTGCAATCCTCTGCGGTACCTGTACTGCTTTTCCAGGAGTTGCAAAGTCCCTGCAGCATGCACTGGCCAGTTCCAGGTGCAAATGCTCATCATTCCACAAGTGGGAGTGCGGGCTGGGCTGGGTGTGGCACAGCATCTAATGGCCCTGCCCTCGGGAGCTCCCGAATGAAATCCACGGGAAACCCAGGTGGAGATGAGTCCAAGAGCACCTCAGGGTCCAGGAATGGGGTGGGGAGCTACTGTAATGGGGGGGAGTCAGAGAGAACCTCCTGAGGGCAGGAAAGACAGGAAGGAGCCAACAGGGAACAGAGGCCTGGTGCGGTTGGGGGGGAGGGGGACCACACACACACGTGCACACACACATGCCTTTTCTACAGAGAAAGGTCACCATCCAGAACTAGACTCAGTGGTTCTCCGAGAGAGGCCCCAGACCAGCAGCACCTGGAAACTTGTTAGAGCTGCAAATGCTCAAGCCCGGCCCTGGGCCTGCTGAGCTGGAAGCTCTGGGCACGGGGCCTCAGCATGATCCTAGGAGCCCCCCAAGTGATTCTGTTGGGCACTCGAGTGCTCTCATCAGTGGCTGTCCAGGAGGATTTTGCCCCTCAAGGGATATTTGGCAAGTTTGAAGACAGTTGTGGTTGTCACAGCAATGGGAGCTGCTGCTGGCAGCTAGTGGGTAAATTGCTAGACTTCCTACAAAGCACAGAGCCACCCCACACAAAACCAGTAGGCCCCAACCGGCAGCAGCACAAAGTGGGGAAGCCCTGCTGCAGATCAAGGTCTCCCTATCTGGTGTGCAAAGAACCCCCTGGACAGAATTATTTAAAATGCCAGTAGGCCCTACGGAAATATTTGAAAACAGTCTATGTATGGGGCTGGCATCTGGGAAGCGGGAGACAGACCAGGACAAGAGCCAAGAGTGGAGGGAGGAGGAGCAAAGTATGGCTTGAGAAGAAGACACTGAGCCAGATAAGCAGGAAGCCAGGAGAGAGCAGTGTGGCAAAATCAGAGAAGAGAGTGTGTCAGGAAGAGAAGGCTGGGGAGGAAGCATCGGGTGGGACAAGTAAGAGGGCAGGGTCCCACACTGGGACCAATGCTGGGGCCAGAAGTCCAATTCCGTGGCCTGGGAGCAAGCAGAAGGCAAGGAAGTAAAACTCATGAGTATGAAATTCCTTGGAAGAAGGTAAGGCCATAGGAAATTTTCCTTGCTTTTTTGAGGAATGGAGTGGGATAGGGTGGGGTAACAACCTTAACATACTTGTGGATTCAGGGTAAGGAATCACAGACAGGAGCACTGCGAAAATGCAAGATGGTGAAGCAACCATGCATGGAGCCAGGAAGTGGGCGCGGTGGAATGGTTCACCTGCGGGAGGAAGGATTTCATGCCTGCAGCGCCGTGCATGGGCACAGGCGTGGTCACTGAGAGATTTAATGCACTAATAAGGCCATGAAAAGACGCCCCAGCTCACTGGCAACCCAGGAACTGCAAATTAGCAACACAAAATACCATTTGTCACCCTCCATGCTAGAGAAAAACAGATTGATGGCCTCAGGTATTGGCAAGGGTTTGGGGAGAGGCGCTCATATACTCTAGGAGTGTCCGTTGGTACCTTTGCCACATGCCAGATGGCAACTATCTATTAAAATAAAAATGCAGGTCCCCTGTCCCCAAACATCCCACAGCTGGGCTATGCCCTGCAGTAGAGTCCACGAGGCATCCACGTGGGTGCACCCTGAAGTGTTGTTCATAATGAGTAAAAACTGGAAACCATGCAAATATCCAATGGCTAAACTGTGTGTGTGTGTAGGGGGGGAATTCCTTGGAATACTTTGTGACTATTCAAAGAGAGGAAGATGGAGAAACCAACGTGGCTAGATCTCCAGGACCCAGCGTTGAGTAAAAACTCGAGCAGAGGAGCATTCTGTACAATATGTGGCCGCTTTATGTTTACTTATATGCATTCCAACAACATATAAATGTAAATATGTAAACAGATAGGAAAAGTCTTATAGGATCTCCATTTAAGTTCATAAAAAGAAGTAACCACTGGAGAAGGAGAGAGAGAGGGGTGTCAAAAGAGAATTTACATCGATTATATGTTTCAGATGGTTTGTATGATATGTGAACATATCTCAATAAAATTGCATTTACAAAGAAGAGAGAACTTACCTTTCCAGTAATGTTTCGAGTTTTTATTAAGAGAATGCTGATGATTCAAACATGCATTTGAGAAATGAATAAAAAATTAAAATGCATTTGAGAGGAAGGGTGACTACAAACTTGGTCTTTAAATAAAGAATATTGAATCTAGACTGAAGGAGGTGACTCTTTCACTTGACTTTGCGCCAGGTTATTCTGCAGCTGGAAAGCTGGGCCCAGTTTTTAGGAGTCTCTCTTTAGAGCAGCACACAAATGAATGGAGAAGGCCAGAAAGGGAGAGTAAGATGAAGAATGAGACTTTCCACTTAGGGTGGGCAACCCGAAGATAAAGCTTCAGACTCCTCCAAAGTACCGAGTAACATATTGTACAAGTGTCACTTGCTTTTGAGCCAGTCAAAAAAAATTTTCTCATTGATCTGCTCAAAGCTAAATATGTGCTGTCTCAGAAAAGAGTGAGCCCCCCGTCAAAAGAAGTATCCAAGCGCATGCCAACCTAGCTAGGCAAGGCGGCTGCAGAAAACATTTGCCTAAGCCACCCTCCATGCTTCTAGCTTGTGATTCCCTCCAACTTGAAGATTCTGATTCTCTTTCTGCCAGAACTCCACTGCTTAACACAGTCCATAAATACTTAATTGCTTAGTGCTTTTGAGTAAGGTTCTACCACTCACAGAGCTGTACGTATTTTAGATTTTCACATCCTATACCTGCCCTTTGGGTCCCATTTTGACCACTGCAGTCATGAACCAGAGAAGACTCAGGCATATATCCTCCTGTGGCATAACTTCATCCTGGGCCACAGAGCTCCTCCCACCCACCCCCTACCCCCCACCCTCTGTCTCCCCCTGGACCAGTACCAGCACCTGCCAAGCCCTCTGTTCCCACCCACAGAGGCATCAACTCTCAGACAGCCAAAAAGCTAAATCCTCCATAATTTCCATTTCAAGTTTGCTTCCTTTTACTGCCAGGGAGACAAAAGGAGCTGGGAAGGATTCTCTCCTGACGAGTCATTCAACTTCCATAATTGGAACAAGCATGGATGCGCCTCTCAGACAAGCAGAAAACCCATCCATCATGGAGTACCGAAGGCTGAGCCCCTGATTGCTAATAAAAGGATTAATTAAAGCCATAAGGGCAGCCTGTACTTGAAATTCCAAGGAAATTAACTTGCCCTCCTAGATATATATAGTCAAGCCCGGGATTTCCTCCGGCTGGCACTTTAGTTTGACCAAATGACAGCGTCAATGGTCCTAACAAAGAAATCTTGCAAGACTTTGATGGGTTTATTGTTTGAAATTCCAAACAGGGCTCTGGTGCCTACAGAGCTGCCTTTAAGGGGGTCTTTTCTTTGCAGTTAGATGGTGAAGCGCTAAAGTGGTCCAGCCAAGTGAAAGAATCTCAGCCCACAAAGCCAGCTTTCTCTCTGTCCCTCCCCCCATCCACCCACCCCCGGGATTATCTTTACTTTGATGCTCATAATTTAACGTGATCAGGTGCCAACCTGGGGTGGCTTCATTTAAAGAGAATAAATCCTCAAAGGAAGGTAAAGGCAACTTAATATCAAAACAATCCACAAAGCAATTGTGCTTCTGTAAGATACAAAATTGGGTTCTATGGCTTGATACCAAAACACAAAACACAAGCTTTGATTCTTTTTTTTGAACCCTCCGTTTCAGTAGCTCAGACTTCTCCGTGTGAAGTGAAAATTGCCTTCTGGCGGAGAAAGGTTGTAATGATCACTTTGCTTCCCGCATCTCCATGGCGACGGCGCACACCGCCCACACCCCTCCTGCTTTATTAGGCCTTTCTTCCTCTCCGGAAAGTAATCAATCAAGCCATATAGACGCCTTTGTGGCCGGGATTTATCACCTAAACAATCGACGCTGCCTTGGGGGTGGAGGTGGCCGGGGATGCAGTCCATATAATTTAATGAAATCGGGACTGATTCCTGCGCACGCCCTTCCTCTCCCCGCTGGCAGCTCCGCCAAGCGCACCTGTCCGGGGAGGCGGGCGGGCCCAGGTGCACCAGCCCCCGGCGTAAACCCCCTCTGCGGAAGCGCCGCTCTGCCCCGGTGGGGACGCCAAGCCGGGGTCTCCAGAGCCGCGGCCGCAGGGGAAGGAGGGCAGAGCTCGCGGCCGGCAATGGGCGGAGGTGGCCACAGGTCCGCCTGGCTCCCTCCAGCGCCGGTCAGCACCCGGGCAAGGGAAGCCCCCTCCCCTCCGAGGGGCAGCAGTGACAGCCCCACCCCCCCACCCCCGGCACCCTTAGGCAGCGCGGCGCGGGGAGGGCAGACTGCGGAGTCCCCGGCTCTCCCCGGGAAATGGGCTCCTTTCCTGACAAAGAGCTCGGCGGCGCCCCAGCCCTGCGTTACCGGGGATGCTAACTGCGGTCCCCGAGCGCCCGCGTCCTGCCGCGGCTCCCCGAGACGCAGAGACGGGTGCGGAGCGGCAGCGCGCCCGGTGGTGCTCCCTGTGCCACCTGCCTCCCCAGCCCGCCCGCCCGGCCCCGCCCCGTTACCTGGGTTCTCCCCGGCGTCCACGGAGGAGGCGGCCGAGGAGTCGGTGAGGACGCTGGGGTCACTCTGCGAGCGGCCCCGCGACACGAGGCAGCCGCTCCCGTCCTCCGACGCGGCCATGAGCCCGGCCGGCGCGGGACAACTTGGAGGGGGGCCGCGGGGAATCAGAGCATCCGCGGCGGCCAAGGTCACGGGCGAGGGGGCTGGAGGGGGCGTCTTTTTAAAATAGAAAATCAGAAAGCAAAGGGAAAGGGCAGGAGGGAGCAGGACGCCAGGGCTGGCTTCAGGGTGGTGAGACAATAGCCTGCAGCCCAGCGCAGCCCGGCGCGCGGCCTCCCTTTGTTATTTATTCGTGTTTATTCCCATTCTTCAGTCTATATTCCAGGGGAAAAAAAAAAAAGTTGAACCAGGAAATAAAAACTTTTCCTTGTCAGTGTTTACTGCGTGCTTGGGGCAGGGGGTGACGTCCCAGAAAGTCTGGGGGCGCTCCCTCCCCCCACCCCACCCCCCACCCCCCCGGAAAAAAAGGAAAAAAAAGAAGAATCTTTGCTCTTGCAATTGCTTTAATCTGAAAGCTGTTCTTGGAGCATCTGTTGGAAAACATTAGGATTCTCCCATCATGCCGCGCGAGAGGAGCATGACGTCACGGGGAGAGGGGAGTGAGAATGAGAACTGGGATGGGGAGGGGTTTCAAATACCTGGTGGGCCTGCCGCTTGGGGCTGCATACTGGGTTAGGAACCCACCCTCCACCCCACCCGACCGGGGCTCTAGAAACAAGAAAGCAGCTCTGCATCTCTTCTTCCATCCCTGCCCTTCAGCAGGAGAGCAGAGACCCTGAGGGTGCCTCCCATCGGAGGCAGGGCCAAATCTCCCCAGCTTGCTGCAGGCAACTGCTTCCTCCAGGCCCTTTCTCTCTCCCGGATGGGGGGGTGGGTGTGCAGGGATGTGGAGACCAGTGGGTCCGCTGCCCTACCCGACCCGGGGGGGTAGCATGGAGACCTTTGGAGCTTTACCCCCATCCACCAACTGGGCACCATGCCCCCTTCCCATTGCCCACCTTCTTGGGCAGGAGGGGTAAAGGTCCCCTCCAGGGAGGCGTACCCCAGAAGCCCTTGGTGGAGCTGAGGGGTGCCGGGCATGGGAGCTGAGCCCCTTAGTGCTGCCACCTAAGGAGGGGTCCTCCAAGCTGCTGAGGAGCGCTTCCCAACAGGTATTTCCCACTTCAGCATGGGCACAGGCCCTGCCCCTAGCATAAGAAAGGCAGTGAAGGAAGCTGAGAAGAGGGGCCAAGAGATAGGATGGGGGTAGGGCACCTGTCACATACCTCTGGCCAGCAGGAAGGCTCCTCGGAGGAGGGGGCATTTCCACAGAGGCTGGGGTCAAGGGGCTTCCCACAAAAGAAGAGCAAGTTCCTGAGGACCAGCTCTTCGCAGCCCGTGATGAGCGCAATTCCTTCCCACCCCTCAAACATCTCCCCGCAGCAGGGTTCGTTCTTAGCCCGCTTCTACGGATAATGGAACGAGGCCCCCCAGCTGTGTGATGGCAAGGCAGGGACTGGCACCTTCCTAGGGCTGCTATTTCTTATACCATCAGCACCCAAAGCAGGCCCGGGGCACCAAGTGAGCTCCTGGCAGTGTGGGGAGGAGTAAGAAATAAGTGCCAAGGACAGAACCGAGAGCTGGGAAAGAAAGAGAATGCCCACTCCTTCAGACCTTTGGCTTTAGCAGCAGCCCTTCAGCAGCTAGAGGTACCTCCAGAGAAAGCATGCATTCGTTTGTTCATTCATTCCAAATATTCAAGTAGCACCTGGTCCCAGGCACCCGGCCAGGCCTGAGGGATCCAGCATGAATAGCACAGAAAGATCCAGGCCCTGATGGGTTCTCTAGGATGGGGCGGTGGTGGGGCCGGTGGTGGCCAGGAATGGTCACCAATAAACCAAAGTTGCCCAAATAAACCTTGAATTACACTGGCAAGTAAAACCATTCCATGAAGCAAATGGGAAACTGATGGCTTTAAACTGGGCTCAGTGACTGCGTGGCCAGCTCTGGACCGAGCACTTCACAGAGGTAATGTCATCTCTACTTCACAATCCCCAAGGAGATGTAGTCTCCACTGTAGGGTGGAGAACACAACTCAGAGGTGAGGCAGCTGTCCAGGTCACCACACAGCCAGGATGTGGGAGAGTCACAGCCAATGCTCCTGGGACCCAGGAGTCTGTCCAAGACGGTCCTCAGGCAACCCCGGCCAAGAGGCAGGTGTCAGCAGCTGCTCCCCCACTGGTTCCTCCCACATCTAGGCTGTTCGGCATGACCTGTGGGCGGGGCACCCCAGCCAGTCCAGGTGGTCCTCAGAAAGCCCGTGGGGGACCCAACCAGCCCGGGAAGGAGGGGGGACAGGAAGGCTGTACAGGTGATTTCCAGCCATCTGCCACCACTTTCCGTCCTCACACCTTTTGGCCTTCCCTGCTTACACCCCAGACGGCTACTGATATTATTTTTCTTTCCACCCACTCTTTTCACTTATTGCATTTTAAAGGCAACCATCAGTACCGCGCTTGGGAAAGCAGCACCCACTGCCAATGATGGGACGTGACCCCACGCTGGCAGGGAAGCGCTGTCTGAGCCAGCTCCCTGTTGGTTAAAAGGGACATGAGCCAGGGTGAGAGATGTTAAAACAGGCAGGCACCAAATGAAGACATGCTCCTTACTGCCCCCGGGACAAAGAACAGACCAAACTTCCCAGGGAAGAAGTTATTCAAACCTTGTCTGTGCACCACCTAAGTGGCCTCCAGAGATGGCTACTCTGCAGTATCCACTCACCCGAGCCAAGCCCTTGCAAGCGCCAACTGTGTATGGGCGAGTATCAAAAAATATAAAAGGGGGCGGGCCACGGTGGCTCAGCAGGCAAGAATGCTTGCCTGCCATGCCAGAAGACCCGGGTTCGATTCCCAGTGCCTGTCCCTGTAATTAAAAGATATATATATAATTATATATATATATATATATATAAGGATAATACTTTAGGTTTGTCTTCAGGGAGCCCGTGTGGAAGGAAAAAACAGAAAAGCATGTTTTGTTTTTGAAAATACGTATTTTAGCAAAATATGTGTAAGCTGGTAGGTGTGTAAGTGTCCATTATATTGTTCTTTGGCTTTGAAATATTCCCTAATGAAATTCTTTAAAAAAAAAAAATTAGCACTGTCATTTCTACTGATGAAAAGGAAAAAGTAAAGTCTCCTTGAAAGCTGCCCGCAGGATGGACCTTGCCTCCGAAATCCTCACTGCCAGGCCGTGACTGGCTTGAGCTGGGAAATGTGGCCCGGTGGGTGGTGGGTTGCAGGAAGCCACCCACAGAAGGGGTTCTCAGCTGTGAGGGTCCCTGAGGGGTCTTTGTGAAAGTCACGGAACTGTCCCTTTCAACAATATCCCTGGCATGGATTGGGAGTGGATCAGGAAATCCGCTCAGAAAATCGAGGCTAAGAACCACAAAGGTTTCAAAATAGTCAAAAAATGGAAACTCAAATGTCCGTCAGTGGATGAATGGATATATCAAATATGGTATACCCACACAGTGGAATACTGCTTAGCCATGAAAAGGAATGAAGTCTGATACACACTACAATATGAATGAATCTAGAAAATATTATGCCAAGCAAAAGAAACCAGGCCACATATATGATCCCATTGTATGAAATATTCAGGATAGGGAACTCTATAGAGACAAAAAGAGATTCAAGTTGCCTAGTACTTGGGGACGGGGGTAGCAGGGAAATGGAGAGAGGTTGCCAATGGTTACAAGGGTTTGTTGTTGTTGTTGTTGTTTTTAAAGGAACCAGCGAGGCTCCTGGAGCTTTGGACCTGAAGGAAGAGCTATTCTGCCTCTGACTTCCTGCTACACCCCAGAAAGCCTCACTGATAAAATCTGTTCTGTCCCTGCCTGAGACTCTAGATGAGACTGAAGCCCACCAAGGGGTCACCCTTCTCATCCTTAATCAGAAAACCCGAAGCTATTTCCTCATTCAGGGCAGCCCTGATAACCCGAGCAAGTTCCCCTTAAAAAGTTGCAAAAAGCTGACAAAGTTAATACAAGCTGTCAAAGAGCCTTTCCTTCAAAAATCACCAAGTGGGGAGAGCAAAGGAAGAGGCCTTCCTAAAGGAGAGCCTGACAGCAGAGGGGACTCTGAGGTGGGCAGAGCCCCTCTCCCCACAAAAACACGAGTGCATGTAAGAAGTGCCCCTCAGCATCAGGGAGGGCTGGGAAAAGGATCATGTGAGGATCAGTCCCACCCAAACGTCTCCAACATTGTTTTTTATAGCCACATGATGCAGGTTAATGGATGCATGCATTCATCCATCCATCCACATACCCACCCGTCCAACCACCCACTGAACCATCCACCCACTCGTCTACCACACATCCATACATCCAACCATCCATTCCACATCCAACCATCCAACCACACATCCATCAATGCATCCATCCACCCAACCATCCATTTACCCATCTACCATGCATCCACACATCTACCATCCATGCAGCCATCTACCATCCATCCACATCCAACCATCCATCCACACATCCATCAATGCATCCATCCACCCAACCATCCATCTACCCATCTACCATGCATCCACACATCTACCATCCATGCAACCATCTACCATCCATCCACATATCCAACCATCCAACCACACATCCATCAGTGCATCCATCCACCCAACCATCCATCTACCCATCTACCATGCATCCACACATCTACCATCCATGCAGCCATCTACCATCCATTCCACATCCAACCATCCATCCACACATCCATCAATGCATCCATTCACCCAACCATCCATCTACCCATCTACCATGCATCCACACATCTACCATCCACGCAGCCATCTACCATCCATCCACATATCCAACCATCCAACCACACATCCATCAGTGCATCCATCCACCCAACCATCCATCTACCCATCTACCATGCATCCACACATCTACCATCCATGCAGCCATCTACCATCCATCCACATATCCAACCATCCAACCACACATCCATCCATGCATCCATTCACCCAACCATCCATCTACCCATCTACCATGCATCCACACATCTACCATCCACGCAGCCATCTACCATCCATCCACATATCCAACCATCCAACCACACATCCATCAGTGCATCCATCCACCCAACCATCCATCTACCCATCTACCATGCATCCACACATCTACCATCCACGCAGCCATCTACCATCCATCCACATCCAACCATCCATCCACACATCCATCAATGCATCCATCCACCCAACCATCCATCTGCCCATCTACCATGCATCCACACATCTACCATCCATGCAGCCATCTACCATCCATTCCACATCCAACCATCCATCCACACATCCATCCATGCATCCATCCATCCATTCATGCACTTATTCACCCACTCAGCCATCCATGCACCCACCCATCCATCCACACATCCATCCAAACATCCAGCATCTCTTAAGCATCTACTGTGTACTGAGAATCTGATCTGCAGGAAGCACCACAGTGAACAAGATATGATTGGACCTCAGCTTCCCAGAAATCCTGGCCTACTAGAGAAGATAGGCTCAACAACAACAAAAAATCAATCAATTAATGACTGTCAATGAACTCAAAGAGTGAAGGATGGGGAGGGGGGGAGGCCTAGCCTGAGGAAGAGATGTCCTGGACACTGGATGCTACGTGGAAACGGACCAGACAAGGAAAGGAGAGAGGGTGGCCTACACAAGTAAAGAAGGAGCGGCATGGCAAAGGTGAGGTGGAACCAACTCGGAGCCCTGACGTCCCTGAGAACAGGCTGGAGTGAGGGATCAGGGTGCGAGCTGAGTTTGGAAGGTCAGGCAGGAACTGGACCCTGCAGCGTCTTGTGGAGCTGGGTGTGAGTCTGGGTTTCATTCCAAGGATGAGGAAACGCCACTGAAAGCTTTCAAGCAGAGATGGGTCTCCAAAGGGTCTGCCTCTGGCTGCTGTTGGAGAAGAGAGTCAGGCTAGGAGTCCCTCACAGGCATCCAGGCTGGAGGAGGAGAGCAGGTGGGATACGGTGCATTCCTGGGGGCTCCAGCAGGGTCTGTCATGGACCCACCATGTGGGGTGAGAGAGAGAGGAGCCAAGGAAGACTACCGGATTTCTATTTTTTTTTGTTACTAAGCAGATTTGGGGCTGGGTGGGTGTAGGGGGTAGAGTAAAACTGTCAGGTCCGATGCTGGCCCCAGTGGCCGTGCTCCCAGGCTCTGGGTGAGGAGGACTCCAGGAGAGGGCAGATGAGCGGGTGCCCCATTTGGACAGCTGCGTCTGACGTGATGCACAAGCACCAGCTGCAGGGGCTCAGCACCCACTGGATGCTCAGGGATGCCATCCTGCTCTGAAAGGGGTAAAGGGCAGGGTGCAGGCTCTGGGTTGGGCCCCCACTGGCACAGCTGCAGCTGGTGGGACCCCTCCCCAGGCCTCCATTTCCTCATTTGTACACCAAGCCCGGTCACCGGTGGTAGGGATGGCCATTCACAGATAGTGACGCACGCTGAGCAAGCCCTGGTGTCCTGCTCGTGAGACCCACCCACCAGGGGTTTCACCTCCAGATTCCCCAACTTCTGAAGAGCCTTTCCACTCCCACCAAATATATTTACACCTGGAGCACAGCACCAAGCTCTTAAATTACAGTCAACCCGATGACAGAGGCTGTCTTAGTCGATGACTTCAGTAGTGCACTTTCCTGATTCCAGAGCCTACTATTTCTTTCCTGCCCCCCCCCCACAATGTTTGAAGACCCTCAAAAAGCTGACAGGGCAGGGGTCTGGGCACTGCAATACCAGCATCACTCCCAAGAGCACGTGGGGCACGTCGAAGGCGCCCAGTAAGGACCTGCTGACAGAACAAATGACCGCACAGGGGGCAGTGTCTGGCCCCTGCTCCAGGACTCAGGGCCCTGCCTACCCACTGCCCAGGAGGCTCCCGGCTTTTGGGGGACCGACGCAGCTGTGCCCCCCATTTATCCACAGGCCGTTTGGTCCCTTCCTCACCTGTGACGTGGAAATAACTAAGCCAGTGCTGTAGGTTGGACCAGGTCTCCCAAAAGATGTAGGAGTCCTAACCCCAGTACTGAGGATGGCCCTTATGTAGAAATAGGGTCCCCGCAGGTGGAATTGAGTTCACACGAGGTCACTGTGGATGAGCAGGGGCCCTAATCCAGTGGCGGGTATCCTTATAAGCAGCGACACCAAGACACACACAGGGGAGTCGAGCTGGGCAGACGGGGCAGCAGAGAGAGTGACGCGGCCACAAGCCAAGAACGCCAGGGATTGTCAGCAAAGGCCAGGAGCTGGAGAGGCCAGGAGGGGGCGTGGCCCTGCTGATACCAGGATTTCAGGTGTCTGGCCCCCACAGCTGTGAAAGAAGAAACTTCTGTTGTTTCAGCAGCTCCAGGAAACTAACACGGCCAGCAAACTTCAGTCCAGCCACTGTCTGTGGCCAAACACTCTTAGGGAGCCAACCAAAGAGGTACACTAGGGCAAAACACCAGTGTCAGAATTCAAGGACCAAAGGAAAGAGAAAAGTGAAGACAAAAAAAAAAAAACTTTCCCAACAGAAACAAGCAGGGTTTGTGAAGGAAGGCAGCTGCGCCCTCTGCCGGCCAAAAGGAGAAATTGCTCCCAAATTGTCCCTGGCGGCGCTTTCTTGAGGTCTCCTCGTGGAGACTTAGCTTTGAACCTGGCTTCCCTCCACTCAAGCCACAACCTGGGTTGGGTCTATGTGTAAGACCGAGCCCATAAAATGACACAGGGCAGTGCTCAACGCAATGCCAGCCGCCACGGCTTTTTTGTAAACAGCCAACTCTTCTAAAACAACCCATTTCTCCACTCGTGGTCTCCCCACCACCCAAAAGGCACCCACCACAGCTACTGCCAGAGAAACAGGTTGTGGGCACCTGGGCATCCTGGAGGTGACCCAGCCATCCCTAGAGGACAGTCCACTCTCAGGCTTACAGAGAGGAAAGCCTTTTCAAGCAGGACCTGGGGCCAAACACCTAGGTTTGCAATTGGGTTCCAGCTCTTTCTAACCGTGGCCTTGGGGACGCTCCAGGAGAGCCCGCCTCACGGGGCTCAGGTGTGCTGCACAGCACCTGGACCTGGCACGTGGCGGGCACCCAATACACGCCATCAATGCAGAGTTCTCTGGAGCTGGAATCCTTTGCCATTGATATTTCCCTTACCTGCCCCTAGTACATCCAGGTGATTGGGGAAGAACCTGATAAGATGTGGAGATATAGTACAGAAGGGGGGCAAAACCAGGGAAGGGTCACCCCCAGATACCTCTTCTTGCTCAGATGTGGCCTCTCTCCAAGCCAACTCGGCAGGTGAACTCACTGCCCTCCCTGCTACGTGGGACAGGACTCCCAAGGGTGTAAATCTCCCTGGCAACGTGGGACAGAAATCCCAGCATCATGGGACTGAGAAAGCCTTCTTGACCAAAAGGGGGAAGAGAGAAATGAGATAAAATAAAGTCTCAGTGGCTGAGAGATTTCAAATAGAGTTGAGAGGTTATCCTGGAGGCTATTCTTATGCATTATATAGAAATTCCTTTTTAGTTTATGGTGTATTGGAGTGGCTGGAGGGAAGTACCTGAAACTGCTGAGCTGTGTTCCAGTGGCCTCGATTCTTGCAGACAATTGTGTATTTACAGTGTGACTGTGTGATTGTGAAAACCTTGTGTCTGATGCTGCTTTTATCCAGAGTTTGGACAGATGAGTAAAAAAGTATGGATAAAAAATAAATAAATAAATAAATAAGGGGTCAAATAAATTGGGTAAAGAAAATACTAGTGGTCAATGAGAGGGAAGGGTTTGGGGTATGGGATGTATGAGATTTTTCTTTTTATTTCTTTTTCTGAAGTGATACAAATGTTCTAAGAATGATCGTGGTAATGAACACACAGCTATGTGATGATATTGTGAGCCATCGATTGTACACCATGAATGGACTATACATGTGTGAAGATTTGTCAATAAAAATATTTTTAAAAAATCAAAACAGGAAGGGAATGGGGAGCAGCGTCTACAGGAGAGACAGAAGACAGAGCCCCAGTCTGCACCTCATTTGCTTCATGGCCAACTCTTCCCCGTGCTGTCTGCTGGGTCCTCTCTGCGTGAAGCCCTTCTGCTTCTGTCCTGAGTACAGTTTACATGCCTCCCTTGTCGTTAGGGATGCACTTGACCTGTTTCTAGCCAAGAACAGAAAAGGCACAGGCTTTGGGGGCCGACAAAGGGAGCGCACCACTGCAGAGAGGGCATCTGACAGCGCTGCGGCTGCTTTTGGTCCCGGCTGTGCAGCTCCCTGCCCTGGAGGGCTGGGTGGGGTCTGGGTCTGCAGAGCCTCCCTGGAACCACCACCAGGAGGACACAAGGGACAGCCCAGGAAGGAGGCCCTGGAGCCTTCCCTGCAGACCCGCCTGCAGAAGGCACAAGCCTCCCCGTGGTTTAAACCTCTGCTAGTTGGGTTTTCATTAACTTAACACCTGAGGAGCTCCTACTACAGTTACTAATGCAGCTACCGCTCAAGACAGCCATCTGTGGCAGGGAGTAGCATTCTCCCACTTTGCCAACGGGGGGCTCACAGACACGGCCGGCCGGGCCATGCAGCAGGGCCGGGATTTGGACCCACATCCCCCACCCCCGAGCCCAGGCTGTTATGTGCAAACATGTCCTGACCAGCACATGTAGGAGCCCCGTACATTTTTTTTTATCCCCCTGAGAAAATCATTGACTTGAGGAGTAGGCAGCTCTGGCAGGATTTCACGACAGGATTTTCTGCAGAACTGTGTAACTCACAAGGACCTTGCATGCACTGCCCTGCAATTCCACAAGGCTTGGGGGGGGGGGGGTGATTATCCCCTCTTTACAAAGGACTTCGAGGCTCAGTCAGGGGACGTAACTTACTGAAGGTCCCTCTACTAACAAGTGACAGCAACTGGACAGGAGAGGATTCCTGGGTCCATTGTACCATCCATCCAGGGCCCCCACCCCATGCCCGAAGCTCTGGCAGCAACCCCCAGCTTACAGCGCAGCCATTCACTCAGCACCAGGCCCTGCCCTTCCCTGCAAGGACCAGGGGAAGGCTCAGAGCCAGCTGCAGCTGGGGGCAGGGTGGGGCAAGGTGCTTCCTGCAGCATCACAGCGCGGAGACGGGGCTGGGGAGTGACTGGAGAGGCAGGCCCGGCTGGGAAGGGGCCAGAGACTTCCAGAGAGGAGATGACTATCCTCTTCCTTGCATTTTCCTTGACCTTGACCAAAATTGATTGAGCACCTGCTCTGTTCCAAGCACTGCGGTCCCAGCAGGGAACCAAAGCAATGCAAACCCCACCCCACCCTCTCCGGGCAGACCATGGATGGACAAACAGGGATTTGCTGAGCAGGTACACGAACTAGGTGTCCCAAGGTCCAGAGGTGTCACAAGCCAGAATGGCAAAAGGTCTACAAGCCTGGCCCGTGCCATGGAGGGCAGCTGGGGAAGTGCCCCTTCGGGCACACCTGGACTCAGCCTCCATCCTGAGAACGCGGGTGGGCCTCTCATGTCCACCGAGGGCAAACCCCATCTGAAAAGCACACCTTCCACGCTGTCCCATTTGCGCCCATCCTGGATTAAAATTCACAGGCCAGATTATGTGCCTACACAGAGCGGTATACTGATCGTTTGAAATGCTACGCGAAGGGGAAATCAAAGTAATTGCTGGTAAAGTGGCGTGGATTTGGGTGTGCAGACCCGTGGCTGCAGCAGCCCAGGACGCCGTGGGAAGGCGGGCGTGTGCTTACTCAAAGCTATGGTGCCCCATTGGCCTCGACTGCAGATGCGGGAAGCAGGTGCCAGCGCCCCAGAGGAATTTTAGGGAATTTAAATTTAAATCCCTCGTGCTGGTTCTTCCAAAATGGCATGCAACCCTTGGTGAGGTCCCAAATGATGGGCAATTTTACCTCGATAGTTGTCAGTGGTTCTCAGCCATGAGCAATTCAGTCCTGGGGGGAGGGGGGGCGCATTTGGAAACGTCCGGAGACATTTTTTGATCATCACATCTGGGAGGGATGGGGGGTGCTCCTGGCACCTCAACACCCTGCAGTGCTCATGAGGTCTCCCCACCCCACCCCCCACCCCCAGCACGGTGCCTGGAAACATCCTAAATGTTCTCAAAGGAAGACAGCTGACCTGTGGATGCTACATAGCAGCTTTCTCCTTAATTAACTAGATCTACATATTCGCACATAATTAGAGCTCTAAATTGGAGTGAATGAGTAAACTGCAGAGTTACGCTATGATATCACAATCACACACTCATACGCACAGTACTAAAGGTTTCCCACAGGTTCTATCCTTAGGAAAACGAAAGGAGTTTAGGACAGCTCTAGCCTCAAATTGTAAAGAGGTTATCTCCAGGACTGGGGAAGGGCTCGGCTCCACAGCCCAGACACCTGAGCTGACCCTGGCTTTGGCAGTAATGCGTCCACTCCTGCGAGAAGAAACTCGCAAAATACTTGCATGATTAGAATTTTTTAAAATAAAGGGCAAATCTATGATCCACTTCCACAATTATGCTTGTGGCCTGAATCGTTAGATTTTGTACTTTTTACTTTCACTTTTCAAAGAAGTAATTCATGTTTCAATAAAGGCCTTTGTAATGCAAACTTTCCCCTTCCTCGAATTTCAAGTGCACATTTTAATGTGTTTACTGGATTTATCCACTAAAAGAGAGGTATTTCTTTCTCCACGGGATGCTGCAGAGCTGGGCTTATTGATTTACTGAAGAACGTGATTTATATTACCCACGCCTTGTGGCAGAAACAATGTAACAGTTCAAACACAGCATGGGGCCTCATCTATAAATTACAGAAAATCCATAGAACTAGGTTTATAGGCAGTGCTTTAAAAACAGATCCTAAGTTCTGAAGAATCAACCTGTACAAACCTAAATAATGGTGGAATGTGTCAATATTCATAGAAGCTGTGATCTCTTCCCAAGCCCACCATTCGCTAAAATGTGTGTGCACTAGAAATCTACCGTGTCTACTGGGATCTTGAATTTGAGGAGAGCAATTATTTAGGGAATTTAAATTTCTGCGCCCCCAGCACCCTCCATTCTCGTATATTAATAATAGGGCCAGGGTGTCCCACGGCACACAGGGGCTGAGAACTTCTCTGTTTAGCAGAGGCCATTCCTGAAGTTTGGGGGAAGTTTCTCTTAGCATTTTACGCAGCAGTTGTGGGGGTCCTGACCCCCCTGGCTCTCATCAAGGGCAGCCTGGGGGCCTGTGTAAGCTCATACTGCCCTCCCAGACTGCAGGGCACAGGGGAGGGAGGATCGTGAGGAGAACTGGAAGGATCTAGCGTGGGGAATCCTGCTCCACTAGAGCCTGGAATACGCAGCAGAGGTGCGAAGCTGACCCCGCACGGCACTGCCCATGCAATCCCAGAGAAATGACCCGGAGAACATGAGGCCCTTGTTTTGGGGTTGAATTGGACAGTTCTTTCATTCACCGACGCCCTTGTCCATTCAAAGCATGAATTCACTGGGCGTGTGGTCGGTGCCAGGCATCCTGCAGAGGGGAAGGGAAAGGAGGAGGGAGGGGACAGGGAAGGGAGAGCAGGGGGAGGGGAGGACAAGGGAGGGAGAAGGGGGAAGGGTGGGGGATGGGAGGGACAGGAGGGAGAGGGGAATTTCCTCCTCATTGGCTTACTCCAGGTTCCTTGAGGACTCCGTTCCCAAGTTCTCGCGTGATTTTCTTTTCTCATGTGTATACTCATCTGTTTTTCTCTCCACATCCTCTACCTTGGACCGGAGGCTCCTATGCCACGGGGTCGTGACACTCCCCCTGGCCAAGCAGTTCCCCAGACATCCTTCCACCCACGCCTCTTGTGGCTTGCCTTCCTGCCAGGCTGGACCCATCTCTGCCTCTTTTCCCAAGCACGCTAGGCTCACTGCCAAGCTGCTGTTCCAGGTGGGGGCATTTCTCCTGCAGCCCTGCATAGCCCCTATCCTCCCGGCTTTCTGGAAATTTCACCAGCCAGTGTCCACACTTCCTGCAAAACTGAGCTTGTTCTGCAAGTGTGGCCTTTCCCAAGTCATGCAGGGAGGCTGAGCAGTGAGCAGTTTCCAAACAGCTCTTGCACCAAGATATTAGGCTCCATGCCAGGGTGGGTATTTATGAACCATGAAGTTTCCACCCATAAATCCACAGATATTTCAAACATCTGTCTTTCTCCCTCGCCCCTACCCCCAGCCACCTGCCCACAATGCTGGCAACAGGCAGCAGAGACATGATCCCAGGATGTAATCCAGGACCAGAGCTGCAAGTCTCCAAGAACACGTGCGAGTGACAGCAAACAAGGCACCTGGCAGGACTCAGAGGCTGCAACTCAGATGGAGAGGAGTGAGGAAGGCCCGTTCCCAGGCGTGGGGGCTGCAGCTGGACTCAGCACCAAGGCTAAGGTTACAGGCCAGGACCTTCTTAGGTCAAAGTGGTAGAAACCAAACTAACAACCTTAGGCAATAAAACCGTCTGAGTTTGCTAAGGTTGCCAAAATGTAATATACCAGAAATGGGTTGGCTCTAATGGTGGGGATTTACTAGCTTACAAGTTTCTGGTTCTGATGCTGGGAAAAATATCTCAATCAAGGCATCAACAGGACAAAACTTTCTTCCTAGAGAAAGGCTGCTAGCGACCCGGGGTTCCTCTGTCACATGGGAAGGTACATGATGGCATCTGCTGGTCCTTTTCTCTCAGGTTTCCTTGCATTCAGCTCTTGGCTTCTCCATCTGTGGCTCTCTGAGTTTTTGTGTGTTTCTCTCTTAGCTTCTGGTCCTTTATCTTCTGTCTCTCTCAGCTGCTCTTATAAAAGACCCCAGTGAGTGGATTAAGATTTACCTGCGGCAGGCCTTGACTGAAAACAATCTAATCAAGAGGTCCCACCCAAAAGAGGTCTACGCCCATAGGAAATGGTTAAGCTTTAAGAACAGGATATTTTCTTGGGTACATACAGCTCCAAACCATAACAAAAACCTCCTGGCCCCAAGGCCTCAGTCTTGTGTCCCTCCCCTGACATTTCATTCCCAGATGGCTATGTTTATGCCCCATGCCCTGGTTTGAAAGGATGTATGTCCCCTAGAAAAGTCAGTTTTAATCTAAAACCAATTTCATAGAAGCAGAATAATCCCTATTCAGTACTGTATGTTTGAAAGTGTAATCAGATCATCGCCCTGGAGATGTGATTTAATCAAGAGTGGTTGTTAAGATGGATTAGGTGACGACATGTCCCCACCCATTTGGGTGGGTCTTGATAAGTTTCTGGAGTCCTATAAAAGAGTAAACATTTTAGAGAATGAAAGAGATTCGGAGAGAGCAGAGAATGCTGTAGTACCACGAAGCAAAGCGTCCACGAGCCAGTGACCTTTGGAAACGAAGAAAGAAAATGCCTCCTGTGGAGCTTCATGAAACAGGAAGCCAGGAGAGGAAGCTAGCAGACGACGCTGTGTTTGCCATGTGCCCTTCCAGCTGAGAGAGAAGCCCTGACTGTGTTCGCCATGTGCCTTCTCACTTGGGAGAGAGACCCTGAACTTCACTGGCCTTCTTGAACCAAGGTATCTTCCCTGGATGGATGCCTTAGATTGGACATTTCTATAGACTTGTTTTAATTGGGACATTTTCTCAGCCTTAGAACTGTAAACTAGCAACTTACTAAATTCCCCTTTTTAAAAGCACCCATTCTGTTTGTGGTATATTGCATTCTGGCGCTAGCAAACTAGAACGCCCCAGAAGCCTCAGGCTGACAAATCGCATTGTTCACCTTGGGAAAAAACAGGGAGCATGGCAAAGGGGCCATTGCCGCTTGTCTTTATTTCTCCTGTACTCAATAAGGAAGCCGCTTTTCCCCTATAAATTGTCTGATGTTAAAGAAGCTCCAATTGGCTAAATCCTGTGAGTGAGTTGAAGAAAATTACTGAAGGGAGACAACCAGCCACCATGGGGCAATTTTATCTTCAAATAGGTTCTGTTCACTCTGATCGTCCCTACCTTATGGAAGGGATACGCCTGTATATTTTTTATCCAGATTACTATTTTTTAACTGAAGTCATTTGCATTCACTTTTTTATGCCTATAATTTACTCTAATTATCTGAGTTAAAAATGGAGAGTTTAACACACCCGATCATATAAGGCAAATAATTTAGCAGACATTTAATTCTGCATTTGAGCCACCCATGTGATCACGGTGACAGGGCAAGGCAAGGCTGTCGCTTTTCCCCAACACAACCTCTGTCTCTCCACCCACTTACAGGCTGTCCATTCTATACGTGGTCAGGTTAGACGCTGAGCTTTACTCTGCCCAACAGAGTTTTCCTTTGAAAAACTGTCCCTCTCCATTCCATGTGACCTTGGCAGGCTGATGTCACACCTCAGGTCACAGAAAGAGGCACAAAGCCAATGCTGCATCCATCAGGGTCCTGCCAGGAATGGGAAGACAGCTGCCTTTCTCTGCTGAGAGTGCTAAAAAAGAAGAGAGCATGTGGCTGGGGCTGCTGGTGGTATGCTTACCCACCCCAGGGTGAGAGGCTGCCTGGCCAGAGAGGAAAGCCATGACAGACCCCCAAATCAGCATCATTTAGCCCTCTAAAGACAGCTGTGCCTGAAGCCCAGCGTACTCAGACATGCTCAAGGCATAAGCATCAAACACCGGTTGATTTGTGTTCCCATCACAATCAGGGGTGCACTAGCTGAGGCTGCTTGTCAGCATGCAGCACATATGAGTGTGTATGAGCTGCCAAGGACACACACAGTCCCAGGGCTGTGGATCTTTACCTGGTGGGGACAGCCCCAGGCCTGGGCTATGGGGTGCTCTGCACCTAACCACTCTGTCTTAGGTCAGGGTCCCTGGACAGAGAGCATGAGTCAAGGATTCTCGTGCCAAGATTTATCGGACAGAATGCATCAGGATATGCCTCTAAGGAAGTGACAGAAGCAAATGGTGCAGGGGAAGGAGCTCAGCCAGGATGTGGTCTCAACTGCAGCCCAGCCTCTGCCTGCTCCCACGGGGAGCTCTGAAGTGTGAATGGGCCACAGAATGGTCCCCCTGGAGGCAGGCAGGCCAGGCTTTTGTGCCCCTGAAGCCAGCAGGCCCTGACCACAGTCTGCCTCAGGGGGCCGGGTAAAACCCTATAGGGCAGCTATGAGCTGTTAGCAGCCAACACTCACCGCAGCTGGGGAGTGAGCTGCACTGGCTCAGTGCAAGGAAAGTAACTCTCCACAAGGACAGAAGCAGGTGGAATATGCAGGAATGTATATATTAATGTGCCCCTTCTTGGAGAGTTGTCAGAACCTGGGCTCTGTGAGAACTGAGGTGGGACTCCCCTAAGTAAATACAGGGTGGGGTCCCTGGGTGGAATTGTATCAATCAGGTCTGTATTTGGCCACAAGGGACATAAGCCTAGGGGAGAAAAGAAAATGCCTGGAACAAATAGAGGTATTACTTTCTCATGTAATGAGGAGCACAGAGGAAGGAGGCTGGGGCTGGTGCGGTGACTCCACATGGCAAGTGTTTCCACGCACACCCAGGCATCACCACCACATCCAGGCAGAAAGGGGACAGGGTTGAGGCTACAGCTAAAGAGAGCAGCGTGTCTGTTCCAGGTGGAAGGGCTCTCCCGAGGCCCTATCGGTGGCTCCCATTCAGTAGTTAGCTGTGTCACCTGCTCGCCCCAGCTGCAGGGCAGGCTGGGAAATAGCTTTTCCCATCTGAGTACAAGCAGAGAAGGAAAGAACTGAACCTGAGTGAGCAATGAAAATTGGGACTGCCATTGGGACCCAAGAGTCAATTTGGCTCAGCAATTTCATCTGTAGATGAGGAGATGGAGTCCAGAGAGGTCACCCAGGCCAGCAGGGACACAGCCAGACACACGTAGATCATGTGAAAGCAAGGTCAGTCCAGTGCACGCGGATTTATTGAACGGTGTGCGCGCTGCTGAGTTATATATGGGGAAGGCGGCCAGCTGGCCAGGGCAATGTGGTTTGGGGACTGGATTCCTGCACCAGGTTGTGCCCATCAAGCAGGATTTCCAGGACAGGCACCACCCTGGGGCGCAATCATGGGGTGCAGGAGGTTGTAAAGTTGAGCAGTGCCTAACCAGTAGGGCACCATGAGAAGGCTGTGGCTTTAAGAGGATGTTTTTGCCTTCAAGTCTGTTCAGATGCACTCCCTGAGCATTATCTGCTTGGGAGATTAACACAATCCCCTACAATTCTGGGAGCTTGTATGGTGTCTGACCTTCTCTAGGTGACTATCTCCCTGCACCCCTTCCATCCCTACCTGTGGAAGACCCCATGGTCCCAAAGTCTATGGAGAAAGGGACCTACAGTCAAGAAACCTACAGAAGGGACCAGCCCACACCCTTCACCCCTTCACCCCGGGGACAGGGACACAGGACGAGGACACTGGGGCAGCAGACCACAGGCATGGCCGAGATCCCAGGGCTGGGAAGGTGGTTGTGCTGCCTGCTGTCTTCATCGCAGCAGGGCCCAGACGGCCAGGACAGGGATTGCAGTGAGCAGAGGGCTCCCCTCCAGAGCTCCATCTGCAAAGGACACCTTGGTGGGGAGAAAAGAGAGCAGCAGACTTGAGGGGAGATGCCTGGCTCTGCTTTCTGCCTGCACCCCCATTCCTGGCCATTTGAGTCTCCATCTAGGCCCATGAGGCATCAAAGGGCATGGACGGAGACAGAGTGGGGGCTGCCAGCTCACGGTCCCCTCTCTGCACCTACCTGCAGGAGGCTGCGCTCAGGGTCCAGGCGGCGGTCCAGCCGGTCCTGCAGGGGTGGGGGCCACCCACCGTCAAATGCCTGAATGGCCCCATCTGGGGAGGGAGGGGTTGTGGATGGGCTTAGCTGGCACCCTTAGGACAGGAGCCCTTCCTCAGGGACTAACCACGAGATCCCTGGCACCTGGCGTGGGCCCTCCATGTGGAAAGGATAGGAGGGCAGGGCGCGTGCTGGGGCTGGTTCCAGGAACTGATGCACAGGGCAGGGAAGAACACAAAATGAGGACAGCTCTCATCTCAGCTAAGTGCCCCAGGAGCTGGATGCTTCCAGCCTCACAGGGAAGGGTGACCATTACCATCGCCATTCCAGAAGGAACACAAAAGGCTTGGAGGAGTTAACTCTCCCCAGCAAGTCCTGGCACCAGGCTTGAAACTCAGGCCCCTTCACTCCCAGACTGGCTGAGCCACTGAGAGGCAGATCCACGGTGGGGCAGGTGTCCCTTGGAGCTGGAAACTCCCCACAAGTGGCTGATGCAGGAATCTGGCCTCGTTCAATCCCACACCCTCAAAAACTTCTGTTTTAACTCATCCCCTCCCCAGCCTGAATGACACACGGAGGATTCCTCGTGGGGTCTGTGACCCCGTCTCCGGGAGGGACAGGAAGACCGAAGACCTCAGAGCGGGGAGTGAGTCTGCGTGGCTGCCACACAAGCCCAGATTTCCTCACCTCTGAGGTGGGCCCCCGCCGGGCCAGGTGGCTTGTCAGGGGACAGTGAGCGCTGTCCCCACCCGGGCCACTCACCCAAGCAGCGGTTCCTTGTAAAGAGTCCGCGGAAGGCTTCGCACTCCTCAAGCCGGTTTCCGCTGGCTCCACAGTCGCACCAGGGCGCCACGCGGGCGCTCACGTTGTCCACGAAGTTCGGGGTGACAGCAGTGCCTGCGGGGCCCCCCGAGGGCAGACTCATAGATTCATGGGGGGGTTGCAGCCCACAGCGAGAGCCCCTCCCACCACCCGCGCCGGATCGGGGCCGCTCCTACCCACGAGGCCTGCGTAGGCGCGCCAGCAGCTGGGGGCCTGGTCCCGCGAGCAGCCGTCGGGGGCGCCGGGGGCGGGCGCGCAGGCGGCCTGAAAGGCCAGGAGACGGGGCCTGCGGGCGCGGCGGGGGCGTGGTGAGCCCGGGGGCTCGCGCTACCCCCCACCCCCGCGTACCCCCACCCTCCGCGCACCCCACCCGTACTTGCAGACGCGGCTGTGCTCGCAGGCGTTTAAGGCCACTTGGCAGGACGGCGGCGGGGCGCCGGGCCGCGAGAAGGCGCAGCTGGGCACGAAGGTCTGGCGCCGGCGCTCGGCACAGGCGGAGCCCGCGCACGGGCAGAAGAGCAGCGCGAGCGTGAGCGCGGGCGGCCCGCGGGCGAAGAAGCGCCGCAGAGCGCGACGGCAGCGGGCGCGGGGGCAGCCCCCGGGCGCGGCCCGCTCCAGGCACCGCGCCACGTAGTCGGTGCGCAGCTGCTGGCACCGCGCGTCCGCCGTGCACGCCTCGGCCGCGGCCACGCAGCGGTTCCCTCTGGCCGGGCTCGCGGACCCTGTGGGAGTTTAAGGAGGGGGTGGCTACCCTCGTGCGCCCTGCACGTGCCATTCACCCCGCGGCCCTGCACGCCGTGGGCGGGGCGGGGGAAGGGAGGGGTGGGCTGAGAGGGGTGCAGGGTGCGGCTGAAGGCGTGGCGGATGGCCCTGGCCCGCCTCCCTCGCGACGATGGGCAGCCGCGGATTCTGGGTCCGTGAAATGCAACAGCAATGGACGTTGCCTTCCCAGAAATCGAGGCACTTTTCCTCCCTGGTCCCTTGCCCCATGAAATGAGGCACCCGTTCAAAGAAGAGCCCACGGAGCTCCTCCCACCATCACGTCCCTTCCCCACCCCCACCCCACAGGGTAAACAAAGCGAGACTTCTGGGGATCTGGCCAATAGAAACGTATCCAGTGGCGCCGAGGACAGCAGCCCCTCCTCAACCCCCCTCTTCTTGACTCGCGAGACGCCTGACCCTCTCTCCTGTCCCTGGGGACCCTTTGGGTGGGTCTGTAGGTTCCTGGTGCTAACTGATCCCTGGAGGCTTAATGGCCTCCTCCTGCCCCTGGTGGCCAGAATGCCCACCCCAGCTCCTAGCTCTTTTGTAATAACAGGATTCTTGCTGGGTTTTGTGACCCTGATTTTAGCTAAGATTTTAGCAATGGAAAATTTTCTCAACCCTTCACACTGATGGGCCCTTTTGCGAGTCTGACTGGTCCTGCCCCATCTGGACGCTGGTTTCGAGCCGGCTTCTCCACCCTCCACCAGTCAGGAGAAAGGGGGCTTCCCACAAAGGCTCTGGCCCACTCAAGAAGGTCCCTGATTACAGGACACAGGGCTCTGAACTGAGCTGCAGGGTTCAAGGACTCATGAGTGGTTCCAGAGAAGGCACGAAGCTGGGTGATAAGCAGCTCTTCGCTGGGACGGAGAGGGCACTTGGCAGGGCAGAACCACACACCAGGGGGTTGGTGGGCGGAGGGCGAGTTCTACCTGGAAGGGTCACCGCCAGGACTAAGTCCAGCTATTCCCTAGTGCCTGGGTTACCAAAACCAGGGCCACTGTCTCACCCCTGGGTGCTCTCAGCCCCTGGAGCATCTTGGCCAGCGAGACGACTTTTTGCCACTCTGAGTGAAAGTGCCCAGCCTGGCTCCACACCACCCTGCTCTGTAGGAGTGGGGCGGGGGGTGTTGTCTCCTGCTTCAGGGCTGGTGGGAACCCATCTCTGGCACTGGTCACCCCTTGCAGGCTGTGAATTGGGAAATGGGGGTCATATGATTCTTGCTGTGGCTTTAGTATGGTCAGCTCTACACACAGGCACAGGACTGGCAGGCGCTGAGGGCTGCGGTGGGGAAATGAGTGGAGGGGATGCACCACAGAAGGGCTGCCTCTCACCTCCAGGACGCACAGAGTGGCACACACAGCTTCGCCCAGCACCTCCCTGGGCCTCAGCCACACCCAACAGCGCCCAGGGTTCCCTAAGGTCTCCAGCCCTCCTCTGCTCCTTTGTTTCCTCGTTTTCCTCCAGGAGAAAAATTATCGGGCCTCTACCCTCAGAAGGGCTCATCTCAGCCCAAAGATCCCTTCTGACTTGAACCTTTGCCAGATTCCATTCTATCTACCGCACCCTGTAAAGTGGCCCCTCCCTGGGTGATGCCCCAGATGAGGAGGGGGCAGTAGGAGCAGGTGGAACAGCAGATGTGGGACACGGAATCACTGAAGTTGGAGGACTGAGAGAAGGGCCAGAGAGCAGGGAGAGGGGAGGCATTAGGAAAAGAAAGTTCCTGGGACAGAGATGCCAGGACAGGACTGGCGAGGGGTGGGGGGAGCTGCTGCAGATCCCACAGTGGGAGGGCTGCAGCGGTGTGCAGTCCCCACACCCGGCACCCCACAGACACACCTGCCCCACGCCAACACCTCTTCCTGCTGCTTTTCCCGGAATTACCCTCTTGCCTCTGCATCCTGCCCCCAGGGGAGGAGGCAGTCGTGGACGCTCACCCAAAAGCAGCAGCAGCAGCAGCAGCGTGGACCCCAGGCGGCGGGCCATGTCACCCGTGAGCCCAGGCGACCGCACCCTCCAGCCAGCTGGTCCCAGGGCCCTCCTGAGGCAGAGCAGCAGGTACCCCCTCCCCAGAGTGGTGGAAAAGCAGGTGTCCGCTGTTAAGTGCAGTCCTGCTGGGCGGAGCCTTTGCGGAAGGAGTGACCCCACCCCTCCCTGTGCCCACTCCGCCTGCTCCCTCCAGATGGATCCGGCTTTCCAGCACCTGGATGGGCTGCCGTGGACCCGACACATGCCCAACCCCCACCACTACCAGCATACAGCAGCTGTAAGCCACAGGCCAAAAAACCTGTCTTTCTCATATTAAGTTATGAACTATTGGCTTTAAGAACAAAATAGCATTGTTCTTTTCCTTTTTTCATCATTTTATTTTTAACTTTTTATCGTGAACTAATTTTAGACTTGCAGGAAAACTGAAAAAATATGGCAGTTGCCCTTATGCCTTTCTCCCAGCTTCCCCTAATGTTACTCCTTAGATAAAACCAGAAACTAGAAAAGTAGCACTGGTACAATACTATTAACTAAGACCTTTTGAATTTCATGTTTTTCCACTAATGTCCAGGACCCTGGATTACATTTGGTGTCTCCTGAGACTCCCTCAATCTGTAGAAGTTCCTCAAGCTTCAAGCAGCTTGACACTTCTGAAGAACGCTGGTCGGTTATTTTGTACAGTATCCCTCTGGGATTTGTCTGATGTTCTCTCCTGATCAGAATGTGAATAGCATTATCTGACAATCCAAAAAGTTACTTGGGGTGGGCCATGGTGGCTCAGCAGGCAGAGCTCTTGCCTACCATGCCAGAGACGCGGGTTCAATTTCCCATGCCTGCCCATGCAAAAAAAACAAAAATAAAATAAAATAAATGGTGAGGGTCTCTACAGCTGCTGAGAGGTGGTGGGGTAAGGAGGCGCCTTCTCCCCGGGACATCAACGCCAGCCTGAATAAGAAAAACAGTTTCTCCTCCAAAGCCATAGCATATCAGCTATCCAGAAATGCCACTTTGGGGAACAGTCTTCAGGAGAACCTAGATGAGCTACTACGGGACTCTCTAAATAAGGTACAGATTCTGCGATGATGCGTGGATTTCTTTTTTTTTTTTTTTTTTCTTTTGCATGAGAACAGGCACCAGGAATCAAAGCCGGGTCTCTGGCATGGCAGGCAGGAACTGTGCCTGCTGAGCCACCGTGGCCCGCCCTGATGCATGGACTTTTGTATTGAATGATGATGAATTCAGGGAGGTGACAGAGCTTATTAAAGTGGATAAAGTGAAAATTGTAGCTTATCATGGTAAAAATGCTGGCTCCAATACTACAGAATGAGTAAGGAAAAATGGCTTTTTTGTGCCATCTTCTGTTGTTGTTCATTGCTTTTTGAAGAGAAGCCGAGAAGAGACTATTTTATTTTTTCTAGCAATGCAGAAATGACTATACTGTGCTCTACTATCAGAGAATTCAAGTAGAAAGGAGCCTCTTAATTACCTGTATTATACAGCATGAAGAAACATAACTTTTTTTTAACGGCAAAATCAAAAGTTGTTGCTTTCCTCAGAATATTCATTAATAAACTCATTTTAAAACTTAAAAAAAAATGTTGAGATCAAAAGTTAAACCTAACTTTATATGGATATTTACTAATGCTATCACTTTCAAAATATGAAATTTTAATATTTCGAATATATGAAAAGGTATAAAGAGTAATTCAATGAACACTCAAGTACTTATTAACCAAAGAAGAAATCATCTACTGCAAATACAGTTGAAGCCCTGAGTCCCCTGACAATTCCTGTGTCTACTTCCAATCCCCTTCTCTGCACTACTTCCCAGCTGCTACTTTTGTTTGTCTTTCTCCCAGATTTTGTTTTGCATATACGTAGATTTTATATAAATAGTTCATTATACCGATCACTCAGAAATTTGCTTTTTTCTTTTGCCCAACATTATTTGAAATGTTTTCATATTGGGGTTTGTAGACAAATTCATACACTTTTCTCTGCTATATATATATTCCACGGCATGAACCTATGATACTTTATTCTCCTACGGATGGCATTTGACTTTTTTCTAATTTTTAACTTTTGTAGAAAATGCTACCATGAGCATTCCTGTACATTCCTCCTGGTACACGTGGGTTCACACTTTAAATGATTATCTGTCATCTAAACCTCAGAGCACTGGTGCCCACCTCAACCTGGACAAACTAATTCAGAATCTCTGGGGAGGGACCCAGGCACTGGTATTTTTTTAAAGCACCCCCAGGTGATTCTGATGTGCAGCCCTGGAGGAGAATCACTATGTGAGAGGGATCTTTTAGGCTTTCTAATGCTGAATCATCCTTGCATTGTTAGGATAAACCCATTTGGTAATAATGAATTTTTCATGTACTTAGCTTGTTAGATTTTATTTGCTGATAATTTGTCTAGGAATTTTGCATTTGTGCTCATAAGAGAGAATGGGCTGTAGTTTTCCTTTCTCATTATTCCTTCATCAGATTTTGGTATTAAGGCTATACCATCCTCATAAAATGAATTGGGCATGTTCCCTCTTATTCTTTTCTCTGCAAGACTATAAAGCTATAATTCTAATTACCTGTACCTCCAGCATTCAGTTGAGCTCAGTAGAATCTTCTGGGTTTAAAGTTCATTTTTGGGAATAGATTTCTAACTCTCAATTCTATTTCTTTAACAGTTCAAGGTCTGGTCATATTTTCAATTTCTTCCATAGACATTCTTGATGTCATACTTTTCTACTAAATTTCAGATTTATTGACATAAAGTCATATGATAGGAGACTCCTTATTGCCTGCCCAATATCCAGTCTCCCCGTTTTCTTTAGTAGCAGAGTCCGGACACCTGTGGGGTTGCCATCTGCCTTACCAAACAAAAGCCACGCATGTCATCGTCCTTCCTGGGCCCTCCATTATCTCCTATTGATCTATTTGTTAACCTTTTTTTTTTTTTACTTGAAGAACATACAGTTCAATAATTTTAAACCATACAATTCAGTGACATTTAGAACATGCACAATGTTATGCAACCAGCACCTAGCTCTTGTTTCAAATCTTTTTCATCACCCCAGGAGAACATCCACACCCTCTAATCACTCCCGTTCCCACCTCCTCCATATCAGAGCAACCGCTAATCTGCCTTCTATTCTCCATGGAATATCCTATTCTGGATATTTCATATAAAAGGACTCATATAATATGTGAACTTTGTGTCTGGTTTCTTTCACTTAGCATAATATTTTTGAAGTTCGTTGAAGTTGTAGAATGCTTCAGAACTTCATTTCTTTTTATGGCTGAATGATGTTTCACTTTATGTATATCCCACAACTTGTTTTTCTGTTCAATCCTTGATGGACAGTTGGGTTGTTTCCATCCTTTGACTCTTGTGAATAATCTTGCTATGAACATTTGTGTACACATTTTTGCGTGGACATATGTTTTCATATTCTTTGGGCATATGCCTAGAAGTGGAATCCCTGGGTCATTTGGTAATGCTATATTTAATTTTTGAGGAACCACCAGACTCTTTTCTATAGCAGCCTAACCATTTTATATCCCCATCAACAATGCAAGAGAGTTCCTATTTCTCTGCATCCTCATGAACGCTTATTATTTTCCTCTTTTTATTTTTTGTTTGCTTTTTTTTTTTTTTCGCATGGGCAGGCACCAGGAATCAAACCCGGGTCTACAGCATGGCAGGCGAGAACTCTGCCTGTTGAACCACCGTGGCCCACCCCTCTTTTTATTTTTTTTAATAATAGCTATTCTGGCAGGGTGCGAAGTGGTATCTCACAGTGGTTTTGATTCGCATTTCCCTGAGGACCAATTGGGCTGAGCATATTTTCATGTGCTATTGGCAATTGGTATATCTTCTTTGGAGAAATATCAGTTTGAGTCTTTTGCCTTGAATAAAATCTTTCTTTACCTTTGGGGAAACCACAGTTGGCTCTGCTCAGTTGGTCCCACTCAGAGCTGCAGGGGAGGGTACATGACCCAGCCCTGGCCAATGAAAATTCAGCATCGCTCAGGCTCTAGCGATTGGCTCATGGGTGGACATGTAACCCAAGGTGACTAATCAGACTTAATTCTGGACCTTTTACTGGGACTAAAAAAGATACATTCTTTGCCTTGGGCCGACTCTGCTGGAGGAAGGTAAACTTGCACCTGTCAGAGGCACCTTTTGGGAAACCTGTCTGAATCATTCCAAAGAAAAGCAAAGCCAATAGGTTGAGTTAGAGAATGCAAAACCTAATGGTATCCCAGTTATGTGAGCCCATAAACTTGTTTGTTTTCATGTAACTTTTTTTAATTGTGGTAATATATATTATCTAAAATTTATTTTAACCATTTTAACTGTATTATCAATGGCATAATTACTAACAATGTTGTACAATTATCACCATCATCCATCACCAAAAGTTGTACATCACCCCCAAAAAGAAACTCTGCATCCACTAAGAAATAACTCCCCATCCCATGAACTTCTTTTTATATTAAAGCTTGCTTGAGTGGGATTTCTGTCACTTGAAATCGGAAGACAGCCCACATCCCCAAGAGCCAAGTGAGTTTCCTGAAATCCCAGGTTCTTTCCCTACCTGATTTTTGTTGTCACTACTGAGCTTTAAAACCACTCAACATTTATTTTAAGAGCCACCATCTGCCCGGCCACCCCAGGATATGATAAACCATCTCTCCGTGGTTTGCATGACTTATTTTCTAATTTATTTTATGAATTGGGAGGTCACTACAGGCCCTTTGCTACTATAAACCACGACCACTGAAGAAAATGCAAACTGGCATGCCACTGTGTATTTAATTCCACAAAAATCCACTTGTAAACTGACATGTGGGTGGAGACAGTGGGTGAGGGAGGGAAATGCAAGCCCAACCTCTGATTGCACAAGGCAGTCCTGCACCCCACCTGTCTCTGTGGGTGTCACACCATGGAAGGTGTGAGCATCACCCTTCTTTAAGGGTCGCAGGGGAGGGGCAGAGGTGAGAGGGAACCTGCACACCAGCGTCAGAGAAAGAACTAGCTGCCCCAGAGGCACCCCAGGGTGGCCTACCCCACCTACCTACCCCACCACCACCACTTGATGTTCACTCTGCCTCCTAGCACCCCTTTGCTCAGCCCTAGGGGGATGTAGCCACCCCTCCCTTCCCACCTCCATTCACCTTCTCCACACCTAATGCATCTGCTCATGACCCGACCCCAGCTCTGTCCTCTGACTCTCTTCTCCCAAGTTCTTCACTGTGAACCAGGTGATCCCAGGCCCCAGATGTGTCTCACCTGTTGGATTTCTCCTCCTCTGCCCTCTTTCCTTCCCATCCAGCCCTTCCCGGGGGTCTCCACTGGGTTGGGGAAGAAGGGATCTGGAAAGTCTTAGGCAATGGACAAGATGGAAAATTTTGTGTCCTCCAGGATCCTTTGTCGTTGGAGGCCCTAAAGATCCAGACACCTCTTCTGGGAGGGTGAGGGCCTTAGAAAGGACTCTCACCCAGACCCTTGGGCTGGAAGAGTAAAGGCAAGCCTGAGCCTGGGGCTGCCTTTTCTCTGTCTGCTATTGGAAGGAGTCAAAGACTGCAAAAACTCCCCAATTCTTCACACCCTCTAAGATGTATTTTGCTACCCCTTCCCAGCATCTGGACTGGGCCCATGACTTGCCAGGGCCAACAGAGAAGTGAGAATGGTGCCTCTTCCGAGGCCTTGCAAGCTTCTACTTACTTTTTTTGCAGAGCGGGGACTAAGGTGAGTGCATGAGCAGGTGAGGCACATGCCTCAGGACTGCTATTTCTAATTTTTCCTTCGCCTTGGGTTCCATGAATTGGCATGGCAGTATTACTGATCCTGACTTTAGTTAAAATTTTTGAAATCTGTTCATCATGGATTTTTCCATTGCTTTTGATTTTTTGACAGTGCGTTAAATGTTATTTGTTATTATTTTATGTTGTATATATATTGTCACAATAGAAACTTTAAAAATATGTATCATTTATCTTGATTGCTCTTTTTGTGCCCCCTTAGTTTTGTACCTAAGGCATGGCCTCACTCACCTCACCCTAGTCTCTTCTCTCACCCTAACCAATAGCTAACCAACCCCAGAGGACCAGCAGTTGACTGCAAACATGTAAGTGAGCCTGAGACCAGATGAACTACCCAGCTCAGCTCAACCAAATCTGTCAACTCTCAGAGTTGGTCGTTCTATTAAATCACTAAATTTGGGGGTGGTTTTGTTATGTGGCAACAGTTGACTGACACAAAAGGTGACTCAGCAAGGAACTCTTACATGAAGCCCAAGAAGTGAATGGCGTCTGAGACTGTCCAAGGTGGGGAAGGTGGGCAGTCAGAGGGGTTATTCAAGCCAAGCAGCAGCATCCGATGCCCAGACAGATGCCTGGGGCCCTGGGTGCTAGCTGAAGTCCCACCCACAAGCTACCACTCCTTGTGACCCTCAGGGTGCCCCACTGGGGTTGAATGTACAGACAGAAAAGACTCACAGAGGCCCAAGAGCAACACAGCTTTCTTCTGACTTTGACTCTGGTGTCCTTTCAACAATGGCTCCCTCTGTACCCTCCCAGAGAGTAATGTCCAAAATAAGGGGACTACAGCAGATCCCACATACCCAAAAACCTCGGGCAGAGGAATGGGGGTGGGGGGTGAGGAAGCATCTAGAGGATAAACAGGGCAGGAGAAGGCCGGAAGGTAGGGCCCAAAGTTTTGTTTTTCGGGGAGCCAGGCTCCCACAAAAGTCTAAAATGCAGGGTCCCTGGAGTCCCAGCATCTGGCCCAGGAGGCAGTGCCCCCTGCAGAGCTGGTGTGGGTAAAGCATGTATAGCAGACACACCCAGGCTCCCAGGAAAGAGGCTTTCTGGATGCCCAGTAGGACTCAGTCTTGCCTGGTGAGGGGGGTCAGAGACCATGTGACCTTCGCTCCTTGGATTGATGGGTTACTGGACTGGAGGGTGCACCCTGACATGACCCACCAGTGTGGAGGGGCAGGGAAACCCTGACATGACCCACCAGTGTGGAGGGGCAGGGAAACAACTCCTGATGAGGCTCTGGGTTCTTGGGAGGGAGTGGGACGGAGCTCAACTAGACAAGCTGCCGAAAGTGCGGGGGTCAGCTGTCCTCTGGCTCTGCCCTTGGGGGTCCAGGTCCATGGCGTGGGTGTGGGTGGCCCTGAGTCTTTAAGTCTTCTCTTCGTAGGTGCTACCTCTCACCAGAGACAGGAGCTTGGCTTCTGGACTTACCTGCTGAGGAGGGGGTAGAAGAAGGTGATCAGTTATCCTTGGAGAGTGAAGACTCCAGAGTGCAGGGACCCCCACCCCCACCCCACCCCGTCCTCCTTCAGTGAGCAACAATGTCCCAGGAAGAGCTACTTCTCCCTCCTTCACTCCAGGGACTTCCGACATCCTAGTCTCCATGACAAGAGCTTCTCCAAGAGGTCATCCCATTTCCAAAGCCAGAAACCTCAGAGTATGGCCAGTGAGATGGGGGCAAAAGAGGTTGGTGGATGAGCAATGGGACAAAGAGGGTCTCCACCCACCTTGGGGTGCAGGCAAGGCTGCAGGGCGCAGGCTTCTCAGGGTGGCTGTTGGGTTGTGGCAGAATTCTCAAGGTCTGGGGAGCAATGGGTGGAGGGCTGGTACTGTGAGCACAGTGAGTAGGAGACCCTGGGGTCAGGTGGGGCACAGGGGACATGAGGTAGCTGGGTGCAAAGTAGGGCAGGAGGGTCCCATCTAAAAGGAGGGCCCATCTTTTGCCTCCCTCTCCATCTCCTGCTGGTGCCTCACTCACCCAGGGGCCGGAGCACTCCAGTGGCTATAGGACCCAGCTTGGGGGGGTGAGCACTGCCCGAGGGGTAGTCCCCACATGGGCCAGCTTTGAGCCTGAGCAGTGGGCTAAGAGGCCAGGAGGCTGGGACCGTGACCCTGAGCAGAGCATCTGGAACTGCTTCCCTGCAGCCGACAGCAAGGCATCGGCCCTTTGACTTGAGTCTCCATGCTTCTGCACAGAGCACCCTTTTGGGCTCCCTTCCTGAGCCCGAGAGAAATTCACGCCCTCCACAGCCTGACACTCCTCCCAAGCTGCAGCGCCACCCCACTATCTGGCACCCTCCAGACACTGACATCACTCAGGCCCCTAAGAGGGCAGGATGTCCTTCCCCAAGGACCATCTTGCCACTGGGGGTCATGCTACCCTAGAAGACTCCAAGCCATCTTTGGCTGTTCTTGCCCCATCTCCCAGAACCTTGTAGCTTCTTTGGATATCTCTTTGCCATGGTCTCCTCTGCCCTCAAGACTCTGCCCTGGTGAGGTGGTACAGTCCCCTTTGTCCTCAACCCCTCCTGCTGCCAAGCTAAGCGCTACCCAGCTTTCTGCTCAGCCTACAGACCCACAACCACTGCTCAGCACATCAAAGGCCTCCCAGCTTGTACCTGAGACTCGGTGGGAGCCCTGCTCCTGTCTGGGGTGCCCCCTGGCCCCATTCCTGCCCTCTCCCCCAGCATGCCGGGAGCACCTGCATGGCCAGGCTGTGTCAGACATGGCTTTACAGTGCCCGCCTTGCCCAGGACCCAGTGAAGGATGCCTGTGGTTCACCATGCCTGGTATCATGTGACCCTCTTCCTATGCCCCCTGAGACTGGATCAGGACTGGGCCCCTGGCACAGGGGCAGCCAGTGCCACAGCTAACCATGGCATGGAATGAAATCATGTGCTGTGCCCAGCATTTAGGAACCTGAAGCAGGTAACAGAAGAGAATTAGGCAAAGGAAGTGGCAGCAAGCCATGGCACTCATGAAACCGAGAAAGGCTGGAGAGGCCTAGAAGGGCCCAGTGGAGCCCAAACTTCAGGATGAACTGATGGAGGCCAAAGCCAAGGGTGAGGAGGCAGCCACCTGGTGTCGGAAACAGGAAGCTGGGGCATGGGAATAGGGTACAGAAGCCCTGCCCTGAGGTGATGGAGTGGGGGAAGGGGCAAGATCCATCCCCTGGACTTGATGGGAGGCCTTTGGGGCCTCCTCCATAAGACTGCTTTCCATGGCCTCTCCAGGCAGGCTTGCAGGTGGAAGCACCTGAGGACATGGCCTAGGATCTCATCTCCAGCTCCCTGGACTCCATGCAACCCGGCAGAGTCTCAGCAGCAGAATCACAGAGTGGGCCAGGACGCAGGGAGCTGCAGCCTCAGGGGCTGGGCATTCAGAGCCTACCCATAGCATGCAGGGCCCCTTGGGCAGCCCCGTTGAAGGCAGGACCTCGATTGCCGGTAATAGCACCAAGCCAGGCCGGCTCCGGGGAGCAGAGGCAGCAGAAAGCTGAGAAGAACCGCCAGCAGGAAGGTGCCACCATCTGCGGATCACAGGGTGAGGCTGAATCTTGAGTAGATGCACTGCCTGGGGGGCCCCCACCTGCACCCCTGCCCCATTCACACACTTTCAGGCTGCACCGGGCCGCTGTCCACACTGCCACCCGGCCCTGGCTTCTCGCAGGAGGGTGGCGCCCAGCCTGCGTCGCAGTGGCAGTTGTGGTTATTATTGCAAACCTGCAGAGGGAAAGAGGAGGACAGGGGGATCATGAGGGGTCAGGGACCCCAAAATCAGCCCACTACCCTGTGGGCTACTCACCCCGTGGGAATGGCATGCAGACAGGCAGCGCTCCAGCTCCTGGAAGGTGGCGTTCTGGCAGCGCCTGTCCTGGCACACCTGTGGGCAGTGTGTGAACTGGGCATGAGAGATGTGGACACAGGGCAGGGCGGGTTCTGGCAAGCAGGGCTCACCATTCTAGGTCCGCACTGGGTGCCCGGCTCAACTTGGCCCAAGCCAAGTAGGTCCAACTGGGCACCAGGAGGTGCCAGGGCTCCTTTGCAGGTAAGCTCTCTGCCTCCGAGATGGACAGTGGAGTCCACGCGCACTGCATGGGCTGCACGGGGGCTTCCCTCCCCGTCCTGGCACAGAAGCTTGCCACATTGCGCATCTCTGGGGACCGAGTGAAGGGAAGTGAAAGGATATGTGGTGTCCCCTTTCCTCCAACACTCCCCCGTTCCAGCCCCCTTTGCTCCATGGGCTACCTGTGGAGGTAAGGCACAGAGTGGCCTTCGCTGTCCTGGCCACGGTTCTCTTGGGCGTCTCCCGCAGAGTTCACGACCCAGAAACAGGCCTCCGGGGCTGGGCCAGCGTCTGGGGAAACGCAGGTACCACCAGGGTCAGCCCAGGCAGCGCCAACGCTTCCAGGGCCTCAGTTCCCCCGGCCCGAGAAGAAGGGAGAAAAGGGCTGCAACAGCGCACGCCATCTCACCAGGCCCCCAGAGCTGTTGGCATTGCTGCTCGAGCGTAGGACACGCGCCATCCCGGCAGTAGCCACGACCCCTGGCGCAGGGCGAGCCGTCAAATAGGTAAACGTCGGAGGGACAGAAGGGGGAGGCGCCCGTGCAGAACTCGGGGAGATCACAGTCGCTTGCCGCCCGACGGCACAGCACGCCCGCCGGCTTCAGCTGCGCAGGTGACCCGGGCGGGGAGGGCGGCAAGAGGGAGACCAGGACACCGAGAGAATAGAGGCAGTGAGAGGTCCACACCCACAGCGCGGCTCAAAGGCGGGGCTGGGGCTGGGGAGAAGGGAATATTGGGCCGAGAAGCCACAGACCCAGTTGCTGCAGGAAATCCCGTCGACCCACACATGGAAAAGAACCAGCCACCGTCAGGGGAGAGGAGAGAGCGCCAGTAAACGAAGACCGGCAGGCGGCTCCCAAGCGCCGAAGGTGAGACAGCAGCAGGCATGTCACCCCATTCCCCAGCCCGCGCACCCCGGTGCTTTCCAGGCTCACCAGGCAGCGCGCGCAGCAGTCCCCGTGTGCGCACTGGGCCCCCGCGCGCAGCGAGCAGTTGTGGGCCAGGCAGCAGGGGTCCAGGCACTCCTTGGGCCGGAAAGGAGAGGGGTGACCAGGTCAGGGCGCAGAGCCCCAGGCCTCGAGGACGGGGGCGAGGCGGGGGTCGGCCTTGGGCCCCTGGAATGAGGCCCGGAATTCTGACCTGGCCGGCGCCGCAGTCGCACTCCTCGCCCGCCTCCACGAAGCCGTTCCCGCAGCGCGTCCGCGGCACCAAGAGCTCAGGCTGGGGCGCGTTGGAGAGGCACGCGCCGCCCCCCTTACGGAAGAAGGCGCGGAGCTGGCGGCGGCTGCAGGCGCTAAACACGCGCGGGAACGGGCGCCTGCAGGCAGCGCGGGACGTCGTGTGTGCGGGAACCACCACCACCCGCTGGGCCGCGCCCCCCACCCTGAGGCAGGCCACCAGCCGCGGGACGCGCCATCAGCGCCTGAGCACAGGGCAGCTGGGATCCTCCATGAGGCAGGGCCCAGAGAGCGGACATGACCCGCGCAAAGACGCACAGTGAGCCAGAGCGGGGAACGAGGGATGCGAGTCCCAACCCGGTGCTGCAGCTGCGTCCCGGGGTTGGAATAACAACGCTAGGTAGCTCGGAAAGTATTTTGAGAGTCCGCTTTGCTTACGTTTCCTTCATTTAAGTCTCACAAACAACCCTAAGGGCAGGTGCTATTATTATCCCATTTCACAAAAGAGAAAAATGAGGGATAACCCTTTCACCTAAAGAAACGCAGCCAAGGAACGGCCCCTTCCTTCCCAAGTCGCACAGACCCTTTCCCGCAACTCTAACCGCCCCCCGCCCCCAGCGAGCGCACCCCGTGGCCGCCGCCATGACGCAGCCGCCCTGTTCCGCTGTGGCCTCCGCGCAGCAGCCGTCGGGGTCGTGGCTGAGGCCGAGGCTGTGGCCTATCTCATGGGCCATGGTGGACGCGGCGCCAATCGGGAACTCCGAGTGGTCCTGGGAGGGGGAGGGGAGGGAGCGGTCACCGTGGCTGACCCGCCCCCTCTCTCCCTCCCCCCACCCCATATGTCGCCCTTCTCGCCTTGGGCCTCACCGAGCTCACACCGCCCGAGCTCTCAGCGCTGCACATGCCCTCAACGGGCGCCAGGCCCACTGTGGTGCCCTGGAAGGTGCGGCCTCTAAGGGCAGAGCGCGACTGTGACCGGGCGGGGGCTGGGAGGGGGGTCCCCCCCCAGCCCGCCCAGGACCCTCGTGGCGGACCCACGTGAGCAGCTGCGCCGAGTCATGCGGCCGCTGGGCCCACAGCCCCCGGCGCCACTGCAGGAAGGCCCAGAGCGTGGCGTTCGCGTCCCGCGTGACGCGGATCCGGTCCTGCTCTGTCCACACTTCCAGGCCGATCAGCGCCACCTGAATGTCCAGAGTCCTGAGGAACTGAGGTGGGGCAGGGCTGAAGCCAGGGACCTAGCACCCCCCCACCCCCTAGGGCTTTTGCTCGTCCCCTCCCCCAGGTTCTCGCCCCCTCTCCTCCTCCCGCACCTGCCGCTCTCCCCACACACAGGATCCACCCGCCCGTGCCGAAGTCGCCCCCCTTACTGCTCTGTCCCTGCCACCCCCAACCTGGTCCACGTAGTTGGCAACCTCCAGGAGCCGCCGCTTGGTGTGGCTGAGGTTCCGGTGCTGCGACAAGAACTGGAAAGTGAGGGGAGCACATCGGAAGCAGAATCACCACCACCGAAGTGTAAATTCCAAGGTGGTTAAGATGGGGAGTTGTATGTTGTCTGTATATTGATATAACCACAATCAATTTTATGGAAAGAGGGAGGCAGGGAAGGAAGGGCAAGCTGGGCTGGTGGGCCTCAGCAGTGTGAGGAGGTGAGGGCCTCCCCACCCCCCACTCGCCCGCCCTGTCCTGCCCCCCAACCTTGGTTGTCCCCTCACCAGGGTGTGGTCAGCCACTATGTACAGCTCCAGATACCTCGGGCTCCCCATGGCCTCCCGCCTCTCCTGGGGACGGCAATGACGGCCCTGGGGCAGGCGGCCCTACTTGGGCCCTGACCCTCCCCACCACACCCTCACAAAGTTAACTTTAAGAATTTGCTAGAACCTGTTTCTTTAGCCTCAGAATAACAATATCAGGACAGGGCAGGAGGGGGGCAGCCTGGGGCCTGTTCTGATGGGGAGGGCTAGGAATAATGCGTCCCCACTCTTGTCAGTTGCCCTCACCCTGCTTGGGGGGACATGAGGATGGCCAGCCGTGGCCCTTTCTCCCCCGCGGTCCCTGTGGCCACAGGCCCCTTTCCAGCCAAGCAGCTGCTCCGTCCGGAGGATCTTGTGGGTCCAGGGGTCCTCAGCGGCCCCGGGGGGCCGGGGGTGGAGGTAATAGCTGGCATTGCTGCTGAGCACGATCAGGCCGCTGGGGTGCAGGGTGGTGCAGAGGGGCCATGTGAGCGCCGTCCCCAGCCCCACCCCTGTCCACCCCCAGAGCTGCTCACCTCAGCCCGGAGCAGGCACTGAGGACGGCCCAGGAGCCAGGGAAGCCCCTCACGTGCCCGTGGAGGTGGCAGTGATCCTGCAGAGGACGGGTCCAGACCCCCATCTCAGCCAAGGCTGAAGTGGGAAGGCCTGGGAGGGGGGGGCTGGCTCCGACCTCTCCTTAGAAAAGGAGGAGGAAGATGAGGTTGGAAGGACCCAGGGGTGGGGGGGTGGGACTCCTCAGCGGGTGCAGCCCCCCAGCAACTCCCACCCTGTCCACAGAGCTCATGGAGTCTCACCATGTGGTTGGGGACCAGCACCACCGGCTGCCCATCAGGGCTGTAATGGGTTTCTCTGTATCCCGGGGCCAGCAGCCTGCTGGGAGTGAGTGTCATAGATATCACCTCATTCAGCGCTGCCTCCTCCAGGATGCCCGCCAGCCTTCCTCCCTGAATGCTAACTGAGCAGCTCTACAAGAGGCTAGCTCTTGAGAAGCAGCCTTAGAAAAGGGATAGGCGTATCTGCATTGCTCAGCTCAGCAGGATCTTGGGCCTTAGGAGATAGGTGAAGGCCATGAGGGAGACCCGGTGAGGATCTAGACGTGGGTCATGGGAGACAGGGAGTATAGGAAGGACCAGGGAGGAGGGGAACAGGGAACAGCATGTGGTCCTCGTGGGGCCCTTAGCAGGTGGCTGGGTCCACAGGTCAAGGACATTAGAGAGAGGCTGGGCTGGAGGGGAGGACTTTGGGGACTCTGCTGAGCAGATGGGACTTGGAGCCAAGGAAGTAGGTGAAGTCTCCAGGCATCTGGTCAACCCCCTCCCCTACATTCCCCCCCATCCCACAAACCTTCTCCAGGCCCCACTCCAGGAATGCCTCCATCTTCAGGCCCCTTCCCACCAGGGTGGATTAACCATAAAGGAATCTCTTTCAAGAAAAAATCACCTTGACCTCCTCACCCCTAGACCTCTCTAAAAACCTGTGACTCCTGCTCTCTCCACCTTCTCTAGCCTGGATTCCCTAGAAGGGAGGTGATCTGATCACCCCATTTAATGAGTGGGGAATTTGAAGCCCAGAGAAGCTAAGGTTAGTCATAATGGAGCCAGGGTTCGTCCCCAGATCTGTCTGATTCCATGGGGAGAATGAAATGTGTGTAGAGTGCTTAGCACAGGGCTGGCAGTGCTACCAGCACTTGATAAGTGATCAGTACTGATGATAGAGTCTGGATGGTTTAAAGACCCCCCTTTGCCTCTGATGGGCTCCATCTTATACCACCCCCTCCTACCCCCCCCCCCCACCTCCCCAGGCTGGGCTCTGCCTGCTCACCAGCTCAAAAATCTCTGACTCTGCTCTACCCAGGACACTCGGGACTAAAATGACATTCGTAGCCTGGGAACAGGCCCTTCTGGGATTCCCCAAATTCATTTCTCCATGCTCCCTCCTCTGCAGCTGGAGGTCTCCCAGGCAGACTAGACAAATTGCTGCTTTCTGAATTGCTGCTTTGAACTTTTGTAGTCACTGCTTCTTTGTCCCTGCCCTCCTTGGAGTGCCTCCCGTTCGCACCATCTTTGGAACCCCTTCTCAGGTTCTCATTTGGCTCAGTGTACCCTGTGGGTACCGACTGGGTGGGACTCACTCATCTCTGGCTGCGAGATGCTCCTGGGGGTGGATGAGGGACATGCCCACAGTGGGGCTGCTCCAGCCTCAACAGTCCACATCAGCCTCAAGAGGCCAGACACAAGCCTGCCCCTGTCACCACACCTCCTCGGGGCCCCCTCCCCATCCAGTCCCCCTCATGGATGCATGTCAGCTCCGGCACCGGTGCCAATACCCTCCAGAGAGAGGGTGTGTCCAGCTACCCACACCCCAGCACCACCAACCCCAGCCTGGAACTCACTGATTCTTCTCCAGCTCAAGCAGGAGCTCCTGGCCTTCAGCCTCCAAAGCCAGCAGACCCACGTCTAGGTTTGAGACCTGGACAAGAAGGAGCATAGGGCTGAGGTGGCAGGTATCCAGGCCTCCCTCCTTCGGGGCAGCAGGACGGGGCGCGAGCTGGGGAATGAGCTCCTGGGAAGAACCCTGGGTAGGGGGCAGCAGGCGTCTCAGGTGTCATGGACAGGCATGGGGGTGAGGTCATGCAGACAAGGATGTTCCCAAACTCAGGATGCTTGCTGTCTTCACGAGGGACTTGACAACTACTTGAGCACAGCTGCCGGGTACTCACCATATCCTCCCTGGAAAGGGCAGAGAGCCAGAGAGGGGCCCTGGCACAAGGTGCCTGGCCTGTCCTCAGCCCCCTCTTCTCTTTCAAGCTGGCAGAGGTGTTCCCCAAGCAGGGGAGGACAGTGGGGTCCTAAGGACGCTGAGGAGGGGACATTGAGTGGCATGGTGCAGGCCTCCTCACAGCCTCTTGTTCCCAAGTCTTGCTGACCCTCCCTCTGCAGAATTCAGACTTTACCTCCACCTCCAGTTCTAGAAGCTTCCATACACACACAGTCACATACACACACACACACACACACACATCTGGAGGTTGCCCTCAGCTTCTGGCACGCTCACTCCACACCTGCTTCACTGAGCCCATGAAGTAAACAAGGATCCCCATTTCAGGCGGAGAGAAAAACACTGGCTTCCTGTGCTCGATGGCAGGGGAGGGGGTCCTGGGCAGCCAGCTCCCCCAACCCCGTCTCTGCTGTGGGGAGACTCCCAGAGTTGGAGCCAGCCCAGGAGCCTTGTGGCCAGGGGATGGGGGGGAAGGGTAGGGCACTGCCGTCTCTTTGGAATGTTTGCTCCCCCCCCCTTTCTGGCCCTCCCCTTTTATCTCAATATGAACTGCACTGGAACCACAACCAAGGAGCTGGGAGAATTTGGGGGTGGGGGCATCCTCTGCAGGTAGGGAGCAGACAGGCCTCGCCTCCCCAGCCGTGGGCCCCACAGGGCTCAAGGATGAGCTCATGTGGCTGGAACGCAACTTACTTTTTTGGAGAAAGATCTGCACTGGGGGAAAGGCGGGGGCCCAGCTAGCAGGTCAGATTTGAGGTCTCTGCGCCTCCTCTGGGGCTCCCACCCCATGCTGCCCTCTCTGTCCCTTGCGGCCCCTGCTCTCTTTACTTCTTGCCCTCCCGGTAATCCCCAGCCCCAGCCTGAAATGTGAGTGTTTCCTCCCTCTAGGAGGGGACTCCCTGTTTCAACTCTGTCTGCTTTCCTTTTCTTGGCAGGTTTCCTGGGGGAGGGGCTGGAAAGTGGGGACAGCAGAGCCCCACTGGGATTGCCCTCGTGGTCACAGCACAGGCTGGGGAGGGGGGAAGCCCATGGTCAGGGTGACCCCAGTGTGCATCCAGTCTTCCCCTCCCCCAGCGATTTCCAGTGCCATCTGTGACCACGTGAATGGGGGCCCAAGGAACCCCACTGAGGGACTCAGGCTGGGGACCTGTCAGCCTTCATGGCAGCTCTCCCCTGCTTTCCTTCTCGTTGGGGTTGGACAGTGGGCTGCCCCCTTTCCTGGAAATTCAGAGCAAGGAGGGCTTCCTGGCCTTGGGACATTGGCCAATGGTTTGAAGTCTTTCAGACCTCAGCAGGTCTCAGGCTTCCAGGCTAAAGAGCTGTGTGACCTGGGACAATTTCTCCACCCTCTCTGGCCTTCAGCTTGCCCCTATGAAGTGGCCTACAGGCATGCCCATTTCCTGGCACCCACAGCAACTGGGCTATGGGACATAGATGAGTGCAGTTATTCTGGAAAATGATCAGCAGGAGGTAGGGGGAGGCTGCGGCAGAGCGTCCTGGAGAAATGAAGCAGGGTGGGCTTGCAGCTGGGTGGCCCCAGGGGTTGACCCCCAGCTGGAAGGGAACTCCCCTCCCCCCAGCCAGTGAGGGTGCTGCTCCAGGCCCCCTGGTAGGGTCACGGGGGAGGACAGCAGTGTGTCCAGGGGTCTCATGTTCTGGTAAACTCTGCAAAGTGAAGATATGTGGGTATTTTCTTCAAGAGACCCTGAAAAGCTTCAGGCCCCACAAAGCCTGGACCCACCTCTGCCTAGTGGGGGAGGGGGCATGGCCCAGCTAATTCTGGGAAGGGGGGGAGGAGGGATGGGGGAGGAAGCAAGAAAATGACTTCCATGTGTGCAGACTGACGTGGAGAGGCCTTCCCTCCCCGCCTGCGCCCCTGCCAGGAGCAGCCTGAAGTAACAGAGGGTCCCGGGACCCAGCCAGACGGTCACACTGGGATTTGGGAAGGGGCAAAGGGGCTGGAAGATCCGGGGCCCCTGCTGACGAAGGGACAGTGTGACACTGACCGGCTCCTCCGCGGTGACCACGCGCCGGGATCGGCCATCCAGGACCCAGTGTGGGGTGACGGGCTCTCCAGGAAGGTCTCCTGGGGTGAGGACAGAGCACAGTGTGAGACACGGGGGTGGGGCAGCAGAGGGATGGGTTCAAGGACGTCCAAAGCCCTGGGGGGGGCAGACGCCATCCTCACCACCCATGTGTTGCCCGGAGCAATGCAGGCACCAAGGGCCACCCGGGAGGTGGCAGAGGAGGGATGGGGGAGCTTGGGAAGGGACAGATCAGTTGGGAAAAAGCCCAAATGGCCCCTGGGGGAGGAGAGGGCTTGGGAGTCAGAGGTCACCAGGAAGAGGCCAAGCCCTCCCGAGCAGAGGGGAAGGGAAGTGGGGAGGGCGCCTCGGGCATTTCTAGAAGGGGCAGCAGATGCCTTTGGGGCGAGAGGTCTGTGCAGAGAGGAAACCAGGCCTCCCCAGTCCCTGCCCTCTGAGGAAGGCCATACCAGATGCTATGTGAGGAGGCCTGCCTTGCCCAAAGCACCCCCGAGCCCAGGAATTCCCCCATCTTGTCCTCAGCGTGTGGGGGTCCAGAGGACAGAGCCTGAGTGCTCCAGGCTTGGGGCGGCCTAAGGAGTCTTCAAGAAGAACCCCAGAGCCCAGATGCCTGAGATGCTCCCCTGGAAGGCCCCTGGCCCACCCCTGGGCTCCAGCAGCCCTTGCCAGGTCTGGGGCCTGCAGTCTCTGTGCCCTGTCTAGGGAGCCAGCTCCCAGAATGGCACCCCACCCCTCCCAGGCCTGGTTCCAATCAAGTTCAGATGGCAGTGGCTGCCCGAGGAAGTAGCTCAGCACCTGCTGGGGACCCCCAACTCCTTTTCCTCCTCCATCTTCTCTGCCAGACCCCGGACATCAAAGATCTAAAAGAGCAGCAGCTCCAGGAGTCCCCTTCCATCAAGAAGCCCTCCCAGATTAATGAGTGAGTTGCCTTCTGGCAGACTAGCCAGTGGGGGACAGAGGTGGGGGAGCCTGTGATAGAGGCTGAAGGGACCATGTCAGGAGGGGTCTGCATGGGTCTGGCAGGGAGGGGGAGGTCTCGTAGCCCAGAGAGGGGTTAACTGAGTATGGAGAACCAGGTGTAGTAGATCCCAGGTCTCCAGGGGTGACAGGGAAGGATGTGCCACTGTGTGTGTGTGTGTGTGTGTGTGTGTGTGTCCCCACACAGCCTTGTGTATACACACACACACACAGGCACTTTGATGGAGGGAGAAGGAGCCATGGTGACTAGTAGAGTAGAAGTGAAAACCAAGAGAGCAGGCTGGTGTTGGGGAGCCCTCCGACTCCCCATGAGCCTCCCCTGGGGCCTGGCCAGGCCTGGAAGGGGAGGGAGCAGCAGAATGCCTGGGGACTGTCCCGAAAGGCATGAGGGCTGTGGCCCTCCCAGCCTTCCCCTTGGGCCCCAGGGCTGAGCAGGACCATGAAGGGTCAGCCCTCCAACAGGCAGCCACAGCCCTCTCTTGGGTCCCCCACACACACCCAGCCCCTCGGACAGTGCTCAGGCCAGGCCTCCTCCCTTTGCAGGACTTGGCTGTCCCCCTGTCCATTTGGAGAGGTTAACAGCCCCATTTCACAGAGGGTTTGGGGAGGTTCAACTGGGAAGGGGCAGAGCTGCGGCCCTCCCAAGGGCCCTGCTAACCAGGCACCAGCTGCAGGAATAAGTCCTTCCCTATCTAACCAAACAAGGCAACATCATTGCTGTCCCAAAGCCGGTGAGGGAGTAAGTGTGTGGTGGAAAGTCCTAGAGCCTGAGGGCAGAACACAGGCTCTGGGGCCCATGGGGGTGGGGGGCTTCCCAGAGGAAGATCTGGTCACACTGGGGGCTGTAGAGCTGGGGGGGGCTGGCAGAGCAGAGAGTCCAGGCAGCAGCTGAGAGGGGACAGGCAGCGCCTCCTGCTTTGCTGGCAGAAGAGTGGCAGCCTGGCAGAGTGTAGGCAAGGCCACAGGGAGGCCGGCCTAGGCACCAGCATTTCCCACAGAGACCCACCCTGACCCTCCCCATACCCTGCTCTTCTCACTGCACGGGGAAAAGGGGGACAGCCAGGGTGGGGTGGGGGCTGTTCAAACTCTCCCATCCCTGATACTCCCGAGGCTCTGGGCGCATCCCCCAGCCCCAACCCCGCCCCAACATCAATCTCTTGGCCTGCCCGCCTGGCGCATCCGCACCCCGGTCCTCACCTGGAAGCGCCGCGGTCCCTGGTGCCCACCACGGTGGGAGCTGCAGCAGCAGCAGCAGCAGCGTGGGCGACCCCCGAACTCCCCAGGACCCGCGGCCCATGGCTGTGAGCGCTCCGGCCTCCAGGACGGGCTCCCGGCCCCGCCCCGCTGGGTGGCCGCCGCCCACGCCCCGCGCAGCCCGGCCGGCCGCCTCCCAACCCGCTCGGGCCCCCCCAACCCCCACACCATGGGTGGGGCCCCGCCCACGCCGCGGCCGCCGCCGATCGGGGTCGCGACCCTGGAGGTGCAGAGCGGACCCTGTGAGTCCTCGGAGAACCTGGATGACTCTCCCGGCCCGGGAGTGGGGGGGTAGGAGAATCTGTCGCGCTGGGTGGGGCGCGGCGGGGACGCGCCGCCCGGTAGGTCCCGAAGCGCCCTTACACGTCGGGTGGAGGGTGGGGACGGGGCGGCCGCCAGGGGCTCCTTGGTCTGCCCGAGAGTGTCCCCCTTGTGGTCTCCTGAGCCGACCTCGGTTCCCGCCTCGCCGCGGGATCCCTTGGGGGAAGGGAGGCAGGTGCGCCGCGGCCCGGAGCCTCGGAGGCCAGCGCGGGTGCTGCGGGGAGCGGGCAGGGGCCGCCGTCCTGGGAGCTTCAGGGCGGGGCGAAGGGATGCCCAGCCCGCCCGGGTGTAGAGCCATCATCTCCCCAACGCGGGGCACCCAGCCAGCCTCCCAAAGTCTGTTCCTTGTTTTTAACATCTGTTTATGTAACATAATAAATTCGTTTAGCCAGTAGTGACTACTCAGACAGCGAGGAGTGTTTTAAGCCAATCTCTGTGTTTCTGAGGAGTTGGAATTAGCAAGAGTTCCAGCAGGGAGGGACACCACGGTCCCATGATACAAACTTCACATGATGTTTTGGGAAAGATCTACCCCCCCTCCCCACCTTTCCATCCCGTGCTCAGCCCTCAGCCCCCAAAGGGAAGCTGCTATCATTAGCTTCTTGTGTAGCTTTTCCATTATTTTTATGCATCTGCAAGACAATACGGGCATATTTTTCTCTGCTTCACATTTTTCTTGAACTTTGGTTTTTTTTCACTTACTACACGTTGGAGGTTTCTCCACATCAGTGCATTTAGTGTCCTCATTATGGTCATTCTTATTAAGACTGTTACTATAATTACTGCTTTGGTTGCTTAAAATCAATGTTATTCGGATATAACTTGTGGCCTCTTGCCCTCCATCTTTCTCTACTTTCTCATCAGAGTGAGAGTGCCGGCACACTCCTCTCTCTGCATGCATACTTAATACATTTCTTACCTGCTTGCTCTATCTGCCCTGTGCCTCTGGAGGGTGCAGACAAGAGCCTAGGAAACCGAAATCAGGTAGCATGTTTTGGCGAGCCTTAGCCAGGAGCCATTTCCCTCCGACCGTCTGGACTGATGATACCGGGAATTGGCCACGTGCTGTCCGCTTTGTTTGCTTCTCACCTGGGTCATTGCTGTCCTCTCGTATATCCTCATTTTCATTGCTCTCTCTAGGAATCTCGGGGCTCTGATGTGCCCCCGGGACATAACCTCTGCTCTCCCCAAGACTTTGGCTCCTTCCTAGGAGGTGGCAGGGGCCCATCTCCATGCCATGCAGGTCCAGAGAGGCTCAGGTGACTGATCTCACCCTTTGGAGCCTGATGGGGGACTTCTCCCCGTGTCGTGCAAGAGTCCAATGGGAGCCAAATCGAGTCCCCTGTCCTTGTCTCTCTGTCTCTCTGTCCTCTGAGATTTCCCACACTCTCTTTTCCTCCCCTCTGAGGTCCCAGACCCTTCCTGCTGAATCTGTTCCTCTTTTCACCTCTTCCACAGAGGTCCTCTCCCCTGCCTCCATGAGAATCTCCTTTCTCCTCTGTCTGGCTTTCTATTCTTTCTGGAACATTCCGTCTTCTGGAAAACAGGATTCTGGGCTAAAGATTCTTGTACCAAACAGTGTTGTCTTAAACATTCTAGAGAGTTGCCTCTGGTTTAGGCCAAGGGAATGAGGTGCTTTCCATTGAGGGTATCTCCACCTGAAAGCCCAGGTGAGGTTGCAGTGTAAGAAAAAACCCCGATGACTCTCATTAAAATCGCCTGAGCTTGTGAGAGCCAGTAAGCCCTGTTTTTCTTAAAATGAGCATGCAGGCCTTCTCGCTCTCTGCTGGCTCGTGTCACTCTCCAGTTCTCACCCCCCTGGGGCCAGCCTAGATGGGGGGCCTCTCCACACCCACCCACCCACTGTCACTTTCCAGTGCAATTAAAACTTTGGCGGCCTTTCTCATGGGGGAACTTCCAGTGCTAAGTTTGCTTTCACTTTCTAAAATATGCGCTGCAAAGGACAGAGGGAGCCTCAGTCCTGGCCCTGTCCATACCTAAACTCCTCTGCCTGCCCGAAAAGCATACTAAGCTACATTCGTAAAGGAGCCCGATTTCCTCGCCAAACCTCCTTCCCTCTAGCCCGACCGCGGCAACAGCTGGGCTGGCCCCCGGGAGCGCCCCCCTCTAATTTCTTTGCTTGAGGCAGATCCTTTCCAGTTTCTTAGGCAGCAAGCCAGGCCATAAGTTACGGGCACAGATACCCAGGAAACGAGTGGGTTGGCTCAGCAGCTTCAGGATGGTCCCGGGCCTCCATCCCCTGCATCCCCGATGAGCCCAGGGGTTCCCGGGAGAGGGTGCCTGATCCCAAGCGGTGGGGAACGCTGGCAGACCAGCGGCCTGGGAACCAGTTGGGACATCCGCCTTTTTCTTCTTCCTCTTCCAGAGAAGTGGGTGGTGCTTTTGCGGCATACTACCTCGTCGCAGTCCCACCGGGGGGACGGCCGGGGTTAACCACAGATGGGACAGTTGTAACCCTATCCTGCAGTTAAATATTTTTTGTAAAAAGGACCGAAAGTGGTAAAAGTAATTCCTTGCATACAGCTCTTGTAGCCTTCTATCAGAACAAACTCTTAAAGGGCTCTTGCAAATTAATTTATGCCCAGGAGCACTCTCAGAGGCTTCTTCTCATGCCCCTTCCTCGTGGGATAATCCTCTTTTAAAAGGATGGGGAAGCAGAGCCCTCCAATGGTGCTCATAATTACAATACCATCCTCTGGTATGTAAAAGACAGGGGAAGCCGTCAGAAATTCCCTAGGCCTGATATTTATAGCTCTCTATCAAGGCGAGGGCCTAAGAGGGGCGTGTACCTATTATGCCCATGTCTCAATTTCCATTAAAGGAGGAAACACCTATTTGTTAAAAGGCATGGTAGATATGCCACCAAGCCCGTTAATTGTAATAAATTAAGGGAAATCACTCAGGAGAAAGAGGAAAACCCGGCTCTGTTCTAGGGGAGGCTAGTGCAAGCCTTAACAAGTTACTAATGTCAGCCCAGATTCCCAGGAAAGTCAGATTTCGCTGGGCACCCATTTCATCAGCCAGTCTGCACCTGACATTCAGAGAAAGCTGCAAAAGCTCTCCGTGGGCCTGTGAACTGCCACTTGTGACTTATTAGAAACTGCCTTCTCTTTCTTTGATAATCGAAACCAGGCCGAGGAGGAGGAGAAGGCAGAGGTAAGCAAAGACCAGAGAACAGGCTCACTTACTGCAGTCGCTGGCAGCAGCGCCTTGTCCTCTCCTGGTCTCCCACTTTGGGCTTCAAGCCTCAAGAGCCTTCTACAACTGGGAGTCCGAGGGCCAGTGGCAGAGAGGGTGCCGGAAACTTCAGACAGCCCTCGGCCTCGGGACCCACCAGGCCTTGCCCCAGGTGCCACCAACATGGGCTTTGGGCCCAGGGACTGCACTGGCTCCAGAGGGGGGTGAGACAGCCCCTCGAGCCCCGCTCCGGGCAAGGGAAGAAGCCTGCGGATGCCCGAGGCCACATATGGCCCTTGACTTCACATCTGACAACCTTGGAGGAGCCCCAGGTGACACTGGACAGGACACGGAAGGGCATAAATTTCTTAACACTGAAGCCACTCTGGGCCTGCCTCCCCCCAGGCTTGCCTAGTTATGAGAGTTGACAGTAAAACCAAGACTAAAACCTTCACTGGCCCTCTCCTTTGTAGTCTCAAGGACTTCTAGTGTCCCATCAATTTTTCATTGTTCCTGAGTGTCCCACTCCTTCTGCAGAGGGCCCTTCTTCACTCCCCGGGGGCCACCCAAAGACTGAACCCGACTAGTGTTTACCCCTTATTTGCCCTGACAGCCCTTGTCATCCCCCCAAAAAAATCCTTAAGCAAATAAACCCGTCAGTAGGCATCCCAGGGCAAGCCCATGAATAACCCCTAACTGCATTCAAGTTTTCAGTCCAAAATCTTAAAAACTCATTTTTTTATCTCTCTTCACCCTAACTCTCAATACCTATTTGCTTTTAAATGGCAAAAACTTAAAAATAAAATTCCCACCCTGCTCACTTAGACGGTGCTGCCGCAAGGTTTCAAAACAATCCCCATTTCCATAAAAATGCCTCAACAGCAGACCTCCCTGACCTCCAGCTCCCTCAGCACACCTTCTTGCAAGGCACTGACTTTGTAAACTGACAGTTCCTAATATAACCATACATTTTATTATAGTCACTATTAACTGAATGAATGTGGATATGGAGAGTTGAAAAAAAGGTTTTAAAAAATAAATTTGTGGTCATTACTAACAACAAACCCTAAGTGAATATAAAAATGTGCAGAAGTTTTAAGCCCTAGTATGGAAAGTTGTGAAAAGTTTTTAAAAAGTAAGTTTTGTTTATAGTCTCAGCTAACTATGAAAGTTATTAAAAAGTTCATAAAAACGAATTGTCTATCATAATCAATGCTGCTGTCAGTTAAACTGCTCTTAATAAAAGGTTATAAAAAGTTTTCTTAACCATCTAAATAAATACTCTTAAAAAAACAGGTTAATAATACCCTTTTCTTAATATTCATGTTAACCTTATCATCCTTTATTTTAAAAACAAGTCTTCTCACTCTTAAAACTGTTACAAAAATTTGTTCTCTCATTTTAATGTATGCGCTGGTTTGAAAGGATGTGTGTCCCCTTGAAAAGCCATGTTTTAATCAAAATCCCATTTCGTAAAGGCAGAATAATCCCTATTCAATACTGTCTGTAATCAGATCATCTCCCTGGAGATGTAAGTCAATCAAGAGTGGTTGTTAAAATGGATTAGGGGAGATGTGTCTCCACCTATTTAGGTGGGTCTTGATTGGTTTACTGGAGTCCTATAAAAGAGGAAACATTTTGGAGAAAGCTAGAGATTCAGAGACAGCAGAGAATGCTGCAGCACCACGAAGCAGAGTCCACTAACCAGCGCTTTGGAGATGAAGAAGGAAAACGCCTCCCAGGAGTTTCGTGAAACCAGAAGCCAGGAGAGAAAGCTAGCAGATGATGCTGTGTTCGCCATGTGCCCTTCCAGCCAAGAGAGAAACTCTGAATATCATAGGCCTTGTTGAACCAAGGTATCTTTCCCTGGATGCCTTTGATTGGACATTTCTATAGACTTAGTTTTAATTGGGACATTCTCAACCTTAGAACTGTAAACTAGCAACTCATTAAATTCCCCCTTTTAAAAGCCATTCCGTTTCTGATATATTGCATTCAGGCAGCTAGCAAACTAGAACAGTATAAAACTGAAGTGCTAAAATACTTTAACATATTACCTTAAAACGTGTTTAAGAAGTATTACAATAATTAAAAGATTTTCTATCCTTCTATTAGCTAAATTTACATGGGTAAAATGTTATCATATATTTAGAAATTGTTTCTTTTCAAATACTTATCTGTATAACAACCAGATTTACCTATCAGCTACACAACTTTACTGGAAGGCTTCTCTCAAAGCACAGGTGGTCAGCTGTAAGTCAAAACTTCATCTTCAACAACAAAAACAAAACTTAAAAAAAGGCAAATATACAAATTATGTTCTACCTGTAACTAACATAACTAGTAATTATATTACTAGTGATGCCTAGTACATGTATAAAAGTAAAACAGAACAAAGCTTCTGCTATAGTTTGTAATTAGTAAGCAAAACAACTATTAAAAAATGTTTTTATTTCTAAAAGTAAATTCATTTAAAACACTTATAAAAGATTAAAGCTTGGGGGAGTGTGAGGGGAGTTCAGTGGTAGAATTCTCACCTGCCACGCAGGAGTCCTGGGTTTGATTCTCAGCTCGTGGACTTCCCAAACAAAGAAACCAACAAAAACAAACAAAATTCAACACATGATGCTGCAATAACTGGATAATCACATGGGAAAAGAATGAAATGTGACCCCACCATACAGCATACCAAAAAAAAAAAAAAAATTAAAGCTTAACTCTTACAGCAATCATATTTACACCTAAGCTGAACTGTTATTTCTAAATTCTAAGTGCTTTGCTCTTTGTATAACCTAATAATGCCCTAGAACTTTAAATATCGCTGTTAACACCCAAGGCTCAGAGTTAAAGTTCTCCAGCTCTATAAGCCAGCATTACTCCATACAGCAACATGGAAATGATGCTAATCTAGTTAGGACCAAAATAAATATAATATTGTCTATATTCTAAAACTTGAACTTCTGTGTGACGCCAAAAAGGAGCCAGAGTATTTTAAGTATAAATAAATAAATAAATAATATATATATTTGCAAAATCCTTAAAACTAAAAAAAAAAAAAAGAAAAGAAAACATAAAACTATTAAACTTCTCCACCTGGGAAATTCCTTCTATTCTCTGAAGCAATGAATATTCCCAATGTAATAAGCCAAAACCCTCCCCCTGGGAACTTTAGCTCAAAAAGCAAAACTAATTGCCCTCACCTGAGCTCTAGAACTAGGAAAAGGGAAAATACTGTGCCTTCCTAATTGTGCGTGCTCATGAAGCAATGTGCAAAGAGCAAAGTTTTCTCCCAATTAAATGCCACCAAGAAATGCTCAATTTCTTAAATGCTGTGCTCTTATCAGAAAAAGATGGCATAGAAGTAAAAACCTAAAATTGTGTCATGATAACCCATACCAAACTCTGAAATCTGTTCTACAGCCTAATTGTTGCAATGTGCTTTGAAATTTATTGCTTTTTCGAATATATGTTATTAAAAATAAAAATTTCATACCAGTGGTCAATGAGTGAGAGGGTTAAGGGGTATAGTATATATGAGTTTTTTCTTTGTTCTTTTTTATTTCTTTTTCTGAAGTGATGCAAATGTTCAAAAAAATGATCATGGTGATAAATACACAACTATATGATATTGTGAGCCATTGATTGTACACCATGTGTAGAATGTATGTCAATATGTTTGTATGTTTGTTTGCTGTCTACAATGAAAATATTTAAAATAAATAAATTAAAATTAAAATTTCAGTTGTCAAAAAAGATGGCAGTAATTCATTGCCCTGGCCATCAGAAAAACAATACCAACATCACTCAAGGGAATAATCAAGCCAACACGGCAACCAAAACCACAGCCCCCTCAATCAAGCCCCTTCTAAGCCTCATTCCTGCACCCCTTAACTTAGCACATGCACCCTCTTATTCTCCTATTAGCAGGAATGAGCTGCCCAGCTAAAATTCACTCTTGGACCTGAAAAATGGTCACTTCCTTCCCTTTTCCCCAGTCTCACTTGGTTAATACATCTCCTAAGCCTGCTCACTTCTAGTGTCCTGGTACTATTAATCGGTCCTTACATTTTTAAGCTTTTCACCAAATTTATTTCTTCCAGACTAGAAGCCTTTGACGTCAAACCAGTGCTGATGGGAGAATCTTCAGCTGTTCCAACCACTGCGCCCTCCCCACTTTGGGGGATTTGGGGCAGTGCCGTTTTGGTTCCACCCCTCTCAAATGAGATGGCCAGAGAGTTCTGCACCCCGCCAGGCAGGGCTTACACCCCATAAAAAGCCAGAAGCAGCCTCAGAAGATGGACCTTCATCCCTCAGCACCCCTTAAGAATAAGGGGCGAGAACTCTCTGAGGCAGGCTGGAACAGGATGAGAGGGGAGACAGAGAAAGCCATGAGGGAGCCCTTGAGTCAGAACAGTTAGTCAAGGTCAGCAGGCCCTGTGTCCAGCACAGACACCGCCCTGGGGCTGCCCACTTACAGGAAACACCCGGCCACAGCTAAGGGTCCTAGAGCCTAAGGACCTCACCTGAGTGAGTCATCTTCAGACAGGGATGGAACCAACGGCACTGCCCAAATGCACTGTCCGCCAGCAAGCACTGTCCTGGGGAGAGGGGAGAGAGGAGAGAGAGCCCCAGACAAGGAAGGAGAAGGGGGAATACGTAAAGCTGATCTCTAAAAGCAAAGGGCCCCACAATGCCTACTGCCTCTCACCCTCCATCCTCCTGTAAGAGTGCCTATGTGCTCCTCTCTCTGTGTGTGTACTTAATACATTTCTTACCTACTTGCCCTAAAGATATATATAATTCACATACTATAAATGCACCCATTTTTTATAGAAGATATAAATGTATATCATAGGGAAAAACACAGATTTCCTTGTGAGTTACGACTTAGAGGTATGCAGATTTGTGCTGTAAATAGCAATATGTAAATATACATCCATTTGGACCATATGAATGTATTTATCTCTTCCTTACCTAACTGTAAAAGCTTGCCAGATTTCTGCATATTATGTGGATGAAAACTGGAAGCAATTTATTTTTCTTTCTTTTTTTTTTTGGCTTTAGACAATGGGAATTTATTAGCTGACACTTTAGCCCGTAAGAATGTCCAAATCAAAGCATCATCAAGGCGATTCTTATTTCCTGAAAACCAGCTGCCCGTGATCCTTGGCTCCTCTGCCACATGGCAGGGCATATGCAGCATCTGCTGGTCTCGCCCTTCTCTTCTGGGCTTCGCTGATTTCACTCCCTTGCTTCTGTGGCTTTCTCTCTCTCTCTCTGAATTGCAATTCTAAATGATTGCATTTAGATGCAATTCTAAATTATTCTAAATGGGTCACATCTTAACTGAAGCAGCCTCACCGAAAGGTCCTACCCACAATGGGTCCTCACCCACAGAAAAGGATTAAATTTAAGTAAGTGTTTTCTGGAGTACATATAGCTTCAAGCCACATGTGCTGTGTCCACGCAATAGCATACACTCTAGGATGCACCCATTTCAAGTGTACAGTTAGATGAGTTTTGATAAATGGATACACCTGTGTGATCACCACCATACTCAAGAGACGATTCCATCAACCCCAAAGAGTTACCTTGTGTCCCTTCCCAGTCTCTTCCACTCCCAACCCCAGGCGAGCACCAATCTGCTTTTCTGTCTATAAGGTAACTTTTGCCTGTTCCAGAACATCATAAATGGAAGCCTACAGCATGTGCTCCTTTGTACCTGACTTCCTACCCTCTTTCTGATGTTTTTGAGACTTACTTATCTTGCCTCATTTCCCAGTAGTTTGTCCCTCTGCATTGCTAAATAGTGTCCACGATGAGAATGAAGCACGGTTTCTCTTCTAGTCTCCAATTAGGCATTTGGGTTCCTTTCCAGATTGGGGCTCTTGTAATACAGCTGCCACAGCACTGCTGTACAAGCCTTTATGTGGACATATGTTTCCATTTCTCATCTGTAAATACCTAGAAGTGGAATTCAGTCATATGGTCATATTTACTTTTTGAAGAAACTCTCAAACATTTTCCAAAGTGATTGTATCATTTTTACATTCCCCACCTGCAATGTATGAGAATTCCATTTCTTCCACATCCCCACCAACATTTAGTGTTTGCCTTTTTCATTTTAGCCATTCTAGTGGGTGTGTAGCATCGTCATTATTTTTTATGGCTAAATGCTATAATTTATTCATATAGTCCCTTTAGGGCATGTGAATGGTTTCCTATCTTTTCTTTTTTTCCTTTTTTTTTTTCAGAAGAAATGAGAATGTTCTCATATTGATTGTGGTGGTGAATCTTTTGTTCTTACAGATAGTACTGCAGTAGATAATCTTATATGCAGGTATATGTATGGATTAAATTCCTAGAAGCAGGATTACTAGGTGAAAGAGTATATGCATTTATGATCTGGGTAGATACAAATTGCCTTCCAGTTTGTAGCAATTTACAATCACACCAGCAATATTTGAGAGTGTCCATTTTCCCACAGCCTTAATAGTGTGTTATTAAACTTTGTGAAATTTGCTTATCTGGAAGGTGTCAGTGCAATTTTAATTTGCATTTCTCTTATGAGTAAGATTGAACATTTGTTCAAACTTTTAAAAGCGACTTGTATTTCCTTTCCCCTGAATTGTGTGCCATATCAGCAACCCATTTTTCCACTGAACTGTTGGTCTTTTCCTTAACAATTTGAGGGAACTCTTTATATATAAAGTAGATGAACCCTTCATCTGCAGTACAAGTTGCGACTCTTTTTCCCAGTGTGTGAAAACCTTCCAGCTTGTGCGTGGCGTTAGTTCATTCATTTTCATTGCTGGGTGGTATTCCACTGTATGACTATAATTGTACCTTTGGGTGGGAGTGGGGATGGGGGACCTCTTCTTCCAGGGACTAGACCTGGCATAAGGAGGCCAACTCAAGCCACCCCACAGCCCCCTCCCTATGGACCATCAAACCTTATTATGTCAGAGGGACCACTTCCTCCGGGAAGCCTATGGCCAGACTGGCCAGGGGTCAGCAGAGGAGCTCTGAGAGGAGCTCTGTTGGTAGCTTCCCATCAGTGTCAACAGCCCATGGCTGAGTCCATAGTTGGGACTCCTTTGGAAATAGAATTTCCAAATATACTATGGGCTCAGAATAAAGACTACCTTTCCCAGATTCCCTTGCACCTCTGAGTGGCCATATGACTAAATGCTAGTCAATGGGACGTGAGTGGATATGACAGGTACAACTTCTGGGTTGTGTCCCAAAGGGATGGGTGTGCCTTCTACTTCCATTCCTTTTTTATTTTTGGATTCAGTAACTTTTATTCCAAAATAAAATGATTTAAAAAAATTCCTCATTAATATATATTTAACTTATCACATGCTTTTGCATCATTCACTAAAATTAATAAACGATTTTCTCCTTTAATCTGTTAGCAAAGTAAATTTATTAATACTTTAAAAAATATCATACAATCCTTGTGTTCCTAGGATAGACCTTACTTGATCATAAAATGCTATCCCATTAAAACACGGCTAGATTCTTCCTCCTTAACATTTTTTTTTTTTATACAGGCAGGCACTGGGAAATGAACTCAGGTCTCCAGCATGGCAGGCGGGAACTCTGCCTGCTGAGCTACCATGGCCCACCCCTTAACAATTTTATTTAGGGTTTTTTCACCTGCACTTATAACTGAGATCAACCTAAGTTTGTGTGTGTGTGTGTGTGTGTGTGTGTGTGTGTGTGTGTGTTAATTAGCAAATTTGTGCGTTTACAGAAAAATCATGCATACAGTACAGGATACCCTGATGAGAATCTGGACCTAATGGGACCATCATAAACCCCACAATCAAAGGCAATATATTAGGGATGGAGGAAAATAAGATAAAAGGATCCAAAGTCCCAACACCTTAACCACCATTACATACCCAGGCTACTATGGAGGAGAAAAATAAAATTCCACCATGTTGAAGTCACTGTATTTGATCTGTTGTTAGAGCTGCCTAATTCTAATACAGAGTTCATTGCCAGCATGTAAGGACATAGGAAGCTCCTCAAAACATCTGAAAAGTCCAGAGTGGGCTTTGAGGAGTTGGATGTGAAGGGGGAGGGTGCTGGAGGAGAGATGGAAGGGAGGGATGAAATCTGGGGTTGAGGGGAAGAGCGAGGAGACATGGACAAGACAATTAAATTGTTTCTTTGCAGAGTCCCCCAGAGTCCACACTCGATTGGTAGATGGGGTTCAACCCACCTCTCACCCCCATTTCTCTTGGGGCAAGAGCCCTGGAGCTGAGTCATAGGGTGTCAGATGTCACACAGCTGTTCTCACAGAAGAGGGCAGGACCCGGTGCTGCCTCCTTCGCGGACCCCAAGTGGTCACAGCTCCCGGCATCCTCCTAAGGGCAGGCAGTGCCACAGGTCAGCTCAGTGGGCAGCACAGTAGAGGTCCCCAGTTTTGGCTGCTTCAGGATCAATGAGCTTCCCACAGAGAAAACCCTAGTCACGGGATCACACAGGGACCGTCACACCTGACCTAACTGGACAACAGCCCCTGAAGGTCCCAAGGGGACTGGCGAGCATGTGGATGTCAGGATCCATCCCTTGGAGCCCTGGCCCACCAAGTGGATTATTCTCAGAAGGGAGAACATCACGGGGGAGGAGAAACAAAGGTTTTCTCCCCTGCCCAGATGATGGGCAGGCACAGGAGAGGGGAAGCGAGGCCTCAAAAAGAGGTACAGGGGGAGGAAAAAAAAACATACAGGAATTAGTGAATGTGTCTTGGAAGTGGAGGTGATGCTGAGTCTAGACAGCAGGCCCCCAGCAGCCACCTGTCACTCAGCAAGCACGTGGCTGCTCCCTGCCTCCATCAGAATATGGGCCCCCTCTTTTTAGGAGGCCCTGGCTCCCTATTCTCTCTTCCCAGCCTCCCCCCAACTCCCGACACCACCCCACAAATGTGGGCAGCCTCTAGATGCTAGCCCAGCACTGCACCTGTGCACACGTGTGCCGGGTGGCTACCTGTGCACGCACGTGTGTTAGGTGGCTACCTGCAAGCTCGCCTTCTGTGAATCCATCTCCACCGAATTCTTGCCCATGCTTAGCTTATGAGAAAGCCTCCTTCTGCAGAGGGGAAGAGTGGACGTTGGAGCCTCTGCCCAACCCCAACTGTGCCTCCCCTGCCCACTCCAGTGCTTAGCCCCAGACTGCTCACTTGACTGAGCAGCTGGAGCCATGCAGAGAGTGGGGGCACCTCATCTTTTTTCCTCCTCAGCCCTTTCTTCAGCACAAACTGGGTGGAGAGAGGGCAGCTGGCTGGATTTAGGGGTGATTCTAGAAAGGATCCCCAAATTTGGAGGGGGACAGGTTAGGGAGGTATGGGAGCTGTGAATTTGTTTAGTTCTTCCTACCCATGGGGGTGGGGGCAGTGGGGACAGGTGACGCGGCTCCAGCCCAGCTCCGGACCCACCTCCAGACGTGGCAGGCCCCGAGGCTCAGCAGCAGCAGCAGGAGGCCCTGCAGCGGCCCCAAGACCCAGAGAAGCCGCTGGGACAGGCGCAGGCGCTGCAGGCCTGCAACACGGGGACCGGACTGAGCAGGTAGGGGGCCTCCAGGCCTCCCCCCAGCCAGGACACCTATCCCTTCACCTTATCCCTGCAGCCTCCCTTCCCAGGAAAGGGCTGTCCAAGGGCCTCCAAGAAGCCCTCAGGAGGGATGCTCTGAGCCGTGGGGGGTGCGCTGGGAGAAGGCGCACCCTCACCTCTGTTCCCGAAGTAGGTGGAGGTGGAGGCCACACCCAGCACATTGGAGGCAGTGCACACGTAGTCCCCCTGGTCACTGGGCTGCAGCCTGTCCACGTCCACCCGCAGGGCATTCGGGAAGGCCCAGACATGGATGTGTGGCTCGGCGGGGGCGCCCCGGGGCTGGCTGGAAGCCACCAGACGTTGGCCAAGGTGGAGTGTCAGGCTGGCGGGAGGCTCACTGTCCACCCGGCAGTCCAGGATGCCCTGGAGGCCGCTCTTGGGCTCCACAAAGGCTGTCATGGTAGGCGTCGCGGGAGGGTCTGCGGGGTAGGGGTGTGCTGGTGACGGAAAACAGCCGAGGTGGCTTTGCCTCCCTTCAAGGGGGGGACCTCTTCCCTGCCCCCCCGAGTCTGTGACTCCCCCTGACCAGTGGAAGGCGGAAGTGACATGCGACCTTGGCGCTAGGACCTCAAGGGCCCTTGCAGCTTCTGCTCTTCGCTCCTTGGAGCAGAACCTGGGGGGAGCCCCGGCCAAGCAGGGGCCAGCCTCAATCCCTCTGGCCTCAGGTGAGCCTTCCCAGCCACCTAGGGGGAGACCAGCAGAACTGCCAGGCCCAGATTTCCAAACCACAGAATTGTGAGCAAATAAAATGTTGTTTTAACAACAAACCAATATGTTTGGGGTGGGGGGTGGTGCTTGCATAGCCACAGCTGGCCCATGCGGGAGGGGGTCCTGGTGAAGAACAGACAGGAGAGCTGCAGCTGATGAGGCCCTGTGCTATGCCAGGCACTCTGGCTGCTTCCCCCCCCCCAACCTGTGCTCTTCACAAGATGAGGGGACCGACGTGCTCCCCGTTTACAGATGAGGAAACTGAGGCCTGAGATGCCACAACTAGCCGGTAGCAGAGCTAGGAACTCCCTGTGTCTGCAGCCATTGCTCTCGGCAGATGGACGAGACGGCCGGCATGAGGCGGGCAGGTGAGGGGTGGGGAGACGGCAGGGGGCAGCGCACACTCACAGAGCACGCGCAGCACGACGGGCACGGAGGCAGCGGCCCAGTCGGGGAGCCCGGCACTGCAGTGGTACACGCCAGCTTGGTCACGGGCCACGTGGGCGAAGGCGAGCGTGGGCACAGGCTGCCCACGGAGCTGGCGGCCGTTCCAGAACCAGGAGAAGGTGGCATTGAGGGCGGGCCCGGGGCCACCGGGGAGGAGGCAGCTCAGGTTCAGCGCTGAGCCCTCAGGCACGTCCAGGCCGGGCTCGGCCACCACCCACACACCTGCAGGCGAACACCGGGGCACAGGTGGGGGGGCTGCGGCCTGTGGAAGCCGGGCCTCTGTGCACCAGGGGAAGGTCTGAATCCAGCTTGGGATCTGGACCTCTGCGGGGGGCTCTCAGCCTCCCCATCAGACCACGATTTGCTGAAAAAACAGCTCTCATCCTGAGACTAGGCACCCTGCGGGGGGCTGCACACACCCCCCCCTTATCTGGGCAGGCATCTTGCACCTCCTCCATCAGACGGGATTTCCCCTGAGAAGAGCTTGTCTCTCTCTGGGCAGAGCTTGTCTCTCTCCTCACCCCAAGCTTCTGCCAGCCTGGGCTCTGTGAGGGTGGGGTTAGGTCTCCCCTGCACCAAATACCCCTTGGGCACCGCCACACCTACCCCCTTGGGAGAAAACTCCCAAGAACAAGGCTGCATCTCCTAGTGGGAGCTGTGCTTCCTATGTCAGATCAGGCTTCTCAGAGCAGGATACTACTTGCCCCCTTGGGCCAGGCAGGCCCCTCCAGCTGGGCCGCCCCCAGCCCCGTCATGGACTCCAGCCCGCAGCCCCCAAGCTCTGAGCCTGAGCCCCCCAGCATGTCCCTCTGCTCACCTTCTGTCCACAGCCGCCCCGAGGTGCTGACAGAACCCAGCGAGTTGCGGGCCGTGCAGGTGTAAGTGGCCTCGGCCCCTGCCGGCACATCTTGCACCTGCAGCCGCAGGGCATTGCGGGTCACCTGGACGCGGCCTGGCTCTGATGCCAGGCCATGGGGGCCACGGCTGGTGGCCAGCAGCTTTCCATCATGCAACAGGGCCAGCTCGGCCGGCGGCTCGCTGTCCACAGTGCACTGCAGCACAGCCGCGGTGCTGGCCCGCGCGTCCCGGAAGGAGGTCAGCACCGCGTCCCGGGGGGCGTCTGGGGATGGTTGGGGCACAGTCGGGGGCCTCGCCAGGGCACCATGTCTGACACCACTGGGCACGGCCCACCACCCACCTGCCTGGTATTAGGAGGTTGAAGCCCCTGGACAGGGGTCACCTCCCAGAAGTGACACCTTCTAGGGGTCCCGGAGGTAGATACCTCCACGCAGGGCTTGCTATCCCCACCACGTGAAAAGCCCGAGGGTCTCTCTCCTGGGTCCATGGCATCCCATGCCCACCCCACCAGGACCTGGAAGCTTGTCCATTCCACCCCCATCCCTGACACCCCAGCCAAGGTGCCCCCGCTCACAGAGGACTTGCAAGATGGCTGGCTTTGAGCTGCGTGTGCCTTGGGCATCCTGGACTTGGCAGGAGTAGGCGCCCGCGTGAGCCCGTGCAGCCCCCAGGAACGAGAGGGAGGTGGCCGGTCCCTCCTGCAGCCACCGGCCATTGTGGTACCAGGCAAACAGGGCAGGTGGCCTGGCAGTGGGGTCCTCGCAGGTCACCGTGAAGGGAGCCCCCTCAGGCACGGCAGCTGACGGGACCAGGGTCACCCGAACCCCTGCCCCAAAGAGGCCAGGGTCAGCTGGGCCCAGTCAGGCACAAAGGCCAGTCCCAATCCCCACCAGCCTCCACTGGGGCCCTGCCTCACCCTCCAGCCGCAGCTCCAGGGACGCGTTGGCCTGGCCCAGGGGGCTGCGGGCAGAGCAGCTGTAGAGACCCTCATTGCTGGGCTGCGGTTCCCACAGCTCCAGGCGCAGGGTGTTGGGGGTGGAAGAGGCGCCCGAGGAGGCCAGGAGGCGGCCGGCATGGCTGAGAGCCAGCTGGGCAGGCGGGCGGCTGTCCACAGTGCACAGCACCAGGGCCAGCCGCCCGCTCCGGCGCTCCAGGAGGTAGGTCAGGCGCAGGTTGCGAGGTGCATCTGCACAGGTGCAGGAGGTGTAGGGGTTCGGGAGCAGCAGACAAGGTTAGCACGTGGATGGCGTGCAACCCCAGGAAGGCCCTGGCCCCCCAGCCCCAGGGCCCCTAATCGCCCAATCCAGTCCACTGGGTCTCTGCCCGGAAAGAATCTATCCCCATTGCCACCCCGCTCCGCCCCACTCTAAGACTCTGAGGTTCTGGGCTGGACCCTGAGGGGGCTCCAGCCAAGCCCTGACACTTGTGGGCACAACCCGGCCAGGTGCCCAGCTGTTCCTTCCAGGCCCAGCCTGAATCCAACCAGACTCACGGTGGACATCCAGGGTAACAGGCCTGGAGAGGTGTGGGGCTTGGCCAGGAGTTCCCACGCCGCAGCGGTAGGAGGCGGCATCCGTGACCGTGACGTTGGGCAGTGGGATGGAGCGGGCCCCTGGGCGCTGCTGCCCGTCCCAGTACCATGTGTAGTTGAGCTGGGCCAGATGGTCACTCCACACAACACAGGTCAAGTTCACCAGCTGCCCCTCCTGCACCACGGTCTGGGGCCACACCTGCACGCTGATGGCTGGGGAGAGGGGGAGGGCAGGGGTCATGGCCCAAGGGCAGGGGTGAGGGACCTGAGGTGGGGAAGGCACGCACCTATCTTCATGGGCCTGAGTTGCCCCGATGCCAGACGAGCCCTTTCCCCACCTGTAAGGGGGTCAGAGGTCAAGCGTGGAAAGGTCCCACGCAGAGTTCTGCAGAGCCCCCCAGTGCCGTGAGCCCCTCCCTGACCCCCTTGAGTCCCACCCCTGACTGGTTTATCCACAAGGCAGTGTGTAAAATCCTGTTTCTAAAAAAAGTTCTTTTGAGCCATCGAAAGGAATGAAGTTGTGAGGTCTGCAACAACACAACGGGCCTTGCAGACATCACACTAAGTGAAGTAAGCCAGATATGAAAGAGCAAATATACTTACATAAACTAACTCGAATAAGCAAATTCAGAGAGAGAGAGAGAACGGAGATTAGAAGTTACCAGGGGCTGGGCGAGGGGGTTGTGGGCAGTGGGGAGGGACTGCTTCAGAGGTAAAGAACTTTCGTTCAGAGTGACGAAGAGTGGCAGGGACAGATGGAAGTGACAGTAGCACAACAGTATAAAAGTAATTAATGCCACTGAATTGCACACTTGAAAATGATTGAGGTGCACATGTGGTTCAGCGGCAGACTGCTCACTTTCCAGGTGAGAGACATAGGTCTGGACCATGTACCACCAGCCCCCCCAAAAGATGATTGAAATGGCGATATTCATATTATATATATGAGACTACAGTGCCCTCCATGCCATCTAAGTGTAAAGACTGCTGCCCAGAAGGAGGGTTAGGAAGGGGACCCGGCCTGCACCCCCAGCTCCCAGAACCCCTCCCCCAAAGGCCCTCCTGTGCACTCCCACCCCACACTGACCCTGGGCGTCAAAGGTGGCCGAGGCTGAGGTCTGGCCGAGGGCGCTGCTGGCCTCACAGGTGTAGACACCCTCATCCTCCAGCACAGCGCCGTGGATCTCTAGGCGCAGCACGTTGGGGGCCACAGCCGCCCGCAACCGGAGAGAGCTGCCCGCGGCTTCTCCCATGGCCTGTGCTGTGGTGGCCACCAGGCGGTCCCCATGGAGCAGCCGCAGCTGGGCCGGGGGGTCACTGTCCACGCGGCACAGGAGGAGGCCCAGCCGCCCAGGGCCCGTGTCCATCAGGGCAGTGAGTGTGGCCCGGCGTGGGGCATCTGTGGGTGGCAAATAGTCAGGACCCCCCACCCGGGCCTCTCCTGTGAAGGTAGAATCCAGGAAACGGGCGAGCCATGCCCTCCCCTCCCACCCTCCATGGGGATGGGGTGAAACACTTACAGGATACATGGAGGCTGACGGGGGCAGCCAGGCTCGTGGTGGCTGAGCCTGGAGCCTGGGCCTGGCAATGGTAAGCTCCAGCTTGGCTCAAAGCAATGGCTGCAAAACGCAGTGTGGCCGAGGTCTGCTCCTGGAGGGGCTGGCCATCCCGAAACCAGCGGTACGAGGTCCCCTCTGGGACCTCTGTGGGTACCTGGCAGCTCAGAACCACAGCCTGGCCCTCCTGAAGCTCAGGTGATGGAGACACCTGCACCCAAGCTCCTGTAGGGAGAAACCGAGAGCAGGTGAGGGCTCTTGCCCTATACCTTCCAGCAGTCTTGAGGCTGCAGGTGTCCACACAAGGACCACAGGTCCCCTACCTGGGCCCAGAGCCACAGCTCCCCAGCAGGCCCCGCCAAGGGCCCACCTCAGTGCCAGGCCTCCACCAACTCTGTGGCACTGGGTTCTCTTCAGACATTCACCAGGTGCCACCTGGAGTCACGGCTTGGCTTTGCCAATCGTATTCTGCCCACCACGGACAAGTCTTGAAGGGGCCAGGCTGGTGTCACCTGTAACCCTGTGCCCGCAGGTGGCTGACTCACAAACAAAGGTTGGTTCTACCCACAAAGCGCTGAAACAGGAGGGCTTTAGGTCATGTCAAGGCCATGCCATTGTTCGATCATGAGATGGGCTCCACATGGGTGGCCTAAGCCACCGAGGGGAGGTTTACAGTGACATGGTCTTGGGTTCTCTCTGGCCCTCTCCAGCTCAGCTCTGCACGTGAGCTCCAGGTAACGAGAGACTGGGAGGCAGTGCCCAGGTAAAGGGCAGCTCTCTGGAGCCTCCTGGATCCAAGGCAGGAAGGAGGCCAGAGGAAGAGAGGACCAGCTGGGGCAGGGAATGAGACAGCTGTGCTTGGGGCCAGGCCAAGTTAGCCACAACTAGCAGTATTCTCTGCTATCCACATGCAGGAGCAATCACCTAAGGCTCTCTGACCCTCATTCTCTCTGCCTGTGACATGGGTATGATAAATAAGGAAATTCACAGAGAACCAAGGGCAGAGCAAGACCCCTAAGTAAATGTTCAAAAAGTGATACTGTTGTGAAGTAGGAGAGAAAGTGTGTGGTTTTCCTTGGCCTTGGTATTATCAGCATTATCTTCCTTTTTTTTTCTGGCTGATTTGCTTAGGGAGGATTTTTATAGAAGAATTTATATATGTGTCTGTATATATACATGTAAATGTGAGTATATGTACACACACACACACACATATATATATACATGGTAGGTTTTGTGTGATAATTTTTAACATAACGAAATCATATTATTGCAGAAAAAGTTATCAAAAAGTGTTCCATCTTTTGTTACTCAGATGTGGCCTCTCTCTCCAGCCAACACAACAAGCAAACTCACCACCCTCCCCTGTCTATGCGGGACATGACTCCCAGGGGTGTGGACCTTCCTGGCAACGTGGGACAGAAATCCTGGAATGAGCTGAGACTCAGCATCAAGGGATTGCGAAAACTCCTAGAATGAGCCGAGATTCAGCATCAGGGGATTGAGAAAACCTTCCTGGCCAAAAAGGGGAAGAGTGAAATGAGACAAAATAAAGTGTCAATGGCTGAGAGATTCCAAACAGAGTCGAGAGGTTATCCTGGAGGTTATTCTTACGCATTACGTAGATATCACCTTATTAGTCAAGATGTAACAGAGAGGCTGGAGGGAACTGCCTGAAACTGTAGAACTGTGTTCCAGTAGCCATGTTTCTTGAAGATGATTGTGTAATGATACAGCTTTCACAATGTGACTGTGTGATTGTGAAAACCTTGTGTCTGATGCTCCTTTTATCTACCTTATCAACAGACAAGTAAAACATAATAGAATAAAGATTAATAATAGGGGGAACAAATGTAAAAATAAATTTAGATTGAAATTGTGGTGATCGGTGATGGGGAGGGGTGGGGAGTACAGTATAGATAAATTTTTTTTCTGTTTTCATTTTATTTCTTTTTCTGAATAGATGCAAATGTTCCAAGAAATTATTGTGATGATGAATATGCAACTATGTGATGATATTGTGAATTACTGATTATATATGTAGAATGGAATGATCAAAAGTTAGAATGTTTGCATTTGTTTGGTGTTTTTTGGTATTTAAAAAAAATTTTTTAATTAATTTTAAAAAATAACATATTCATATAAAATAAAATAAAAAGTGTTCCAGCCCAACAAGTCACTTCTGGCGATCGTTATCCCAGGAGAAAATAACTGGACAAAGAGTGGTCCCCAGCCGGGTAGCTGGAACCTGCCCCCTGACAGGGCTGAAAAGAGCTCATATTTCTGCACAAAATCTGCCGGCCCAAGTCTGGCCAGAGTAAGCCTTCAGGAGAGTGGGTGGGCCACATCTTCAGAGACTGATACTCACCTCGGACCTGAAAGAAGAGCGAGGTGTTGGCCGATCCGAGAGCGTTGGTGGCCTCGCAGCGGTAGCTGCCAGAGTCCCTGAGGCCCAGTTCTCGGACCTCCAGCTGCAGGGAGTTGGCTGTGGCCTTGGCCTGGACCCGGCCAAGAGACGGGAGCCGGGGTCCGGGGCTGCTGGCCAGAAGACGCTCGCCGTGGAACAGCGCCAGCCGGGCCAGGGGCCGACTGTCCGCAGCGCAGGTGAACACAGCCACGTGGCCTTGGTCCACATCCAGGAGGGCTGACAGCTTTGGCGGTGCTGGGGGGTCTGTGGGGACACCGGCGAGCTCAGGCCAGCCCCAGCCCAGTTCACGGCATCCCAGCTGTCACACTCTGTCCCCACTTCCCCTTCCACACACCCCCAGTCCAGGCCCACCCCTGCCGGAGCCTGCTCTTGCTTCCCCAGATCCCATCCCCAGCCCCACTTCCCCCTGAGCCCACCCTCTCAGACCCCCGAGTCCCCAGCACCCACAGAGCACACTCAGGAGCACAGGGGCGGAGAGCTGGGCGCCAGGCTCAGTGAGGATGCGGCAGGCATAGAGGGCGCTGTCGGCTCTGCCCACAGGCTGCAGGTGCAGGGTGTCCAGCGGGCCCTGCGCCCACAGCGCCCCGTCCCGGAACCAGGAGAAGTTGGCCGGGCCGCCAGCTTCCCGGCTCACGGTGCACGTCAGGTTGGCTTCAGCGCCCTCCCGCAGCGTGGCAGACGGCGTGATGACCAGGACGGTGGCTGGAAAGCGGGCAGTATGGGATCGCTTGAGGCAGGGCCTCGGCCTGGCTGCATGCACCCCAGGGAGCAGTGGTCCAGCCTCCCAGCCTGGACAGACTTCCTGGGGGAAGGGGCTGGGAGGAGACCCTCGGGGCACCCGCAGGATAGGGGAGGAAAGGAAAGGAGCTCAAGGATGCAGAGCAGCTCCCCCCACAGACAGTGTGGGTTCCGAGGGCCACCAGACCTCCCTGTGAGATGGCATGGGGGTGCTATAAGGAGCAGGCCTGGGAGCGTGGTGGGCACTGGGCAGGGAGGGGGCCCATAAAGGGGAAGGACAGAACACTTTCCACAGAGCTCAGCTGCAGAGCCCCAGGCCAGCCGCCCTGCCCAAAGGCCACGAGGGGGACAGAGAAGCTCTGGTCTTCCTCGGTGAAGGGGGAGGCAGTGGGGCTCTCGGGGGCTACCACTCCTGTCGCTGGGGGCGCCTCTCCCCTCACGCTGCTGAACAGACCCTCCTCGGGAGCTCTGACCCCAAGCCACCCGGCCCCTGCCCAGCCTCACCCTGGGCATTGAATGTGGCGGAGGCCGAAGCGTTGCCCAAGGCGTTGCTGGCCTCGCACAGGTACTGGCCCTCATCCTCTACCACTGGCTCGTGAAGCTCCACACGTAGCAAGTTGGGGGCTCTGGTGACCTTGGTGCGCTGGGAACAGCCCCCACAGGTGCTGCAGCCACTCCCCAGGGACGGAGAAGAGGCCACGAGGCGGTCCCCACGCAGCAACCGCAGCTGGGCTGGGGGGTCACTGTCCACACGGCACAGGAGGAGGCCTCGCCGTCCATCCCCGGCTTGAGCAGCATCGGGGTCCAGCCGGGCGGTGAGCATGGGCCGGCGGGGGGCATCTGTAGGGAGGAGGAGCAGGACCCTCTTGCCACTGCTTCCACCAGGGCCCCAGCCCCGCAGGCAGGCCAGATGCCCAGACCCCACTGGACAAAGAAAGGCATAGGCCCGGACCCAGTGCAAACAGCTGTGCAGGCTGTGCACTGCACAAGGGCAGCCAGACAAGGGTGGATGGCATTCAGCCCAAGCTCCTCGGCCCAGCTCTGCCCTGGTACAGGACTGTGTTGTCCCAAGGAAAGGAGTCCGTTTTCTAATTCGGACAAAGGCGGCGTACGGACTAGCTGCCACCTTGCAGGGTGCCCATCTGTTCTGGACCAGGTGCCCCCATGGCAATTCTGCACCCCACACCTTACCATTGGGCCTTCCACCAAGACCCTCCCTGGCACCCCTATCTGTGGTCTCCAAACCAGCTTCCATCATGCTCAGATAACACTTAAAATGCCCTCTTCCTGGAGGCTTTCAGAGATGGATGGGCAAGAGAGCCTTTGGGTAAAGTCTCCACACAACCTCATTCTGATAACTGAAAACCTCTGGGATGTGGCTGCACTTCCCTGACAGCTGCAAGACATTGCTTCTGCACACATCAGGGGAGGCTTTCTGGGGAGTTTCAGTGCACCCTGAACATTAGCCAGCCCCTTGGACTAATATGGGGCACCCATCTTTGATGGACACTTGAGGGACCAATGTGTCCCAGGCCTGAGGGGCTCTGCCTTGGTGTCTGTGGAAATCCATGAGAGCATAACCTCAGGGGCATCTGCACATATATAGGAGCATGGTATCCCAGGGCCCAGCCCAGGGGCCAAAGCTTGGGTTTGGTGATTTTGAGGCTGGAGGCAAGAGGCCCAAAAGAGACCGGGATTGCAGGGTGGGGTGCAGGGAGGCAGAGAAAGCTCCAGACTTAAGTTTCAGCCCTAAGTGGAGAAGTCCATGGTGTACAGGCCTGTGACTGCCCTTGATCCAGACTCCAGGGCAGGACAGGGCCAGGGGTCCCTAGGGAAGGCAGAAGTGTCAGACCAGCCCAGTGGGGCAGGCTGCTCACACAGCACAGTGAGGACGACCGGTGAGGAGGGGCCTCTGGCACCGTGGTCATCCTGGACCTGACAGTGGTATGAGCCGGCATCGGAGCTGGAGGCCGCAGGGAGCATGAGGCTGCTACTGTGCCCCTCAAGAAGGAGGGCTCCATTCCGATACCAGGAGAAGCGTGTGTCAGGAACGGGGCTCAGGAGGCTCCTGCAGCTCAGCGTCACAGCCTGTCCTTCCACCACTTCTGCTGGGCTGATGAGGAGGCGCGCCGCTGGTGGGAAAGGGAGGCAGGGAGGGAGGGGAGGCTGTGAGGGCCCTGGCCTGGGCTCAGCTCCCTTGCACCTCTGCAGCTCCATGCCTCCCCCTGCAGGAAGCCCTCCTGGATTCTCCTCCCCTGACATAACTGTAGGTCTGTCTGGGCTTTGTGGTATCAACTCTGTGTGTCTCTAGTCGATCAGATAGGGCTTAGCCTTGAATGCAAATTCAGATCTATCGATGGAGAAGAGTTCTGAGCCAGAGCCCAGGTGTATGTCAAAATCCTGACCTGATTGATTGGCTCTGTCTACCACGGCCTCAGAAGGAGGCAAGGGCAGCAAACATTCCGAGAGTTGGAAGGCCATAGTTCTGTATTTTTGCCTCCCTCATCTGACTGCTAGCATAGAGTCTGCCCCAAACATTTGATAAAGTTAAAAATTCATGAATGCAGGTGGGCTACGGTGGCTCAGCAGGCAGAGTTCTCTCCTACCATGCCGGAGACCAGGGTTCAATTCCCGGTGCCCTCCCCCATGTTAAAAAAAAAAAAAAGAAGTTCAGAATACATATGAAGGAGTCCAAGTTCGGTCAGAATGTGTGCCAAGGACTAAGGCAAGCTGTCATGTTCCCTTCTTCCCTTGACTTCCAGGAGCCTCCGGGCTGGGATGACTGTACAGCCCAGGTCTTTCATGTGGTTTTAGCAGGCCAGGCTCTTAGAAGGAAGAAACCAGAGCAGCCCTGTCCTCAGGCTCCCTGTACCAGCCCCTGTGCCCGCCTTACCGCTGGCCTGGAAGTCCAGGGTGGAGGACGCATTTCCAAGGGAGTTGAAGGCTAAGCACGTGTACTGCCCGCTGTCCGCTGCCTCCAGGTCTCTAATCTCCAGGCTCAGGAAGTTGGGAGCAAATGAGATGCTGAAGCGTGGGCTGTGGGCACCCTCCCCGTGGGTGGAGACCAGGACGCTGTCCCCGTGTGACAGCACCAGGGAGGCCACAGGCTCGCTGTCCACGGCACAGTGGATGATGCCCACCAGGCCTGCCTGCGTCTCAAGGAAGGCACTTAGATCCGGGGCCCGGGGCGGGTCTGCGTAGAGATGAGGGGGGGCTGTCATGCCCCTTTAAAGCCTATGACCCTTTGCACCTCCTTTACCCCCAATGCTCAGGACCCCAGCATTGGAGACCCCAGCAGCTCCTGAGCACCTGCTGAATACCATCACTGGCCTGGGCAAGGCACTTTGTCGTCCTGTCTATCCTGTGGCAACCCTGCAAGTGGGTACCAGGGGCCCCAAGAAAACTGCCTGAGCGACCCAGCAACCAGCACCTTAATCAAGCCACCAAAGTGGGCCTTTTTAACAATGGGACAGATGGACACCACGTGCCTGCCGTGCTCCTACCCAAAGGGCACAGCCCTCATGTGTTGTGTTCAGACAAACCCAAACCAAGAGACATTCTACACACAACTGGCCTGCACTCTTCAAATGTCATGGTCAAGAAAGAAAAAGGACAAGTGAGGCACTGTCCCAGATTAAAGGACAGTAAAGACACTGCAACTGAATATGGTGTGGGTTCCTGGGCCAGAAGAAAATAATTGTCATAAATGGCATTATAGGGTTAATTGGCGAAGTTTGAGTGTAGGCTGTAGATTACATAACAATCTTGAATCAATGCTGAATTCCCTGATTGTCATCTTTGCACTGTGGTTATGTGAAGAACCTTAGGAAATTCAAGCTGAGGAATTTAAGGGTAAAGGGGCATCATTTGTGCAACTTCTTTTCAAATGATTCTGGAAAATAAATGTATAGATAGACAATAAATATGCATGCGTATATAGAGAATGTACATATATGCACATGTCTGTGTTTTCAAAGACAGAGTAAATATGTGTGTACACACATGCACAAATATGTGTGCATATGTCTATGCATGTATACATATGCATATGTGTGTGTAAGTATGCAGGTGTAGACATATATATAGTATCATATGTGCAATATCAGGAGAGGGAGCTAGAGAAGAATAAAGCAAATGTGCCAAAATGTTATCAAACGAGGAAACTGGATGAAAGGAATCTAATAATTCTTTGTACTATTCTTGACACTCTTCCTAAATGTGAAGTTTTTTGAAGCTTTAAAGTTTTTTAAAGTAGGAAGGAGCCGAGGCCGAGAGAGGTGGAAGACTGCTGCAGGTGTGCAGAGCCCGAGGCCACTTGGCCACAGAACTGCATTCAGTGAAGTAGCCTCCCAGCTCCAGAGCCCCGACCCCCGACCCCTGTGGGGTCAGCCTCTGACCCCCCACTCCATGCCCTCACCCCCCCACCCCCACCACTCACAGTTGACCACAAGGCTGACAGGGCTGGAGCTTGTACTACCCCGAGCATTGTGCAGCTTGCAGAAGTAGAAGCCGGTGTCGGCCCTGGTGGCCGGTCGCAGCACGAGTGTGGGGAAGTGGGTGGCCTCCAGTAACACATGGTTCTGGTACCAGCTGTAGCGGGTGTCGCTGGGGGCCTCGTCAGGCGTGCTGCAAGTCAGTGTCACTGTCTGGTTCTCCAGGAAGGGGCCTGCTGGGCTCACCTGGACCTCAGCCACTGCGAGGACAGCATTGGGCCCGCTGGGGGGGGGCATTCCCGGTGCCGCCGGGGTGGCAGCCCATCTGCTGGAATCTCTGCGCAGTCTGCACCACACCCCTCTACAAAGAAGCCTCCCGGGTCTTCCCTGCCTCCCTCTGTCCTGCTCACCAGGCCAGGGCTGGCAAGAGACCCTCTTGGTTTCCCTGTTGGACCTCGACTGGCTGGGGGATCGGCGGGGCCCAGAGACCCACTCCTCCCCGACACCCACATCTGGCCCCAGCGGCCCGCACCCCTCCTCGCCCTCTGGCGGAGCAAGGCTCAGCCTCTCCCGGGACTCACTGAAGATGTACAGGCTGAGAGGCGGCGAGCTTGTAGAACCTGCGGCATTCTCGGCTTGGCAGGTGTAGACGCCTGCGTCACCCCGGGCTGCCCGGGGCAACTGTAGCACCTGGCTCTTGGCTTGGAGGGGTGTCCCATCCTTGACCCACTGCACGGACCTGACCATGGGGTGGCTGCTGTTCACCTGGCAGGTGAGTGTGACCAGATCACCCGGGAGGATGTTCCGCTCCGAGGGCCTGAGCAGCACCTCCACGCCCCTGGGGGCATCTGCAAGGCACAACGGGGAGGGGCGTGGATCATAAGGGGCCTGGGGAGGGAAAGGGTGGCACATTCTCTCCTCTTCTTCCCCCTCCCCCCTTTCAAAACTCCGCCTAAGGAAGCCCACCCAGGTAAAACATCAGTCCCCGGGTTTTCCTGTCCAGGGCAGCCTCTGCCCACTGCACCCTTGTGACACATTCCTGAACCTTCCTTCTTCACCAAGAGCCTATAACAGGTGTCACCGGCCTTTGCAGCCAGCCCCTGCTGCCTCCTGTGGCCTTCTGCTCTGTGACACTGCCAGCACGCCCAGCCTTGGGGCAGAGGTTCGCAGGCAGGGTCACAGATGCCACCTGCTTGCCTTGGTGGCCTGTGGTGGCTGCTGGTAAGGGACCAAGCCCCTAAGGGGAGAGGGCCAGAGGCAGCATCAAATCAGCTCTGAGAACAGCTGACCAGTTTGCTACCAGCAATAGGAAGAAACTGCATTTCTTGGCATCTTACTCCAAATCCTTTCTCTATATAAATATGATTTTAAAAAGCTAATATTTTCAAGAGCTGGGTCTAGTAAATATGATTAGAGCAGCTAAGATTTTCATTAATACATGCCGAGCACTGCTGTATCTACTCCATCTGCAGCCTCTCATTTACTCTCCATAACCACTCATGAGCCAGGGATTACTCACTGTTACCTCCATTGCACAGATGGGAAAACAGAGGCCCTGAGAGCCCCAGTTTTGCTCATCTAGGAAGTGGTGGAGCCAGGCAGTCTGCTGCTGGAACAGGCTGCCCTCTTTAACTGTGCTGGGAAGACGCCAAGCCACGTGGAAACTTGGGCTTTCTCCCCACTGATTCTGTGCACACCCGATGATAACACAAGTGTGGGTTACTAAAGGCAGGACCAGGGTAAACCCCCCCTTCCTCGCATCCCCCAGAGCTGGGCTAACCCCAGCGACCTTGCTGCCCAGCTCCCCTCAGCTGCCTTGGGAGGTCCCACCCCCTGGGCTTCCACATCTGAGCTCCTCTGGATGGCATTGTGCCTTTGAAGCCAGCAGGAGCCAGCAGGGAACCGCTCTCTGCCGCTCTCGGGACCTTGACAGCATCGCCCACCTGCCCTTTCCCAGAAGCCCTCAGGGCACGGGTGTCATCAGGGAGCCCCAGCTGCTGCGCCCCGGGCACGTACACTGCACTTGGAGGTGAATCTTGCTCTGAGCTGTGCGGCCGGCCACCGAGAGTTGACAGTGCAGGGCCCGGCCGTGGTCCTGCCAGGTCAGGGCCACGTGGAGGGTCTCCAGGTGGCTGATGCCAGTGGGCTCGAGCTTCTGGAGAGAGGAGGTGTCCGAGCGAGCGGGGTCCTGGCCGTGCCACCGCAGGGTGACCTGGTCCTCTGGGCAGGCGTAGGGCGTGGAGCAGTTGAAATCCACCTGCATGCCCTCAAGCAGCAAGGTGGGCGCAGCGATGATGGGCACGGTGGGCTCCTCTGGGGGCAGAGACGGGGCACTCAGGACTCAGAACCCCCTCCTGGGAGCCCCAGCCAAGTGGACGTGCCCTGGGCAAGGAGGTTAAAGGGGAAGGAAGCCTGATCTCCACTCCACATCAGGGAGTCAAGGAGACCCAGGGCTGAGGCTGGGGCTGGACCAAGGCCAGGGAATCAGCTAGGATGGAGGCTGGGATGGGACGGGGTTAGGTTTTAGGACAAGAGAGGGGGCTATGAGCCGGCGGGGCCAGGGGCACCTGGGCGTCCCTTCCCTGTCCCTCACCTGTCACGGTGACCAAGGTGCCTTCAACCCCTGTCCAGCGGTTGATCTCGCTGATCTCGAAACGGAAGTTGTAGGTGCCCGAGTCCTCCAGCTGCAGGTCCTTCAGTAGCAGGCTGCAT